>NC_138318.1:14250000-14307500 GCF_965601325.2 Salmo salar | reverse complement strand
GCGTAAAAAGCAAGAAGATTAAAATGGTTGTCATTTGTATATCGTCACCATTAGCTGTTTGTGCATCAGTGTCATCATTGGACTTTGCATGTCAGAGAAACTGTTGTTGCTGAGTCAAAAATAGGACCTCTGACCCTAAGATGTTAGGATATGGATACTGGAGTAAAAACAGATATTCTCCACACTACAATAAACATCACTTCCTCTATTCATGATGGACTTAATTCACTTTTTTTTTTAGCAACAACCAACATACAGTAACAAAATCTGTGTTTGCAGTGTAATGTAAATGTTTCCCCATGAGAGCAATATGGGTCCAAAAAGAATTATTCATTCATTTTCTCTCGCTTTGTTTCTTTACTTCAAACCCAGAAGTACGTTTAACGTCAAATCTACTCAAGCCCTCTAAACTAAACAACTGTCAAGACAAGGACTTTTCCTTGTTGTGGCTGCAGGGTGTATAATGTTCACTCACAGACCTAAAAACAGGTTTTGAAGCTTACAACTCAAGCAGAGTGGATGACAAAATAAATAGCATGGTATCCTATTCTGCTGTCTCCACAGTTTGCTCTGGGATCTGTTTTTAAAAATGCCTGGACAGGTTTTCTAGCAATCTACCAAGGATACCTGTGACATGCCCGACCTGCATTTTTAGGAGCGCATCTAAAACTATGTTAAGAAAATCATCTGTTTTTTGGGGGGGGCAAAGTGGCTTTTCTTGTTGTGATGTGGAAAACCACGGCATTCCATTTTAGGATCAGAGAGGATGGTGATGTCATTTCATCTCTTGGCTCAGTTGGAGAGGGTCCTCTTAGGCCTCTCCAGACCTTTGGCTTTAGCTATATCTGGTTACCGAGGACTCTGGGACATCTGACTTAAGAGACCTGAGGGGCTCATCCTGGAATGCTGCGGCGTGTGTGCAGGGTTTCTTTCATTTATTCATGTGTTTGTGTCTTTCATTCATTCTGTTTCTTTCTTTCTTTCCGTTCTCCGTGTTCTGTCTATCTAACTGTGTCATCCTCAGCGGGGACATCTCTAATAGAAAGAAATCTTCTCCTCAGGAGCACTACAATACTGTACAATACTGGATGCGCATTTTGCCACACATGAATATGCATTTTCACTGCGAGTGAGTGGTTTCTATCTCTCTCTCTCTCCCTGTGCTGCTGTACCACCGATCCTGATCCCGTTAGTGCATAGAATGGCAACTCCCAATTTATACCCACACATTACCCACGCCATCTCTCTTCTGCCTGTCACTGCCTTTCATGTCCAAGACCACAGGACTGCCTGGTCCATAGTGTAGGGCGAGCTGGGCTGGGATGGGATAAGCTAGCCTACATGATGAGCTATGTTCACTAGCTAACACTAACAACGATTGTGTGCAGGAAGGCAGGCAGACAGAGACACAACCAGACAGGCAGACAGAAAGGCACAGAGAGAGAGAGCAAGATGCTTGACCTCCGCTGAGTATGACTTCCCACAAGGTCAGCCAGTTGGGTGGGTGCATTCCCCCTGTGCCTTGCACGGCTCGGTGGGCCACAGCATTAGGACCAGATTGATACAGTGAGTCAGGGGGACAGACAGGGCCGCTGACTGGGAGCAGACTGGGGTCGACAGACCGGGGTCGACAGACCGGCGGGGTTCACAGACTGGGGTCGACAGACCGGCGGGGTTGACAGACCGGGGTCGACAGACCGGCGGGGTCGACAGACCGGCGGGGTCGACAGACCGGGGACGACAGACCGGCGGGGTTGACAGACCGGGGTCGACAGACCGGCGGGGTCGACAGACCGGGGACGACAGACCGGGGTCGACAGACCGGGATCGACAGACCGGCGGGGTCAACAGACCGGCGGGGTCGACAGACCGGGGACGACAGACCGGCGGGGTCGACAGACCGGCGGGGTTGACAGACCGGGGTCGACAGACCGGCGGTGTTGACAGACCAGGGTCGACAGACCGGCGGGGTCGACAGACCGGCGGGGTCGACAGACCGAGGACGACAGACCGGGGTCGACATGGCCCGCCATGCTCTGCAACCTAAATGAGCTGGTCTGAAACCTGACACACTTGTTTGTCTAGCCTGCACATCTGTTTGTCTGTCCCGCTGTGTGTCTCTGCATGTCTTTTGTCCATGCGAGTGGATTTTTAGGTCTTTGTCTGTCTGTCTGTCTGCCTTCCCTTTCTCTTGTTGTGTTGAGGTACAGAAGTATGGGTTTTCAGATACGGGTTTTCTTCCTCTCTCCACTCTTTTTCTGTCTTACTGTGTATCTCTCAAACACCTTTCTCTTTTAGTCTTTCTCTCCCTCTCTCTCAACTCAGACCTGCCTCACACTCACAGTAAACATGAGACAGGTTTGTGGTTGCAGGATTGTATCTCTTCAGAGATCCCAGAACCGAGATTTACACCCCCTGTCAGTGTTGTTCTGTTCCCACTTCCCAGCCCTGTGGTTGAATCCCATTCCCATGCGTGCCGAAGCGGTCACGGTCTCGCTGCGGTCTGTGTTTCAGGGTGTCATCCTTGGCTGACTCACCAGCTGAACCACTCAGCGTCCACCGTTTCCACCCTGCCACAGACGGCCCGGCCCTGTTCCCTCACCAGCCACAATGATCTACACTAACAGGGCCTCTGTCTGTCTTTCTTCCTCTCTCTACTGTCTCTATCCCTCTCTTCCTCTCTCTACTGTCTCTATCCCTCTCTTCCTCTCTCTACTGTCTCTATCCCTCTCTTCCTCTCTCTACTGTCTCTATCCCTCTCTTCCTCTCTACTGTCTCTATCCCTCCCTTTCTCTCTCTACTGTCTCTATCCCTCTCTTCCTCTCTACTGTCTCTATCTCTCTCTTCCTCTCTCTACTGTCTCTATCTCTCTCTTCCTCTCTCCACTGTCTCTATCCCTCCCTTTCTCTCTCTACTGTCTCTATCTCTCTCTTCCTCTCTCCACTGTCTCTATCCCTCTCTTCCTCTCTCTACTGTCTCTAGCCCTCTCTTCCTCTCTACTGTCTCTATCTCTCTCTTCCTCTCTCTACTGTCTCTATCCCTCTCTTCCTCTCTCTACTGTCTCTATCCCTCTCTTCCTCTCTCTACTGTCTCTATCCCTCTCTTCCTCTCTCTACTGTCTCTATCCCTCTCTTCCTCTCTACTGTCTCTATCCCTCCCTTTCTCTCTCTACTGTCTCTATCCCTCTCTTCCTCTCTACTGTCTCTATCTCTCTCTTCCTCTCTCTACTGTCTCTATCTCTCTCTTCCTCTCTCCACTGTCTCTATCCCTCCCTTTCTCTCTCTACTGTCTCTATCTCTCTCTTCCTCTCTCCACTGTCTCTATCCCTCTCTTCCTCTCTCTACTGTCTCTAGCCCTCTCTTCCTCTCTACTGTCTCTATCTCTCTCTTCCTCTCTCTACTGTCTCTATCCCTCTCTTCCTCTCTCTACTGTCTCTATCCCTCTCTTCCTCTCTCTACTGTCTCTATCCCTCTCTTCCTCTCTCTACTGTCTCTATCCCTCTCTTCCTCTCTACTGTCTCTATCCCTCCCTTTCTCTCTCTACTGTCTCTATCCCTCTCTTCCTCTCTCTACTGTCACTATCTCTCTCTTCCTCTCTCTACTGTCTCTATCTCTCTCTTCCTCTCTCTACTGTCTCTATCCCTCTCTTCCTCTCTACTGTCTCTATCTCTCTCTTCCTCTCTCTACTGTCTCTATCCCTCCCTTTCTCTCTCTACTGTCTCTATCTCTCTCTTCCTCTCTCCACTGTCTCTAGCCCTCTCTTCCTCTCTACTGTCTCTATCCCTCTCTTCCTCTCTCTACTGTCTCTAGCCGTCTCTTTCTCTCTACTGTCTCTATCTCTCTCTTCCTCTCTCTACTGTCTCTAGCCGTCTCTTTCTCTATCTCCCCCTTGTTCCCACTCTTGCACAAATCGGATGATTATGGGATGTTAACACAGGAGATTACACCATTGACAGGGAGAGCAGCATGCCGTAGACACACAATGTGTGCACTCATACACAAAGAATAAGAGCCCACTGACACATATCAGTTCAGTAACAGTCTCATGCAGATGATTAAGCAGGTCAAAGTCATGAAGGATAATGGCGATGCACCAACACATTCACACACTTCACACAGTATTCTCATACCTCTTCACAGATTTGCCCATTGGTGCCACTTCACCAATTTGTCTTTGAAGATATGTACCCAAAACAGTAGAATATATGTAGCATACTATAAAGGTAACGTACCGTGGTTGGACTTGGACTGGTGGACAGGGGTGTAGTGGTTCTTGGAGGAGGTTCGTTGGGGGGTGTTGTCTTTGGGAGAGCCGTTCATCGCTGCAAAGTTCTCACAGTCGTACTGAGATATGGGAATGGGCCCCTGCTGCCTCAGGATGTCTGCAAGGGCCCTGGGGACACACAGAGAGAAAACACCAAATGTCACTGTTACTACTATTTAGATAACTTCTCCAAGCAGCTACACTAAACTCCAAGGTGAGTGAGTGTTCCTGGCACTGAAAGGTTACAGCGAACCCTTAATAAACAATAGAAACAGAGTTGTGTTTATGAGAAGCAGTTCTAATTAGGTTGAATGGTAGTGTTTTTCAGGCCGACACCAGGTGCGTATGGAGGTATGGTACCCTCGGGGATGAGGAGGAGAGGGAAGAGAGGGAATAGAAAAACTCAACAGCCTCATGAAAGAAAATAACAACAATATTAGATTTTTTTCTGGCAGCACTTCGGAAGAGGAGGAAATCAAATTATGTTTGCATTGCTGCGGTTGCTCAAAGCCTTGTGCATGACAAATATCTCTACAGCATAACCTTTGCTGCTCTATAAATATTGTTCCTGTTTTTTTAGTTATTTCACACCTGTGTTTTTCAGTTAGGTACTTTATCATTGGATTTGCTGTTGTGCAGATGTGTCAAGCAAGTATTATTATTATTATTTCTAATTTGAAACTTTATTTAACTAGGCGAGTCACGGCCTACACCGGCCAAACCCGGACGACGCTGGGCCGATTGTGCGCCGCCCTATGGGACTCCCAATCACGGCCGGATGTGATGCAGCCTGGATTCAAACCAGGGACTGTAGTGACCCCTCTTGCACTGAGATGCAGTGCTTCAGACCGCTGCGCCACTCTGGAGCAATTCTAATGATACTTTGACCTTAACGTGATACATTATTCACTGTCTCTAGCTTACTTCTGTGTTGAGTCGTGCATGTATGAAAGGACCATGAGCCACAGAGGGAGAGTACAATGTTTGTCAGCGGTCGCTCATCGATGTCTGCTCTCCAACATGTGTTGTCCACTAGTCTGTGGTAACTGGAATGTGGCAAAGCCCAAAGGGAGCCGGGAAACAGCTGAGAAAACACACGGAAGCTTACACGCGTAACTACAAACAGCTACTTGGTGGAAATCTCCAACATAATGCTGATTCACCCTTGTCAGTTCACCACTGCAGGCCGAGAATGCACACACCACCACCACCAACAACACCACCAACACCACCACCACCAAGTATCTGGGGGGGGCTTGAATAGAAGTTATATTTTAAATTTGATGGTCTGTAACAGTCAACTGATAACAAACTGGTTTGACTTGACTTAGCAAAGGCCTTGACATTTTATGAGTCTTTTTACGAGGGAAATGTGCATAGACATTGCTGTGTGCCTGGATTTATCCGTTTCCATTTTAGGGGGACGATGCATCATCAGTGCTCTTCGTATTATTACATCGGGTTTATGATGCAGAAACCAGATTCATCACAACACCTGCAATGAAACACGCTCCAAAAAAATACATCAAATATGCATCAGTAGGATCAGTAGAATCATGCCCTCACCCACACACCTGATTTACCAGCCAACAAGTCTGCCTCTCCAAATCATTTAGATGTTTCCCTTTGAACACCTCTGCAATTTTATTTCGGCTTTCATGTGTACACTACTGTATTAATGGCATTAGTAGAATTGAATAGAATTTCAAATATATATATGCACCATTTGAACTATGAGTAGGTGATAGGGACATTTTTATCAGCAGTGTCAGACTGTATTGGCAGGACATACCTGGTTAAAAGTCCGATGTTTTCTCATATAAAAGAGTTTCATTCCAAAATGCAATATATCCATTTTCAGAAATGTTGGTAAATTGACATGAATTAAAAACACATCTTGCGAAAGAGATAGAGCTATTTTTTTTTTCCCATCTTACCATATCCACCCCTAACATCCAAACTCCAATAGAAAAGTAGCCCTAATTGGGTTTTTAAAAAAGTTACATGTGATGAAGTATCAATATGTAAATACATAACTTTCAACTACATTGTACCAATATCACATAGCAGATGTATTGTATTCAGAAGATTTACAGTGTATGCAATGTGTGTTTTCTTTTGGTAATTTAAGCAACTTTTGCAACAATCGCAAATCATTTGCTGTTCAATTATGGATTGGTTGAATGCTTACTGCCTGAGTGACGGAGCTCACTGTTTTTCAGCCTCCGTAGGTTTACAGTGTTTCGCATGGCTGGGGTTCGGATCAAAGAACCCTACAAAAGACTTCTTTATAGAACGTTTAGGGGTGCCATATATGGAGCAAGCAGAGCCAGAGTCATATATAGTGGGGTGCGAAATGATTGACACTATTGATATACAAACATGAGCAATGACCTTATAAAAATAAAAAATAAAAATTAAATACTGAGCTATATTGTATGCTCCGAAAAAATTGGGACATTTTATTATTTTATACTAATACAATCACCCAGAGAAACAGATTTGTTTTTTCTTAAAAAGGTATGGGTCAAAATAAAGAAAGTAGTCCAAAATGTAGTATTTGGTCCCATATTCCTAGTATGCAATGATTACATCAAGCTTGTGACTCTACTAAATGTATTTCCTGTTCGTTTGGGTTGTGTTTCAAATTATTTAGTGCCCAATAGAAATGAATGGTAATTATTATAAAGGAATGGTAATGAAGTATTATCCGTTATCATAGTAGCATCCACATGAATGTAGATGTGTTTAGAAACCTATTATATTCTTATTTACGATAAAAGTGACTCCAAAATGACACAATACATTATTTACCATTCATTTCTATTGGGCAGAAATCTAATCTTAAGCACATCTGAATCACATCTAAAGTTAACATTTTAAAAGCCATAATTCATACACATAGAAAGGGACCCATTAATGTCAGATATAACAATTGACACGTGACACCTCACAGTAGGCTGAACTATGACCTCTGACCCTTAATTGCCATGTAGTAATATAGTCAGTCTACTGTACAACTGATCCAGGTGCGGCTAGTGCTCTTAGTTCAAGGGTCAGACCTCTTGGTATATTGGCTTAGACAGTTAGGGGTTGTGGATACGCCCCATATTAGCTAGGGCATGTTATACGGAAAATTGAAGATTTCAATTGAAAGGTTGATAATCCATAATATATTTTATACTACATGCGAACATGATTTCATTAGAGAATAATATGTTTAACGACATTGACATTTTTGTCTCAAGACATCAAAGACCAGATCATGTTGCGGCACACATACGAGCGGGCTTTGCACCCAAGCAGACGTTCAATAATTCAGTCATTCTGACTTACCTATGGATATTCATTTCCTGAGGAGGCTCTGTGGCTTTGTCGTAGGCAACTTTAGCCGAAACTCCCACCACAAAAATAAAAGCTATGATCCCACAGGTGATGTACACCGCAGTGTTCGTCTGGTCCATGCTCGGGTCAAAAGGCTGTCCCGTCGAGGCTGGCGACGGGGGGGGCGTTTTCACCCAGTCCGGCTTGATGTAGTTTTTACAGCTTGACTGGTCAACTCTTTTTTCTTTTTCCTGACAGCAGAACCGCAGGTAGCAGGACCCGCAGCAGTAGCGGTGAACCGTGTTGTTACACGCAAACTCTCTATCAAATTGTCCGCTCACGTCGTAGTAACCCGTGCACATATCGTAGTCCTTGGTCGTGTTCTTCTGCGGCGCAGCGGTGGGGACCGCCGCGGTAATGTTGGCTTCTTTTGCCTTGGGAGTCCGCTTGGTCTCCGTCTTCACTTTCTTGCCTCCCGTGGCGGCGCAGAAAACGGTCAGGGGATCCAGGTATATGAGGAGCAGCAAAAGGTGCCGTATCCCCATGGTGTGTCTAACCTGTCAATTCACTTCTGACGCGACGCTTGAGTTCTTTTCTGACTTGGTACTTGAAGTGAATGTGGTAGGGCTCTTAGTCTGTCAAGGCTGTTGCAACCCTGGCATCCGCCACTCGCGTTGGTCCCCTCAGTATCGATACTGTTACCATACTGGGTAGAAGAGTGAGTTAAGTTTAGCATTAATAGCAGAGCTTCTGCAACCTATTGCGCTCTGATAGGAGAGTCGAAAGCCGGGGACTCTGTGCTTTCCGCTGGGTTGGAGGTTCTGAAATCGGCCGGGTGTTGCTGTCCAATGTCCTGATTTCTGTGGCGCGCCTTAGGTCGAGCTGTCTTTAAACAGTATGGTTTGTGCGCACATCTTGCTGTGGTGAAAGTTGCGCTATAGAGGAAACAAGCAAAACGCTTCATTAGCCATTATCCGCACGTCAAGGGTGGCGCATTAAGTCTACCAACTATTCAGCCACGCGATGGAAAGCACTCATTTATTCCGAAAAGCGTTTTTTTTTTGTCACATCCCTTTCGTGAAGTATTTGACATTCAGGGCTTCTGAGCTTATCATATTGGCTGCATGCAGTCAAGCCGTGCTTGTTTAAATCCCTTTCAATCCACAGACGTTGCAACTGGAACTATCCAAATGCATACAATTCTAACAGAGTAGAACCAATATGTACAAAACTGTTTTAATTGCAGCCAAATATTTTGTTTTTACTCAGTAAAATATCGCCAACGAATAGCCTATTTCAATATATTAGACTGCTTAAAAGTAAGGTATTTCATTTTATCTTACAGGAAAAAGCACAACGCAATGTAATGTAGATATCTGCACATTAAGCTGGGGCACAAGCAATAGGTCAAAGATAAAAGTGTTGGTGATAAAAACCTACCTCTACCAAGATTGCTGTTGACTTGCTTGCTCTCTGTCTGGCGCGGGGAGAGTGAATAGAATAGCAGAGCTCAGCAAGAGACCACTTTCCATTTCCCCCCTCCCTCCCCGTCTCTCTTTTTTTTCTCCTCCCTCCCTTCCTTCGTCTCCCTCTCAAGGCGTCCACATACATAGGTTCGGTTTGCTTCTAGCAGAACTCAGCTAGGCGAAGCAACCATCTGTGCTCTCATACTCCCTAAAGACCTTTGCTTGAAAAACGAGAAATAAGCGGCAATTTCACTGGGACTGGCTACCGTAGTCACAACATAGCCAGAAACACGGGCTAAATATTTCAATTTAGATGTCAGCATCATTTTATTATAATTCATTTTGGAGTAGACTGTCCTTTTAATAAGTCACCAGAACTGACCTTCATACATTATAGATTCTGTGAGTTTTGCCTATTAGTGACACACTGAGAAAACACATAAGACAGTGTGTGTGTCAGAGAGAGAGAGAGAGAGAGAGAGACATCCTCACATGCCTGCAACAGTTGACTGATCCCAAAGCCAGGAAGCAGTTGCTTAGTAACCACTTTTTACTATGCCATCCATCCTTGTTGTGATGAAAAATGTAAACCTCCCTATAGTAAAGAGCTCCTCTGGACTAGAGGAATGGATGTGCTCTGAGACGTGTGCACGGTCTCAGATGCAAACTGTACTGTACTCTATATCTATTGTATACATAGAGTAAACAGCGCAGACTGCTGCTAAAGCACAATGAGGTAACGGAATAGGCAAGCTGCTTATCACCCCTCTGAAAGCACACGTTTCATGAGTGGGCTATGTTTTCTCATTTCTCATTAATTAGCCTTTACTTTACCAGGTAAGTTGACTGAGACGGAACACATTCTCATTTACAACAATGATCTGGGGAAGATTTGTAGGGAACTGGAGAGGTTTGTCGAATGAGCCACTTGGAAACTGGAGAGAATGAAAAGCACAACTAAACCACAATGTAAAGATAAGAAGTTTAATCAAATCTGAATTGGCTTCAGTGCTCATGTAGTTTGAGGGGTGAATGTGGCACATAGGGATGTGTGAAACTTACTTCTGACTGGCCGTTTGCACTATAAAAGTGGCACTCGCTTAGCCACGTTTGCCTTGCCCTCATGTGGGTGCTAACAAGCTAGCAAGCAAGCTTATAAAGTGAATGGCTTCTGATGTTTCAATGTCGCTTCCTAGTGTAAATGGCCTGTCAGCCTGAAGTATCGTGCGCCAGCGAAAAGCAAGTAAGTTGCTTCAGGAGGGTGGTCAAGTGTGCTAGCAAGGCAGAGGTCCTGAGTTCGAGCCTTGGTGTGAACCGAATCAGGAGGAAGTGGTACTTGCTAAGCAAGCAGTGTCATGTTCTTTACACTCCCGTGGCTGCTGTAAAGATCTGTTTTCTAAAGATTACAGTGAAATGTAGCTCTCCCAGCTAGCACATTTGGTTCCTTGGAAGTCGTGGGAATGTACGTTTTTGGTTTCCCATTTGTTCTGGGAACGAAGCCATAAGTTTCCAAACCCAAAAAACAGAGTGTTTTTTAAACATTCTGAGAATGGAAATGGACATTCGCCTGTTCTGGGAATGTACATTTTTAGGTTGCAGGGAGGTTCTGAGAACGTTTTACTATGGTTCCCTGACATGTTATTTTCAATCATACAAAGCTGTTAATTTTTGTCTATTTAAACAGACCACATTTCAATGGAAACAAGCACTCATTAAGATTTGTTGTTGCCAGTTAGTGGGCGTGGCCAACACACCTGAACATACTTAACAAGATAGATGATAGAGTGAATTTTGTTGATGCTGCGAACAGAATGAATATGTTTTTAAATAATATTCTTAGAATGATTTTTGAACTTTACAAATGTTTTCTTGTGTTTTTTTGGAAAGTCTTCCTGAGAACATTGCTTTAAATAGAACCATGAGGAAACCTGTAGGAAATCTTATGCTGAAGTACTGAAATTTCTCCCTAAGAAACATATGGTCCTCAAAACGTTATGGGCTAGCTGGGTATCCTGCACAATTCCCAGAATGTTGTGGGAAGGTTGTATGCAAAATACCGATAGGACAACCGACACACTCAACCAGCTCTAAGAAACGTTCTCAGAACGTTATGTGCTAGCTGGGCTTTCAGTTGTATCTCATCAGTTCCTACAATAAACATGATTGAGGGACCCAGTTTCAGCTGGTTTGGCTTAGATGTAACAGCAACTTTCCATGTGGGTGGTAACAGACAGGGATTGATAGCGGTGGGTTTTTGGTAAAGTTTTAGTCATTTGTCATCCTCTTTTGTGTCAGTTTATGCCCTGAGCAGAACATTCAGAGATCACCTCTTCTATTGTATTCTATTCTCACAATCATCCTCTCAATGCTCTCACTTTCAGAGGACTGTACAATCCAACCCAATCCATTTCCAAATGGCTTTTAAATTTAGCCCAGAAACGTAATCCTCGTCTCTCCCCACTCTGAGGCAATGGAGAATAAATGACTAGTAAATACAGACATATCTGTGGGTGAAGCTTCATCTTCTGCTCAGATATGTTTTCCCTGTACAAGACTGCAGTTACAGTGCTGACAAAGCAATGAAGTGCAGCCCCATCTGAGATCCAGAGCCCCCCCCCCCCCCTTCCATTCCTACTGTTCCATGTAGAGCAATCCTTTATGCATGCCATCATTCTCCTGCCATTACTACAACCCATTTTCTTTTGAAAACGCTGGTTCCCAAATTAAGAGCCCAGGCTGGTACAACTGAGGGCTTTTAAGGGGAACTGTCTGCTTGAATGTGGCTGTGTGTGCAACCGCCGCGTCCTGCTGGAGAAAGTGCTTTGTCAAGGGCTTCAGATAATGCTCCAGTTGTGCCCTCTGGGCGCTAGGCAGAGAAAGGAACTGTTGAGGCTATGGGGTTGGAGAGTGGTTGCTTGGACCGAGTATTAAAACACACACAAAGTGGTATATCTATGCAGGACTCCTTCTTTATTCTCACATAAAGCAGGAGACCTGCGTTTCTACAGCGATTGTGGTATTATTGTATCGGCAGGTTAATGATGTTGGCAAACGTACAATTAAACTGCTTGTCAAGCCGTTAGCTTTGATTTTCAGTACAATAGAATGTGATGATATAATACCCAGCTAGCACATAATGTTCTGAGAACCAAATGTTTTTTAAGCTTGGTGAGAGAATGGTTGTCCTAAAGTTACTTTGCATACAACCTTCCCACAACATTCTAGGAATGGTTCAGGATACCCAGCTAGCGCATAACGTTCTGACAACCATATGTTTCTTAGGTGGTGAATTCAGTACTTGGTTCATGGTTCTATTTAAAGTGATGTTGTCAGAACATTTAAAAAACTTTCCATAAAACCACAAGAAAACATTAGTAACGTTCAAAGAATGTTCTAACAACGTTATTTAAAAACATATACATTCTGTTCTCATCGTCAACAAAACTCTCTCTATCCTCTATCTTGTTAAGTGTGTTCAGGTGTGTTGGCCGCTCCCACTAATTGGCCACACCTGATCTTTAATGAGTGCTTGTTACCTTAGAAATGGGGTCTGGTTGAAAAGACTAAAATGAACAGCTTAAAAAAACTGCAAGCTCAATCCTGGTGGGGCAGTGGAATATTATTGGTTCCAATCTGACTGATACCGTGCAACAATAAAATGTGTTTGCATGATTAATGCCTAAGGAAATGAATTGCCATGTGTCCTATCTGTGCTTGGTGTTCAAAATAGTTAACCCAAACTAAGCTAACAGTGTTATTAAACGTCTTCTTGAAACGTTTTCTTAGAACGATATTTATCTTAAAATAACCTATAATTTCCGTTCTCGGAACGCTAATTAAACCTCCCAGGAAAACTTTCAGAAAACCATAGTAAAACTTTCTCAGAACCTCTCTGGAACCTAAAAATTTACATTCCCATAACAGGCTAAATTATCACTTCCGTTCTCAGAACATTTAAAAAATAATCTGTTTTAACGGTCGGGAAACATATGGCTTCGTTCCCACAACTTCCAAGGAACCAAATGTGCTAGCTGGGTATTGACAGCAAATGCATAATGGATTACATTTGGAGTACATGGCATTTGTTCAATTGCAGTAAGCACTTTTCGTGTAAGTTTGAGACTGAGTGTGTGCGTGTGTGTGTGAGACTATTCCAAGGGGAAACGCATGCCCGCTGTCCGTCCTTTCCCAGGTGTTAGCTGGCTAACTGGCTACAGCTGTAACCACCTACATTTCATTTACACCCTCTGTGCACCTGATAAATATTTGGATATACAGTACCAGTCAAAAGTTTGGAAACATCTACTCATTCAAGGGTTGTTCTAAACATTTTTGCATTGTAGAATAATAGTCAAGACATCAAAACTATTAAATGACACACATGGAATCATATATTAACCAAAAAAGTGTTAAACAAATCAAAATATATGTTATATTTTAGATTCTTCAAAGTATCACACTCTTGGCATTCTTTCAACCAGCTTCATGAGGAATGCTTTTCCAACAGTCTTGAAGGAGTTCCCACATATGCTGAGCACTTGTTGGCTGCTTTTCCTTCACTCTGCGGTCCAACTCATCCCAAACCATCTCAAATGGGTTGAGGTTGGGGGATTGTGGAGGCCAGGTAATCTGATGCAGCACTCCATCACTCTCCTTCTTGGTCAAATTGCCCTTACACAGCCTGGAGGTGTGTTGGGTCATTGTCCTGTTGAAAAAGGAATGATGGTCCCACTAAGCGCAAACCACATGGGATGGCTGAATGGCGTGGTAGCCATGCTGGTTAAGTGTGCCTTGTATTCTAAATAAATCCCTGACATTGTCAGCAGCAAAGCACCCCCACCATCACACCTCCTCCTCCATGCTTCGCGGTGGTAACCACAAATGTGGAGATCATCCATTCTGCATCTCACAAAGACACAGCGGTTGGAAGCAAAAATCTTCAATGTGGACTTATCAGACCAAAGGACAGATTTCCACCGGTCTAATGTCCATTGCTCACGTTTCTTGGCCCAAGCAAGTCTCTTCTTCTTATTGGTGTCCTTTAGTACTGGTTTCTTTGCAGCAATTTGACCATAAAGCCTGATTCACTCAGTCTCTGAACAGCTGATGTTGAGATGGGTCTGTTACTTGAACTCTGTGAAGCATTTATTTGGGCTGCAATTTCTGAGGCTGGTAACGCTAATAAACATATCCTCTGCAGGTAACTATTGGTCTTCCTTTCCTGTGGCGGTCCTCATGAGAGCCACTTTCATCATAGTGCTTGATGGTTTTTGCGAATGCACTTTGAAACTAAAAGTTCTTGACATTTTCCGGATTGACTGACCTTCATGTCTTAAAGTAATGATGGACTGTCATTTCTCTTTGCTTATTTGAGCTGTTCTTGCCATAATATGGACTTGGTATTTTACCAAATAGGGCTATCTTCTGTATACCATCCCTACCTTGTCACAACACAACTGATTGGCTCAAATACATTAAGAAGAAATTCCACAAATTAACTTTTAAGAAGGCACACCTGTTAATTTAAATGCATTCCAGGTGACTACCTCATGAAGTTGGTTGAGAGAATGACAAGAGTGTGCAAAGCTGTCATCAAGGCAAAGGGTGGCTGCTTAAAACACTGTTAAACATTGATTTTACTTATATGTTGTGTGATTTCAGGATCATCTTTACAGTGTCTCAACCCCTACATGGCTTTCCTTAGATGTTTCTCCCATTATTTGTGCAAATGTCACGTCAGAACATATACATAGAGAGATAACCTACCATAGAACACACACACATACACCATGTACATCAGAGAGGGGTAAACAGTAGCAGCTGGAAAAGTAGTCCTCAGGGAGACATAGACATGATTTATGAGGGATTGCACCATTTCCAATAACACACTTCAGTATAGAGTGTGTGTGTGTGTGTGTGTGTGTGTGTGTGTGTGTGTGTGTGTGTGTGTGTGTGTGTGTGTGTGTGTGTGTGTGTGTGTGTGTGTGTGTGTGTGTGTGTGTGTGTGTGTGTGTGTGTGTGTGTGTGTGTGTGTGTGTGTGTGTGAAAGTGGGTCACAGCTGCCAAAATGAGCACGTATTGCCGATTTTTTCACCTCAGGCAGGGGCTTTCCTTTAGGCGTAAAGGGAAATGAGTGTGCATATTAACCTTCTCTTTATAGCACCCCACTACAGTAGCTGTAGTAGTAGTAGCAGCAGTAGCAATAGTAGTAATAGTAGCAGCAGAAGCAGCAGCAAAAGAAGAAGTAGAACAAGAAGAAGAAGGAGAAGAAGAAGAAGAATTGAATCCTTAGAACTCTCATTGATTTGTCAGAAGAATAGAATGACAAAATCCTGCAAGGCATTGAATACTGTATACTGTGAAACTAAGTACATCAGTTCCCTATTGGTCTACAATGGTTGAAAACACAGGGGACTTCTGGCAGTCGCTCCCAGCTTTAAGAGATTCAGAAAGTACATTTCATTTCCATCTTCCACACATATCTTCATGTCCTCTAAGATGCCATAAAACTCAAATGCAATGACCATCAATATTGAGGCTGTAGCTATCCCACATCCAAAAGGGTTGCTCCAAGGGCGACTTATGGGTTAGTCTCTGCTGAGTCCCCAATAACTGGAGGTTCCGGTTTTCAGGAGAAATGGAAAGAGAGCCTGTGACGCGACATCCGCTTTTGGATGTTAACAAGGCGACACTCCATCTTAACTCCTCCACATATCGTACTCCAAATATCATACTTTAGCTGGAGACCTTGATCATGAAGAGATGGAGAGGGGAGCGAGAGAGAGAGAGAGAGACAGAGATAGAAACAGAGAGAAAGACAGAGAGAAATACAGAGAGATCAAAGGTTGTAGCCATCAGCAAGGACTGGAAACAACCTCTTCTGCCTGAGCAGGCATGTTCCCGTTGAAATACACTAGATCTGTCTGTGTGTGTGTGTGTGTGTGTGTGTGTGTGTGTGTGTGTGTGTGTGTGTGTGTGTGTGTGTGTGTGTGTGTGTGTGTGTGTGTGTGTGTATGTGTGTGTGTGTGTGTGTGTGTGTGTGTGTGTGTGTGTGTGTGTGTGTGTGTGTAGAGGCGTCATGCCCATTTTTTTTGTATTTGCATTTAGCTACTGTTCCTAGGTTTTAAAAACATTACAATACACTTCACAACAGATTCCAAAACATATTAAGTGTGCGCCCTCAGGCCACTACTCTACTACCACATATCTACAACACAAAATACATGTGTACATCGGTGTATGCTATCATGTGTGTGCATGCATGTGTCTGTGCCTGTGTGTGTGTCTTTTCAAAGTCCCCGCTGTTCCATAACATGCTGACTACAAATGTAGACATACATGTTATTCAATTATTGCACCTACACTGCTCGCACGCGCCAACGAGCGCCTGCGTTGCCAAGGGCTAAAATAGAAGTCAGTTCTATTTGTGACGCTGATTGCGCTGCAAGTCCCGCCTCTCCCATCTCCTCATTGGTTTATAGAAGCAGATACCCACGTGCCATCTCCTCAGTGTTTATACCCACGTGGGTGACTGAAAGACGAACGGAGGTCGGTGGTGGTAATACACCTTTTATGAAAGTTAGATGCCAATTGCCATATAAGTCCAAAGAAGAAAAAGCCTGGAAGGAGGAGAGATGACTAGAAACGATTCGGTTGACCGTTTTATGTGTGGATTAATTGTCGGAGTAGAGGACCTTGTGCATTTCAGGTAAAATAACAACTCAACGTTTATATCCCAGTACAAATTAGCTAGCAACAGCAAGCTAGCTAAATAGGACAAATTAGCTAGCAACTGCAAGCTAGCTAGCTAAATTGCCATAAATGTTTAATGCTTTTCGACCTGTCCTCAAATTAATATAATTGGTCCAGAGTTTGTTTTGATATTTTAACCTGCGTGTCTTGATTGCGTTTGGTGTGGGGTGACAAAATCAATTTGCATACAGCCAGTTTGGGTAGTACTGTGCGCCTCCCATAGTCTGTTCTGGACTTGGGGACTGTGAGGAGACCTCTGGTGGCATGTCTTTTGGGGTACGCATGGGTGCTCGGGCTGTGTGCTAGTAGTTGAAATAGACAGCTTGGTGCATTCAACATGTCAACATGTCAATACCTCTCACAAATACAAGTAGTGATGATGTCAATCTCTCCTCCACTTTGAACCAGGAGAGATCAACATGTATATTATTAATGTTAGTTCTCCGTGTCCATTGAAGGGCTAGCCGTGCTGCCCACAAGACTGGACAGTAGTCCAAGTTCAACAAAACTAGGGCCTGTGGGACCTGCCTTGTTGATAGAATTGTTAAGAAGGCAGAGCAGCGCTTTATTATGGACAGACCTCTCCCAATCTTAGCTACTGTTGCATCAATATGTTTTGACCATGACAGTTTACAATCCAGGGTTACTTCAAGCAGTTTAGTATCCTCAACTTGTGCAATTTACACATTATTCATCAAAAGATTTAGTTGAAGTTCAGGGTTTAGTGAATGATTTATTCCAAATACAATTATTTTAGTTTTTGACATTTTTAGGACTAACTTATTTCTTGCCATCCATTCTGAAAGCGACTGCAGCTCTTTGTTAAGTGTTGCAATGATTTTACCTGCTGTGGTAGCTGACGTGTGTTTAGTGTTGCGTCATCAGCATACATAGAACTCAGTGGCAGGTCATTAGTAAAGATTGAAAAAATTAAGGGGCCAAGACAGCTGCCCTGGGGAATGCCTGACTCTACCTGGATTATGTTGGAGAGGCTTCCATTAAAGAACACCCTCTGTGTTCTGTTAGACAGGTACACTACATGACCAAAAGTATGTGGACAACTGTTTGTCAAACATCTCATTCCAAAATCATGGGCATTAATATGGAGTTGGTTCCTATAACAGCCTCCACTCTTCTGAGAAGGCTTTCCACTAGATGTTGGAACATTGCTGCGGGGGCTTGCTTCCATTCAGCCACAAAAGCATTAGTGAGGTCGGGCATTAACGTTGGGCAATTAGGCCTGACTCGCAGTCAGAGTTCCAATTCATCCCAAAGGTGTTCGATGGGGTTGAGGTCAGGGCTCTGTGCAGGCCAGTCAAGTTCTTCCACACCAATCTCGACTAAACATTTCTGTATGGACCTCACTTTGTGGACGGGAGTATTGTCATGCTGAAACAGGAAAGGTTCTTCCCCAAACGGTTGCCAAAAGTTGGAAGCACAGAATCATCTAGAATGTCATTATATGATTTCCCTTCACTGGAACTAAGGGGCCTAGCCCAAACCATGAAAAACAGCCCTAGATCATTATTCCTCCTCCAACAAACTTTCCAGTTGGCACTATACATTCGGGCAGGTAGCATTCTCCTGGTATCCGCCAAACCCAGATTCGTCCATCTCACTCTCAGATGGTGAAGAGTGATTCATCACTCCATAGAACGCGTTTCTGCTGCTCCAGAGTCCAATGGTGGAGAGCTTTACACCACTCCAGCTGATGCTTAGCATTGCGCGTGGTGATCTTAGGCTTGTGTGCGGCTGCTCAGCCATGGAAACCCATTTCATGAAGCTCCTGACGAACAGTTCTTGTACTGGCATTGCTTCCAAAGGCAGTTTGGAACTCGGTAGAGTGTTGCAACAGAGGACAGACGATTTTTACACGCTACGCACTTCAGCATTCTGCGATCCCGTTCTGTGAGCTTGTGTGCTTGATTTTATACACCTGTCTGTAACGTCTGCTTCCAACTCACACCCTCAAACACGCAGATCCCCTGAACGCAGCTCACTTTCCAGCCCACTTTCCAGCTCACACTCTCAAACATTATTGTTTGTATTGTTTGTTTTCTGACACATGTCTTTTGGAGCGTTGTTTTATCCCGTGATTTACTCCTCCCATGTGTGTTAGTTTTTGCCTGCCTCACTAACGACGCCTTTTGCCTATTCCCGGCCTGTACTTTAGCCTATCGGATTTCCTGTTATCTACCTATTGGCTGATCTCCCGGACTACGTTACTAGCCTTTTCCCTGCCTCTACTGTTGCCCTTTTTGGACCCCCTGTCTATGACCTTCTGCCTGCCCCTGGACCCAGCTACCTGCCTCCTCCTGTAATACTTTGCAATAAACACCTACTGTGCCTTGCGCTTGAAACCAGCTCTCTGTCTCCCCTCGTGTTCATTACACTGTCAGCAACAGGTGTGGCTGAAATAGCAGAATGCACTAATTTGAAGGGTTGTCCACATGCCTTTGTGTATATGTAGTGTAACTCTCTATCCACAATATAGCAGGGGATGTAAAGCCATAACACATACATTTGTCCAGCAGCATATTATAATCGATAATGTCAAAAGCTGTACTGAAGTCTAACAAAACATCTCCCAAAACCATTAAATGATCAATTTCTCTCATTATTTTCTCTCATTCTCTTGAATGCCCTTCCCTATAAGCTTGCTGAATGTCAGTTATTCATTTGTTTACTGTGAAGTAGCATTGTATCTGGTCAAACACCATTTTTTCCAAAAGTTTACTAAGGGTTGGTAACAGGCTGATTGGTCGGCTGTCTGAGCCACTAAAGTGTGCTTTGCTATCCTTGGGTAGCGGAATTACTTTTGCTTCCCTCCAGGCTTCAGGACACACTTTCCTGTAGGTTTAGATTGAAGATATGGCAAATAGGAGTGGCAATATCATCTGCTATCAACCTCAGTAATTTTCCATCCAAGGTGTCAGACCCAGGTGGCTTGTCATTGTTGCTAGACAACAATCATTTTTTCACCTCTTCCACACTCACTTTACGGAATTCAAAATTACAATGCTTGTTTTTCATAATTTAGTCAGTTATGCATGGATGTGTATGTTCAGAATTTGTTGTTGTCATGCCTAAATTTGCTAATCTTGCCAATGAAAAAATCATTAAAGTAGTTGGCAATATCAGTGGGTTTTGTGATGAATGAATCATCTGATTCATTGAATGATGGAACCGAGTTTGCCTTTTTGCCCAAAATGCTATATAGGGTGCTCCAAAGCTTTTAACAACTATTCTTTATATAATTTATCTTTGTTTCATAGTACAGTTTCTTCTTTTTGTTCAATTTATACAACTAGCCACCTAGCAATTTTATGAAGTTGGCTTAGCCCAGAGGTTCCCAACCTCATAAATAGCTACCAAGAAGCCATTTCGGCTATCAATGAAGTTAGAGTAGCTAGCGTGTCTAACTACACGTATATGGCAAAATAAAGGAAACACAAACATAAAGTGTGTTAATAAGACATTGGGCCACCACAATCCAGACCAGCTTCAATGCACCTTCGCATAGATTCTACAAGTGTCTGGAACTCTGTTGGAGGGATGCGACACCATTCTTCCACAAGAAATTCCATCATGTTGTGTTTTGTTGATGGTTGTGGAAAATGATGTCTCAGGCACTGCTCCAGAATTTCCCATAAGTGTTTAATTGGTCTGAGATCTGGTGACTGAGACTGCCATGGCATATGGCTTACACATTTTTCATGCTCATCTAACCATTCAGTGACCAGTCATTCCCTGTGGATGGGGCCACTGTCATCCTATGGGGGCATAGCCATGGCAGCCAAAATAATGGCCTGCCCAGCATTTTTATACATGACCCAAAGCATGATGGGATGTGAATTGCTTAATTAACTCAGCTGCTTTAAATATTAACGCAGCTGCTTTAAATATTAACGCAGCTGCTTTAAATAACGCAGCTGCTTTAAATATACTTTGTATCCTTCATTTACTCAAGTGTTTCCATTATTTTGGCAGTTACCTGTATCTTAGCTGGCATGCCTGATGGCAAGGTTGGTAGACTTTAGAAAAGCAATAAATAACTAAATGTACTGAGTCAATCTTTGACCCAGATTTTAGCAGCTATGCAGAGAAGATATGAAGTTTAAATAAAATCAATAAAAAAGTCAGCAGGATACAGACAGCCCAAGAGGTATGCTTAGATATGTAGAAAAATATACATATTGTTTTCACATAGAATAAGCCTTCTGATAATGGCTCTAGATTACAGGAAAAAGCTGTTTCAGGTGTTTGAAATCTGGTGAGAGTATATAATAGAATATGATGAAACATTTACATGGATGCACAGGCGTGTACACTTTGATACGAAATCTTTAAGGGATATTAAAATAGTGCTGTGCTGAGACTTTGTGTACAACCCTACATGAGGCTGTGTGTGCGTGCGTGCGTGCGCATGCGTGTGTATGTCCGTGTGAGTGTGTGTATATTTTTATGCGTGTGTGTGTTGAGATTCCGGCCCAGAGGGTCCTTGGAGGAAAATATTCCAAGCAGGAGAGGATCCTTAGGGTCACCGTTCCTCTACACACAAAAAGCCTTTCTCCTTATCCTATTGTCTCAGCCACTGCACTGTTTCTGTGCTGAAGGACACAGAAAAGGCCCACTCATCTAGAATAGCATCGAGCTCATCAAAACAGCTCCGAAACACCTTGATTTTGGAGCATCTCATACTTTTCTATTGGAAAAAAATTAGCATACAATAGGACCGGCTCAGCAGCTTTCCCAGCCGCGGGGATCAATGTCATTGGTATGTATGGCTCGCCATGCCTCTCCCTCAGCCTGCAGGTATCTTCTTCAGCACTTTTCAATAGGATCAACAAGAAAAAGTGCAATTTCCGAGTTTCGTTTTATTATATATTTTTGATAGGAGGCATCAGTCTCTGGCTGTTAGTCCATCAGTGTTTTTTTATCTCATCTCATCATTACGTGATAGAGCGGATTAATGTTGTAGATATACTGAAGAAAAATATAAACGCAATACGTAAAGTGTTGCTCCCATGTTTCATGAGCTGAAATAAAAGATCCCAGAAATCTTCCATAAGAACAAAAAGCTTATTTCTCTCAAATGTTGTGCACAAATTTGTTTACATCCCTGTTTACATCCCCATCTCCTTTGTCAAAATAATCCATCCACCTGAAAAGTGTGACATATCAAGAAGCTGATTAAACAGCATGATCATTACACAGGTGCACCTTGTGCTGTGGACAATAAAAGGCCACTCTAAAATGTGCAGTTTTGTTACACAACACAATGCCACAGATGTCTCAAGTTTTGAGGGAGAGTACAGTTGGCATGTTGACTATAGGAATGTGCACCAGATAATTGAATGTTCATTTCTCTACCATAAGCAGCCTCCAACATTGTTTTAGAGAATTTGGCTGTACATCCAACCGGCCTCACAACCGAAGACCATGTGTAACTACGCCATCCCAGTACCTCCACATCAGGCTTCTTCACCTGCAGGATTGTCTGAGACAAGCCACCCGGACAGCTGATGAAACTGTGGGTTTGCACGAACAAAGAATTTCTGCACAAACTGTCAGAAACCGTCTCAGGGATGCTCATCTGCATGCTCGTAATCCTCACCAGGGTCTTGATCTGACTGCAGTATCGTATGGGCAGGCATAAGCTATGGACAATGAACGCAATGGCATTTTATCAATGGCAATTTGAATGCACAAAGATACCGTGATGAGACCATGAGGCCCATTGTCGTGCCATTCATCCACCGCCATCACCTCATGTTTCAGCATGATGATGCACAGCCCCACTTCGCAAGGATCTGTACACAATTCCTGGAAGCTGAAAATGTCCCAGTTCTTTCATGGCCTGCATATTAGACATGTCACCCATTGAGCATGTTTGAGATGCACTGGATAGACGTGTACGACAGTGTGTTCCAGTTACCGCCAATATCCAGCAACTTCACACAGCCATTGAAGAGGACTGGGACAACATCAACAGCCTGATCAGCTCTATGTGAAGGAGATGTCTCACACTACATGAGGCAAATGGTGGTCACACCAGATACTGACTGGTTTTCTGATCCACGCCCCTACCTTTTTTTTAAGGTATCTGTGACCAACAAATGCATATCTGTATTCCCAGTCATGTGAAATCCATAGATTAGGGCCTAATTTATTTATTTCAATTGACTGATTTCCTCATACTGTAACTCTGTAAAACCTTGGGAAATCTTGCATGTTGCATTTATATTTGTATTCAGTGATAGGTAGGAGAAATCAAATCATTACAGACTATGTTTGTTGTTTCTGTATTTGGGCTGAATCTGATGAGACATAAACTAGAAGGCAGCATCTCTGAGCTCTGATCTGTCTTTCTCCCAAAATGATGTTGCATAAGGAAATGACGCAGGAAAGGTGTTTTTGATGCAATTACAATATCTCAGTATGACATGGAAATGTACCTGAACTATGGTTACTAATGGTGGATCAGAACAACAGTGGAGAAAAGCAGCAGGTAAACTCACCTCTCTTCTCCTTTGAAGTGACGCACCATGACGGCGATGTAATGAGACAGAGTGTTATTTGATCTCTAGAAAGGAGATTGAAGATCCTGGAGACATTTGCGTCATTTCAGTTTGTCATTGTCACAGTTCAATCTGAGTACAAAACCCACAACACATGTCATAGGCTGAAGAGCACACTCAG
Organism: Salmo salar; assembly: GCF_965601325.2. Lineage (NCBI taxonomy): Eukaryota > Metazoa > Chordata > Actinopteri > Salmoniformes > Salmonidae > Salmo > Salmo salar. The sequence continues at coordinate 14,283,993 of NC_138318.1, read as the reverse complement.
TGAAATGGTGGAGAATTAGAGACAGGAAAAAAGATGGAGAAATTGAGCAATGGGGTTAGAGGCTCAAGGATAAGGAGGGCTAGGGGCTGGGGGTTGATTTTAGATTTGACATGTTTGATACATGCCCTTGTTCATAGACAAAGTGGACTGCAATCTGTCTTCTTCCCAGGCTTCGCTTCTAACACCACTGATTAGAGAAGGAGAAGAGGTCATCCTCCCATCTTCTTTGTTTTTCCTTTCTGAATCTGTCCCTGTCTGAATCTGTTTCTCTTTATCTCATGCTCTTTATATCTCATGCTCTTTATATCTCATGCTCTCTCTCTCATGCTCTCTCTCCCATGCTCTCATGCTCTCTCTCATGCTCTCTCTCTCTCATGCTCTCTCTCTCTCGCTCTATCTCTCATGCTCTCTCTCTCTCTCTCATGCTCTCTCTCATGCTCTCATTCTCTCTCTCTCATGCTCTCATTCTCTCTCTCTCATGCTATCTCTCATGCTCTTTCTCATGCCCTCATGCTCTCTCTCTCATGCTCCCATGCTCTCTCTCATGCTCTCATGCTCTCTCTCTCATGCTCTCATGCTCTCAATTCAATTCAATTTGCTTTATTGGCATGACGTAACAATGTACATATTGCCAAAGCTTACTTTGGATATTTACAATATGAAAATAATAAGAATCAAAATTGTCAACGGGACAACAGTAACAACAATAACCAAGGGTCAAAATAACCATACATTGAACAATAACAATAAGCATACAGTAGAGGACATGTGCAAGTTGATTGGTCTGTCAGACACTGTCCCTCATCTTATGGCAGGCAGCAATGTATTGCGCTGCCAACCCACAGCTCTCTACTCTCATCAGAGAGGTCTTTGAAACCTTGAATAAGGGTTTCAAATTTGGGGAAATGACACAAGGTTTTTCTAAGGTTTTGATCAGTAACCATGGTCAAATAGTTAGCAACGGTGTACAGTACTGTCGATTTAGGGCCGGATAGCACTGCATTTTGCTTTGTGCTTGTGTTTCCCAATATAAATTTAGTTTTGTTTTGACTGTGTTGTAATTTGGTTTATTCTGATTGATTGGATGTTCTGGTCCTGAGGCTTCAGTGTGTTAGTAGAACAGGTTTGTGAACTCAGCCCCAGGACCAGCTGGATGAGGGGACTCTTTTCTTTGCTCAGCCCTTGGCATTGCAGGGCTTGGTAATGATATGAGAGGGGATCACTGTATTTAAATTGTTTCCAAAACTTAATTGCTCTTTTTTGAGTTTTTATTATTAGTGGATATTGGCCTAATTCTGCCCTGCATGAATTGTTTGTAGTTTTCCTCTGGACATGTAGGAGAATCTTACAGAACTCTGCATGCAGGGTTTCAATGGGATGTTTGTCTCATTTGATGAAATCTTGTTTTGCAAGTGGACCCCACACCTCACTGCCATAAAGTGCAATTGGTTCAATGACACATTCAATTAGTTTAGCCAAATTTTAATAGGTATTTCAATTTCAATTTGTTTTTTAATGGCGTAGAATTCCCTGCGTGCTTTCTCTCTCATGTCATTGTAACAACTGTCTTCAGGAATGGACCAAGGCGCAGCGGGAATGTGGATACTCATAGTTTTTTAATAAACACAAGTAAAGCATCCACAGGGAAAAACAATAAACTCTACTCACGATGACAGGAACAGTTTTGCAGGCACACAACACGCAGTGCAAAAACAACTACCCACAACCCCAAAGAAAAACATACACTCCTATATAGGACTCGCCATCAAAGGCAACTCAACACACATGCCTTCAATTGGGAGTCCAATCACCAACACAACACTTAACACACAAAACCCCTGCCACATCCTGACCAAAACTAACACAATTTCGCCCTCTGCTGGTCAGGACGTGACAGTCATTCACTGCCTCATTAAGGTGTCCAGTTGAGCTTATTTTTAAACCTAAGTAATTGTAGTGTGTGCAGTACTCTATATATTTTGTACCAATTGAGAACTTTGGTCTAATTCCCTGAGATCTGGATCTTCTCTGGAAAAGCATTATTTTGGTCCTTTGGGGTTTACTGCCAGGGCCCAGGTCTGGCAGTACTGCTCTAGCTGGTCCAGGCTCTGCTGTAGGCCATGTGCTGTGGGTGACAGCAGGCATAGGTTATCTGTGATGAGTAGGCATTTAACCTCTGAATTGTGGAGACTAACACCAGGGGCTGAGGATTTTTCTAGAATAGTGACCAATTAGAGTGCAGGGCTCAGATTGCAACCCTGGCGAAGGCCCCGTCCCTGGTTAAAGAATGCAGATCTTTTCTTGACAATTTTAATGCTGCACATATTGCCAGTATACATTGATTTAATTATGTCATATGTTTTACCCCCTACACCCCTACAATAACTTTGTAGAACAGTCCTGTATACCAAATAGAATCAAATGCTTTTTGGAAGTTGATAAAGCAAGCATATATTTTGGTATTATTTTGGTGGACATGTTTATCTATCAGGGGGTGTAGGGTGTAAATATGATCAGCTCTCTCTCTCTCTCTCTCTCTCATGCTCTCTCTCTCATGCTCTCATGCTCTCTCTCTCTCATGCTCTCTTTCTCACGCTCTCTCTCATGCTCTCATGCTCTCTCATGCCCTCTCTCATGCTCTCATATTCTCTCTCTCATGCTCTCATGCTCTCTCTCTCATGCTCTCACTCTCTCTCTCATGCTCTTTCTCTCATAATCTCTCTCTCATGCTCTCATGCTCTCTCTCTCATGCTCTCTCTCATGCTCTCTCTCTCTCATGCTCTCATGCTCTTTCTCTCTCATACTCTCATGCTTACTCTCTCTCTCATACTCTTTCTCTCATAATCTCTCTCTCATGCTCTCATGCTCTCATGCTCTCATGCTCTCATGCTCTCTCTCTCTCTCTCTCTCTCTCTCATGCTCTCTCTCTCATGCTCTCTCTCATGCTCTCTCTCATGCTCTCTCTCATGCTCTCTCTCATGCTCTCTCTCTCTCATGCTCTCTCTCATGCTCTCATGCTCTCTCTCTCATGCTCTCATGCTCCCTCATGCTCTCATGCTCTCTCTCATGCTCTCTCTCTCTCTCTCATGTTCTCATGCTCTCTCTCTCTTTCTTTCCCTCTCTCTCTCTCTCTCTCTCTCCCCTCACCAATTACGGTATTAGACTGAACACCCACACTGAGTCACAGGCATACAGACTCCAGCACATCTCCTCTGTCACTCCTAATCTAAGACTAATGATGACTGTAACACAGCCCTTTAAAGTCCAATTTGGTCACACACACACACACACACACACACACACACACACACACACACACACACACACACACACACACACACACACACACACACACACACACACACACACACACACACACACACACACACACACACACACACACACACACACACATACACACACAGCATGCATGAACTTAGCACACACACAAACACACACAGATGCAAGCACACAGACACACACAAACACATGCACATACACACAGGCCTTTTTTTTGCGCACACTAAACTTCATTAGCTGATTACTGCAGGCTAGTTAATATAACACACAGATCTGTAAAGACAGCTTTTTATAAGCAGTACTCAGACCAGCTGTACTCCTCTAACTAGAAGATGGATAGAGGAAGCTCCTTCGTTCTATCAGACCTTTATTTTGGGGCTTGGAAAATAAAATGAAAGTAATGGCTTTTTGTTGCTAATCACACTGATTGCTTTAAAGGATTAAGTTGAATTAAGACCCATTTAAACACTAGTTTTGTTAAGGTTAGTATTCGGGAGAAGGCAAGCTGACCCTGGACCTGTATCTCGGGCAACTTTAACGTTCAACTTTTATCAGGTAATCAAAACATTGCATTTTTATTCACTGTTTGTTCGGGTGAGAGAAATCCATCAAATTCTTTTAGCTTGAGGGGCATTTTCAAATTACTTTCAGCTCCTAAGAGTACAGTAGATTCTTGGATGTGCAATGATACCTGAAAGCCTGAACTAGAAGAACCAGATGGTCTTATAACACATTGTAACAGCAAATATACAACTTGGCCATACTTCCATGCTTCCCTTTGATAATATGCAAAATAATGGGCATCTCAATCAAGGGACAGTTTATCTGCCAACAGAGGGCTGCCAAAACCAACTGAACCATCTGTTTCTGTTAAGGGGGGAAATGAAATACAAAACCACTTTTCTCATTTATCTTATTCAGCTGGGAATTGGCTCGAAGGATAAGTTCCCCCTATACAACACATCTAGGATCAGATCACTCTATCGCCAATCCTAACCTTAACAGTTTAGGGAGATGACCTCGGGTCACTGGTTAGGTGTTACCTCTACCTACTTAAAAAAAAAGGTCTTCAACTTTTTTTCTACAACTGATCTTGCTGACAGCGGCTATTTTGGAATCATTTTTACTTGCAGTGATTCATCTGTCTGGCATACTTTAATTTCACATACTGTAAGTTGTTCCGGATATGTAAATATAAAATGTAAATATAAATGTATGTATAATGCAGGCGTTAACAACAGATGGCTAAGCGACTTCAGTGATTGTACAACACATGACAACGGGATAGATGTGAGGTGTAAACTGCAAGCTGTTGACCCAATCTGTGACCTTTCGTTGTGAAATAATATATATATATTTTTTAAAGACATTAAATTAGGCTACTGTCGCTCGCTATCTCACCACTCGACCTTTAGGTGCAAGTCATAAAGAGCAAACTGGATCTGCTGAAAATATTCAATCACTCTAGGAGGAAAATGTAAGCCAAGTAAAAATGTGTAAGTAATTGTATTCTTTATTAATAATGATAGTAATGACTGTTGAATGGGATGTACAATACAGATACATCTGAAATGGATTGAGTACACTAAAAGCATGCCAAATGTACCTTTACACTCAAGGGCACTAGAGGACTGCTTATCCTGTAAAAGAACATGACTCCTACCTAAGTAGCAATTGGACAAAACAAACAACATATCAATAGACTTTCCACGTCATTGGAGAGAATATTGAATTCTTGCAAGTTGTTGAATCATTGGACTCGCTTTTATTCAAAAGCTAAACTAAGCCTGCGGAGCCTAAAAGGCGATCTTGAGCGTCTGCTTAACTGAGCAGTGAGCTTGAATCACCACCCCCAAACCAAGCCTTCTCTTCAGAGATACTGTATCTCACGATGTGATGCTTGTTATCCATCCAGACAGCAGCTTAACTGTGTTTAATTGATCCAACTCTGAACTTCCACAGCTCAATTGCGGTAAGATACAGAACAAAGAACACTACTGATTTTTGTTAGGGTGCAAATGCAGACCGCTTTAAATCCACCAAATAACTCTGAAGTGCCCACTCTTAGAAAAAAAAAGGTTCTATCTAGAACCTAAAATGGTTCTTTGGCTGTCCCCATAGGAGAACCCTTTGAAGAACCCTTTTTTGGACCCAGGTTGAACCCTTTTGATTCCATGAAGAACCCTTTTCACATAGGGTTCTACATGGAACAGAAAATAATTCTACCTGGAACCAAAAATAATTATCCTATGGGGACAGCAGAAGAACACTTTTGGAACCCTTTTTTCTAAGATCAAATCAAATGTTATTTGACACATGCGCCGATACAACAGGTGTAGACGTTACAGTGAAATACTTACAAGCCCTTAACCAACAATGCAGTTTTAAGAAAAATAAGTGTTAAGAAAGTATTTACTGAAATAAACTGAAGTAAAAAAAAATCAACTAAATAAATCAACATGAATCATTAAAGAGCAACAATAAAATAACAGGGGGTACCGGTACAGAGTCAATGTGAGGGGGCACAGGTTAGTTGAGGTAATTGAGGTAATATGTACATATAGGTAGAGGTAAATTGACTATGCGTCGATAATAAACAGAGAGTAGCAGCAGCGTAAAAATGGGGGTCAATGCAAATAGTCCAGGTAGCCATTTGATTAGCTGTTCAGGAGTCTTATGGCTTGGGGGTAGAAGCTGTTAAGAAGCCTTTTGGACCTTGTCTTGGCTCTCCGGTACCACTTGCCATGCGGTAGCAGAGAGAACAATCTATGACTAGGGTGGCTGGAGTCTTTGGCTATTTTTAGGGCCTTTCTATGACACCGCCTGGTATAGAGGTCCTGGATGGCAGGAAGCTTGGCTCCAGTGATGTACTAGGCCGTTCGCACTACCCACTGTAGTGCCTTGCGGTTAGAGGCTGAGCAGTTGCCATACCAGGTGGTGATGCAATCAGTCAGGATGCTCTCGATGGCGCAGCTGTAGAACGTTTTGAGTATCTGAGGACCCATGACAAATATTTTCAGTCTCCTGAGGGGGAAAAGGTGTTGTCATGCCTTCTTCACGACTGTCTTGGTGTGTTTGGACCATGATAGTTTGTTGGTGATGTGGACACCAAGGAACTTGAAGCTCTCAACCTGCTCCACTACAGCCCCGTCGTTGAGAATGGGGGCGTGCTCGGTCCTCCTTTTCCTGTAGTCCACGATCATCTCCTTTGTCTTGATCAGTGGAGGGGACTATGATGATGATTATGCTGTAGCCTAAATGTGTGCCTATGCTCACTCACTTTCGTCTCACAATATTTGTACACTTGCGGCAGCATATAAAAATGACATATTTGTGTCAACTACTGTCCAATCAGTGAGTGTGTGTGCGAGTGCGTGTGTGCGTATAATTTATTAATGTGTCTCAGAAGCATCCACACAAACAAATCCATTCATGAAAGTTTCACAAACTATCACCTCCCATTCATCATCCAGCTGACAAAGCTGTGTTCCTGTGTGTTCCACATCAGCGGAGGCCCTTGTTACCAGAGCCTGTTTACTGCTCTCCCAGGCCCAGTTTTGTCTCTGTGTTTCCTGGTCAACAGCTGAGGAAAGGCTGCACAATAAATCCAGCTGAATTATACATGGCTTCCTATCCGTCGCCTGCCTGGTGGAAAGGTCCCTGACATTACACAACTCCATCACACCCCTCCATCACTTCTGGGACTGAATGGATGGATGGCAGAAGAGAGCGTTGGGAAGCCACACAGGAGTTAGGGTCTGGAGGTTTTCCTATCAAATTTCTGGCATTAGAAAGTTATGTTGATTTGACTTCACTGGCTTTTATCACTTGGATGGTGGGAGGAAAGAGCTGAAAACCCACAGGACGTGTGTTTGGGGCCCGTGTTGGAGTACAGAGTTACGATATGTGAAAATATGTTTCCCTCATACATCTAACTGCCACAACAGTTGATACAGAGCAACAAAAAAAAAACAGGGGGTTTCTCTGTTTCCTTTAAGGACAGACTGAGACACAGGCTGTGTTGAAACAGCTCCAATAATAATATTTCCATTACGCAGTTCCCATATTGAGAATATTTCGAGGGATTATCAAACATTGCCTAATAACGCATCCCGCTAATTAGCTTCATCGCAGTGCCAATTGTTATTTCTATAACTGAAAATGGCTCCATTAACTCATGCAAAGTCCTCATAATCCATATGCTTGCTGGCCGACTCGCTCCCTAGCTGCCAAAGCATGGCTACAGTAAGTTGCCAGTTGGATCGTATGTGTAGGTTTGTAATCCTAGCTAATCATAATTGGGGAACTCATTTCTCATGTGAAACGGAAGTGGAATTCGCCTGTCAAATTTGTCATAGGAGGATTTTTTTAGTTCTGATGGCGACATGCAAACTCCAATTAAAACTACTGCTACTAAGTATCAAAAAATGACTATTCATTCAGATTCTAATTAATAAACCCAGTCCATAAAGTGTATTTCTAATAATTATTATGTCTAATAAGTGCAAAAATGGCTTCCGTGGCATCACCTAGAGTTGGTACAACACATTGGTGGTGAATGGGGAGTTTCCTCCATACAATATATGGAGCATCTGGAAAATGCCCATATAAATCGAATCAATTATTGTCAATATTGTGGCTTATTTTGGTTCCTTCGCTAATCTCCTTTGCGTCATCATGTCCACTTATCTGAAGGACTTGACGGGCGAAAAGCAATAAGCAATATGGTGGAACCCATCCAGTAAGCTGTCAAGGATTGTGAAGGAAAATTGAGGCTATTGAGATCCATCCAGCATAAAGAGTTAGAAGATGATTCCTACAGTTTCAGCACACACTCATGCACCAAACAGGGAAGTCACGTACCATGGCTGAGATCTCAGGACTCGCTGGGGCAGATAGGAGTTGTGCTCATCGTATTGTACAAGTGGAAGTTAGATTCCACTCAGAGAAAGGTTGCCTTAGAGATTTGGGGGAAGAAATTTGCTGCACGCTTGGTTTGGTTCTTTAATTTAAGGATCCTAACAGGAGAAGTGGTGCTGTATGGCTCAGTGGCTCCATCCCTCATTATAAAATGGCCGCCTGACTGTCTCACTCCACAGAGTAGACTCCGTCCTATTACTCTCACTGTTTCAGACGAAGGTTATTAAAAATGTTCGGCAACTTAGTGTACTCACAACAGGGCAGTTGTAGTTCATAAAGTTATGTGTCTTTAAAAAGTTGTGTGTGTGAGTACGTGTGTGTGTTATCTTCCGTAACCAGACAATATTGCACTTTATAAAACACCCTCATTTTCTATGACCCAATTTCATATTTCAATTGACTGGCTTCCCTCATTCCATTTACAGCCAAACCTTTAAAAATCCACTCCTCTCTCTCCCTGCACAGTGCTCCCATCTTTAGTTATATTGCCTTGTTTTATGGCCATGCCTCTGGCCTTGGCCCATAGCCTACTCTACTCTACTTCACATACACACACACATATACATGCCCGCGCGTGTGCGCACGCTTTTCAATCAGTCGGCTCCGGGACGCGATCCAAGCGCGGGCCGCTGAGGAGGGGAGATAATGCACCCAGATAATGCATCCAGATAATGCACCCAGACAGTCTATTAATCTGATGACCAGGACAATGATGTCTCTGATACTTCTGACCCATTTCCATGCAGCCTACTATCTCTGTGATGCGTAGCTTTAGGCCTATAGAAGAAATACAGGGGGACTGTGATTGGAGCTCAGAGAGTGGGCTCGGACAGAGTAGAGAGTGTTGAAATGAAATGAAAGAAGCGCTATAGGGGAGATGCACCTGTGCTTTGTTGTTGGGCTGGGATGATTGGAGGTTTTGAAGTGTTTGTTTCACAACAGTTTCTGATCATGGTGATGAAATGGCTGGCAAGGTGGTGGATGTGTACATCTTTTTTTTTTTACAGGAAATGGAGAAGGTATAGTCAATCAAGAGAATGCCTTTCTCTCTTCTCTTCTGTTCTCTCTACCTTTCACTCTACCTTGTCTCTCCACCCTCTCTCCCTTGTTCTCATTCTGTCTTTCTGTCTCACCTTTTCTCTTTTTCACTTTCTCCCACTCAATCTCCCCCTCTCTCTTCCTCCCTCCTTCATACTATGGCAAAGGGCAGAGGTGTCAGGGTTAGACAAGAGAACTTTATCAGCCGTTTCTGGCCCTGGTAGTTCATATACGTATGGCTACACATAAGTACACTCAACCCTGTCCATATCATGCTATCCCCACTTAGAAAGCTATGCTGCAGGGTCCATTGCTTCTGAAGGCTGGAGTGTGGAAGCCAACTTAAAGTTTAGACTAATACCAGGGTCACAGAGTTAGGCCTTATAGAAAAACCACCTGATTTCACATGTAAAATGTCACGTTTAATTGTGTGAAAACATTTATTTTGTGTCGTTCAATGTCATCACATGTTGCTTCACATGTGATAACAACATGTGATAACATGTAACTACACAACAACAACAAAACACACGATTTCACATGAAATTTCACATGTGAAATTATGTGGTTAACTTCACATAAGATCAGATGTGTTTACATGAAAACAGGTGTTTTTGGAACACTTCACATGATCACATGAGAAATTCATGTGGTTTTTCCATAACAGAAGGCTTTTGAAACCCTTAACAAGCCGTTCTCTCATTGTCACGCATGTGTGTAGGAACGGACCAAGGCGCAGCGTGAGTATCGTTCCACATCTTTTATTAGAATGTGAAACTTTGCAAGACAAACAATAAACTATAAACAAAACCACAAACCGTGACGACAGAGGTGCAACATGCACTAACTCAAAAATAATCTCCCACAAACACAGGTGGGAAAAACAACTACTTAAATATGATCCCCAATTAGAGACAACGATGACCTCTAATTGGGAATCATACAAAAACCCCAACATAGAAAAAAGAAACTAGAACACAACATAGAACAAATAAACTACAATAAACCCCCCAGTCACGCCCTGACCTACTCTACCATAGAAAATAAGAGCACTCTATGGTCAGGACGTGACACTCATTTAGTGGTTCTTCAAAACAAGATAAGTGCATGCCAGGCTTTTGTGCTCACGCTTTGTCCTTGTCAGTGTCAGTACCTTGCTTACATGAGCTACTCTCAGGCATGAAAGACAGTCCCCAACTAATTGATAGGCTGTGTGTTCCAGACTAGGGATACGCTGATGGGTGTGTGCAGTCATTAGCTGAAATTTGAGGAATAATCATTTTGTTCCAGGGCTTGGAGCCAACAGGAAGAGAGGGCCCTGGTTATAATCCTCGAGCCAACAGGAAGAGAGGGCCCTGGTTATAATCCTCGAGCCAACTGAGCTACAAAGCCAGAGTGAGATCATTCTGGACACGATCCAAAACTTGCTCTTGGAAGTCGGACTCTCCTTAGTTCATCAGAGACAATCATCAATACGCTCCCTGGCTGATCTCCATAGCAACCGGGATCATTAAGCTGAAGTCTTGGGAGCAGGTTCAAATGCATTTGATAATCAGAGCAATGTAAAGCGTATTCGTATACCCCATCTGTCTCGCACACCATTCTCCTTCTGTAAATTGACGTTTGGAGCACTCGTGAGGTGTGTTATGTCATTTACATATGGTAATGATAATGATTTGATGTCCAACTTTCTTGGCTATGTATCGTTTGCTAATCTAGCAGCATATAGTTCTACTCTCCTTTGAGGACCATCTTGAATTCACTTCTTTTTTAATTTGAGGAATATCATTGAAAATGCAATACATTGCAGCTTACGTGACAATCCGTGAACATGCAGTTGACTGTATACATCTGCTAATTAAACATCTGTCATGTAAAATCAACAACCATGACACGTACATTGAGCAGCTCGTACACAACTGGTATAATATGGCTTAATTCAAATAGCAGGGGCTTATTATGTCGCGACCCCATTTGCACAATTTGTCTGGTAGTAAAAAGGCTAAGCGCTGTGAAAAATCGCCTTTGTGCCATGCCTTTTTATGCTGCACAAACCCGAGAAAATTGGGTCAAAGAGAAAATATGAATGAAACAGAGTGATGAGAAAGAGCAGGTTTGGTTGCCAAGGAGTTCCAGTGACGCCTCGAGACAGAGAGAAAAACAACTAAGAGGCGGAGAGAGGTAGATGAGTGCGATAATGTGTGTTAAGGAGGTTCTAATATTAACCAAGGGAGAATGCAGCTCTCACATCATTTGTGTGTGTGTGTGTGTGTGTGTGTGTGTGTGTGTGTGTGTGTGTGTGTGTGTGTGTGTGTGTGTGTGTGTGTGTGTGTGTGTGTGTGTGTGTGTGTGTGTGTGTGTGTGTGTGTGTGTGTGTGTGTGTGTCCTGTTGTAATTGTACTATGGGAAAAATGATGTGTTGCTAAAATCCATGGAACCGCTCTCATCTTTGAACAGCTCATCTCCTAGTGACGCTACTCATATCCCAGTGCACGTCATTGTGACTTTATTTATTATTGTTGAATCTATTTTGTACAGGTACTGATAAGAACATTTCCTGATAGATGTTGGTTGACCCTATCCCTTCATGTCCATAGCCTGGTTCAACCCTCACCCTAGCCATAACCTAACCCTAACCCTAACCCTTTCTTCATGTCCATAGCCTGGTTCAACCCTCACCCTAGCCATAACCTAACCCTAACCCTAACCCTTTCTTCATGTCCATAGCCTGGTTCATCCCTCACCCAGCCATAACCTAACCCTAACCCTAGCTTCATGTCCATAGCCTGGTTCATCCCTCACCCAGCCATAACCTAACCCTAACCCTAGCTTCATGTCCATAGCCTGGTTCATCCCTCACCCAGCCATAACCTAACCCTAACCCTAGCTTCATGTCCATAGCCTGGTTCATCCCTCACCCAGCCATAACCTAACCCTAACCCTAGCTTCATGTCCATAGCCTGGTTCATCCCTCACCCAGCCATAACCTAACCCTAACCCTAGCTTCATGTCCATAGCCTGGTTCATCCCTCACCCAGCCATAACCTAACCCTAACCCTAGCTTCATGTCCATAGCCTGGTTCATCCCTCACCCAGCCATAACCTAACCCTAACCCTAGCTTCATGTCCATAGCCTGGTTCATCCCTCACCCAGCCATAACCTAACCCTAACCCTAGCTTCATGTCCATAGCCTGGTTCATCCCTCACCCAGCCATAACCTAACCCTAACCCTAGCTTCATGTCCATAGCCTGACCCTAGCCATAACCTAACCCTAACCCTAACCCTAGCTTCATGTCCACATCCAGTGGTGGAAAAAGTACCCAATTGTGATACTTGAGTAAAGGTATAGATACCTTAATAGAAAGTTACTCAAGTAAACGTTAGTCACCCAGTAAAATACCACTTGAGTAAAAATCTAAAAGTATTTGGTTGTAAATATACTTTGTTTATCATATATTCACAGTCACTTTAACTATACATTCATGTACATACTACCTCAATTGGGCCGACCAACCAGTGCTCCCGCACATTGGCTAACCGGGCTATCTGCATTGTGTCCCGCCACCCACCACCCGCCAACCTCTCTTTTACACTACTGCTACTCTCTGTTCATCATATATGCATAGTCACTTTAACCATATCTACATTTACATACTGCCTCAATCAGCCTGACTAACCGGTGTCTGTATGTAGCCTCGCTACTGTATATAGCCTGTCTTTTTACTGTTGTTTTATTTCTTTACATACCTATTGTTCACCTAATACCTTTTTTTGCACTATTGGTTAGAGCCTGTAAGTAAGCATTTCACTGTAAGGTCAACACCTCATGTATTTGGCGCACATGACAAATACACTTTGAATTGATTTGACTTAAGAGTCAAAAGTAAATGTAATTGCTAAAATACTACGTATCAAAAGTAAAAGTAAAATAATAAATCATTTCAAATTACTTATATTAAGCAGAGCAGACTTGTTAAAATGTGTTATTTTGATCAAATGAAAGCATACATGTTTGTTTTATTAACAAGGAATAATGAGCAGAAAGCCGAGGTTCACAGATTGTTTCCAAACTCATTCATTCAGGCTCTCTACAAAACTCGTTACTGGCCACGGTCAGCGCAGCAACCAAGATGACAAACTTTCTTGTTTTTAAAATGTACAGATATCCAGGTGCACACTCAAACACTGTTATGCATTTGTGTTTAGTGAGTCCACCAGATCAGAGGCACTAGGGATGACCACGTGTTCTCTTGATAAGTGCGTGAATTTGACCAATTTCCTGTCCTGCTAAGCATTCAAAATGTATGGAGTAAAAAGTACATTATTTTCTTTAGGAATGTAGTGAAGTAAAATTAAAAGTTGTAAAGTACAGATAACCCCAAACAAGAATTAAGTAGTACTTAAGTACTTTACTGTCACGACTTCCACCGAAGTTGGTCCCTCTCCTTGTTCGGGTGGCGTTCGGTGGTCGAAGTCACCAATCCACTTTTCATTTTCCATTGGTTTTGTCTTGTCTTCCTTCACACCTGGTTCCAATTCCATCAATTACATGTTGTGTATTTAACCCTCTTTTCCCCCTCATGTCCTTGTCCGTAATTGTTTGTTGTAGTGCTTGTGCACGGTATGCTGGTATTTACCGGGTTTTGTTTGACCCATTTATTGTATTGTTCTGTTGACGGTGGTTTATGGATATTAAACGACACCGTTGTAAATCAGTTTTCGCTCTCCTGCGCCTGACTTCTCTGCCGCCAGTACGCATTGCACCTTGGTTCTACCCTAACCTTAGCCATAACCCTAATCCTAACCCTTACACTAGCTTCATCTCCACACCCTGGCTGAACCCTAACCCTAGCCATAGCTGTAACCCCCTAACCCTTAACCCTAATCACAATCACTTACTGTTCTCAACTTTAAGGCTAACTTAAAGGCTACCTATTTTCAGTTACTTTCAGGCCTGAACACAGATATGACTTTGGTTCCAGTTGGGACTCTGAAGTTTGAGTGTGATAATGGTTTGAGAACGATATAGATGACACAGCAATGACTCACATCAAGTTGGAGGACTGTTTGCTGACCATATAAAGGCAACTGGAATTGAAATCCAAGCTGAAAGCTATCGCTACTTTAGAAGAGTGAGAATGAAATAGAATACACACACTGTTAAGCCAAAATGTTTCATGAATAATCCTCTCCCTTTTTAAGTAGATACAAAGTTGATGCTCGCTCAGATGCAACACACACAACCAAAAACACAGAGAGAGAGAGAGAGAGAGAGAGAGAGAGAGAGAGAGAGAGAGAGAGAGAGAGAGAGAGAGAGAGAGAGAGAGAGAGAGAGAGAGAGAAGATATTGGGGATTGGTGTAGTATGTCTTTGAATGTCCCTGCTATCTCCTAGCAGATATATGTCTGCTATGGCTTGATAAATGGATGAATCCCTGTAATCTATTTTCATTTGTTCCTCTTTCTCTTTCTAGTCTTTCCAGTTATTCCCTGTAAACAAGCATTTGTCGTTAGGACGTCCCAGGAACATCACGAAATGGTTGCCTAAAGTCGTCAGGACGTTGTGTCATGGTCCTGTGGAGGTTTTGTCTATTTCCCGGTTAGTTCCTGGGACATCACCAAGGACAATTTTAGGACATTCTCAGGACGTTGTGTCATGGTTGCATGGAGGTTTTTGTCTAGTTCCCGGTTTATTCCGGGGACATCCCAAATTAGGTTTATAGGATATTTTTAAAAAGTTTTGTCATGGTCCCTTGCGTGTTTTTGTCTAGTACACTTTTTTTCCGGGGACCTCCCCAAGAACATTTATAGGACGTTCTTAGAACGTTCTGTCATGTTCCCCTGGAGGTTTTTGTTTAGTTCTCGGCTTGTTCTGGGGACGTCACCTGATGGTGGCGAAGAAACGTTCCCCCCCCAAAAAAAACATCCTGCCCAGGGCACGCACACCCTAGTTTCATTACACATCACCCCTTGTTATTATTGCCAAGCCAATTAAGGCCCTGGTTGGTGAACTACTGATCCATTCACAACTCTTTGTCTGTTTGCAATGTTAGGGAGTGTCTTCAACTTGCATATATGCCACACATTGACATACATACTTGCATTGTGTATGTTTACTAAGCTAAGGACCCTGGGACTGAACACCTCCCTCTGCAACTGGATCCTGGACTACCAGACGGGCCGCCACCAGGTGGTAAAGGCAGGCAATAACACATCTGCCACGCTGATCCTCATAACTGGGGCCCCTCAGGAGTGTGTGCTTAGTCCCCTCCTGTAATCCTTGTTCACCCACGACTGTGTGACCAAGCACGACTCCAACAGAATCATTAAGTTTGCTTACGACACAACAGTGGTCGTCTGATCACTGACAACAATGAGACAGCCTATAGGGAGGAGGTCAGAGACATCAACCTCTCCCTCAGTGTGAGCATGACAAAGGAGCTGATTGTGGACTATAGGAAAAGAAGGGCCAAACAGGCCCCCATTAACATTGACGGGGCTGAAGTGGAGCAGGTCGAGAGTTTCAAGTTCCTTGGTGTCCACATCACCAACGAACTATCATGGTCCAAACACACCAAGATACTTGTGAAGAGGGCACGACAAAACCTTTTCCCCCTCAGGAGACTGAAAAGATTTTGCATGTGTCCCCAGATCCTCAAAAAGTTATACAGTTGCACCATCGAGAGCATCCTAACCGGTTGCATTACCGCCTGGTATGGCAACTGCTCGGACATCTGACCGTAAGGCGCTACAGAACGGCCCAGTACATCAGCCAAGCTTCCTGATATCCAGGACCAATATACTAGCCGGTGTCAGAGGAAGGCCCAAAAAATTGTCAAAGTCTTCAGTCACCCAAGTCATAGACTGTTCTCTCTGCTACTGCACGGCAAGCGGTACCGAAGCGCGAAGTCTAGGACGAAAAGGCTCCTTAACAGCTTCTACCCCCAATCCATAAGACTACTGCACACTTTATGAAATGGCAACCCAGACTATTTACATTGACACCTCCTCCCCTTTGTTTTTACACTGCTGCTACTGGCTGCTTATTATCTATGTATTGTCACTTTACAAATTACCTCGACTAACCTGTACCCCCGCACATTGACTCGGTACCGGCACCCCCTGTATATAGCCCCGTTATTGTTATGTCATTTTCTTGTGATACTTTTGATTTGATTTGATTTTTTTACTTTTGTTTATTTAGTAAATATTTTCTTAAGTATTTTTCTTGAACTGCATTGTTGGTTAAGGGCTTGTAAGTAAGCATTTCACTGTAAGGTCTACCTGTTGTATTCAGCGCATGTGACAAATCAAATTTGATTTGAATTTATAGAGAAAATATTATTTGAACTCACAACCTCTTGGTTCACAGCATTCCAATCATCCTGCTACATCACCATGGCTGTGTCAATGTCTGATTTCACCTGTATTCCTACACTTTGCACTTCAAAGTAAATATCAGCTCTGTTAAAAATACTCTCAGGAAAAAATACATATACTCAGCAAAAAAAGAAACATCCTCTCACTGTCAACTGCGTTTATTATCAGCAAACTTAACATGTGTAAATATGTGTATGAACATAACAAGATTCAACAACTGAGACATAAACTGAACAAGTTCCACAAACATGTAACTAAGAGAAATGGAATAATGTGTCCCTGAACAAAATCAAAAGTAACAGTCAGTATCTGGTGTGGCCACCAGCTGCATTAAGTACTGCAGTGCATCTCCTCCTCATGGACTGCACCAGATTTGCCAGTTCTTGCTGTGAGATGTTACCCCACTCTTCCATCAAGGCACCTGCAAGTTCCCGGACACTTCTGGGGGGAATAGCCCTAGCCCTCACCCTCCGATTCAACATGTCCCAGACGTGCTCAATGGGATTGAGATCCGGGCTCTTCGCTGGTCATGGCAGAACACTGACATTCCTGTCTTGGAGGAAACACACACAGAATGAGTAGTATGGCTGGTGGCATTGTCATGCTGGAGGGTCATGTCAGGATAAGCCGGCAGGAAGGGTACCACATGAGGGAGGAGGATGTCTTCCCTGTAACACACAGTGTTGAGATTGCCTGCAATGACAACAAGCTCAGTCCGATGATTCTGTGACACACCGCCCCAGACCATGACGGACCCTCCACCTCCGAATCGATCCCGCTCCAGAGTACAGGCCTCTGTGTAACGGTCATTCCTTCGACGATAAACGCGAATCCGACCATCACCCCTGGTGAGACAAAACCGTGACTCGTCAGTGACGAGCACTTCTTGTCAGTCCTGTCTGTTCCAGCGACGGTGGGTTTGTGCCCATAGGCGACGATGTTGCCGGTGATGTCTGGTGAGGACCTGCCAACATGCCTACAAGCCCTCAGTCCAGCCTCTCTCAGCCTATTGCGGACAGTCTAAGCACCGATGGAGGGATTGGGCTTTCCTGGTGTAACTCGGGCAGTTCTTGTTGCCATCCTGTACCTGTCCCGCAGGTGTGATGTTCGGATGTACCGATTCTGTGCAGGTGTTACACGTGGTCTGCCACTGCGAGGACGATCAGCTGTCCATCCTGTCTCCCTGTAGCGCTGTCTTAGGCGTCTCACAGTACGGACATTGCAATTTATTGCCCTGGCCACATCTGCAGTCCTTATGCCTCCTTGTAGCATGCCTAAGGCACGTTCACGCAGATGAGCAGGGACCCTAGGCATCTTTCATTTGAGTCAGTAGAAAGGCCTCTTTACTGTCCTAAGTTTTCATAACTGTGACCTTAATTTCCTACCGTCTGTAAGCTATTAGTGTCTTAACGACCGTTCCACAGGTGCATGTTCATTAATTTTTTATGGTTCATTGAACAAGCATGGGAAGAATTGTTCAAACCCTTTACAATGAAGATCTGTGAAGTTATTTGGATTTTTACGAATTATCTTTAAAAGACAGGGTCCTGAAAAAGGGACGTTTCTTTTTTTGCTGTAAGGCTCGGGCGTCGTAGGTGGAATCAGACGCAGGAAGCAGCGAGCACAATGTAGTGGCTTTAATGAAGTTCTTCAGGCGAGAATAAACAAGCCACGCCAAACAGAGAAATAAGCGCACACAATATAAGTGCCCCAAACACACAGGAAAACAATGTGGCGCAACACTGGCGCAAACACATCAACACAAACCTCTACAGTAAAGAATAATCCCGCACAAAGAAAAGGCGGACCAGCTAAATTAAATAGCCCCGCTAATCACCCCCACTCAGAACAGGTGCACACAATCACAAACAGGGGAAAACAAAAAGGGAATCAGTGGCAGCTAATAGGCCGGTGACGACGACCGCCGAGCGCCACCCGAGCAGGAGGGGGCGCCACCGTCGTTGGGAATCGTGACATTTGCTGAGTTTATATTAGTGATTCAAGAGTAACATGAAAACGGAAGAATATGTCCCACCAACATTAGACAACTATACAGAAAACCCTCAAATTGCTGAAATAAGTCAATTAAATCAATGATTAGAGAATAGTCAAATTGAAGCTGCACTATGCAAACATCGCTCTGCCATTTGCTGGTTGCTATATTGTAATAGTTTGCCTAATTTCAGTTTATGTGCCAGAACAGGCAAGTATAGTGTAGAGAATCATTGTACCATCTAAACCACTGTGAAATACAGTATATTTTCCATAACCCAATATACTATATGTTCAGCTGTTTGAAGCTGGTGTACAAAACTGAAAGTAAAAGACACAAAAACAGAATGTAAGAACGAGAAGCATAGAAATTGCGAACATAGAACAGATATACCGCTTCTTAGACTTGTTTTTAATGTGAATTACAGATCTATAACTCACATTTCTATGTGAATTTGGTCAGGTCACCCAAAAACTTACATATTGCAGCTTTAACTGATAACTAAAATAGCAGTGCAGATGGCACAGAGATGTATTATAGGTAGGTAATGAATGTGTAGGGGACTTGAATGCTACAGACCTTGTGGCGCAGCAGATCAGTGTACTCTAAATCCAGATGTTATGAGTTCAAATCTCAGGTGGGGTCATATTGAAAAGTCAATACTAAGTGATAAAGTTAAATGTAACCATAATGTTGTTGATTAAAGGATTTTCACAATATTTTAGCTGAACCACTTACCTTAAAATCCCCATACCATTTCATCCCTTTACTTATAGCGGTTTGGGACCAACTGGGACCATCACGTGACATCCTGATGACTGGTAAAATAAATGTAAAGAAAAGGAGGTTGGAGGTTTATGTCAATTTCACATTTTGTTCCAGGGATGTCCCCAAGGACGTTCTCAGAACATAGTATAATGCTCTCCTGGAGGTTTTGTCTAGTTCCCGGTTTGTTCCAGGGAAGTCCCTGAGGATGTTTTTAGGACTTTCTTGGGATGTTGTCATGGTCCCCTGGAAATCTTTGTCTAGTTTACGAACAAGTTTCAAGGACATCTTTAGAACGTTCTTGGGATGTTGTGTCATGGTCCCCTGAAGGTTTTTGTCTCTGTGACTTCCCCATAACTAGACAAAACTTCCACGGGACCATGACAGAACATTCCCTGGAACAAACCGGGAACTGGACAAAACCTCCAGGGGACCATGACACAACATTCCCTGGAACAAACCCGGAACCAGACAAGGTCTCCATGGAACCATGACACAACATCCCAAGAAGGTCCTAATAACGCCCTCGGTGACATCCCCAAAATAAAACGCTAACTAGACAAATTCTCCAGGGGACAATGACGCAAAATTTCAAGAACGTCCTAAAAACATCCTTGGGGACGTCCCCGGAAA
The DNA here is from genome assembly GCF_965601325.2 of Salmo salar. Classification (NCBI taxonomy): domain Eukaryota; kingdom Metazoa; phylum Chordata; class Actinopteri; order Salmoniformes; family Salmonidae; genus Salmo; species Salmo salar. The sequence goes on along the minus strand of NC_138318.1, from coordinate 14,263,963 downwards.
CAAACAAACTAGACAAAACCTCCAGAGGACCACAATTTCCTGACCACTTTAGGCGACCATTTCGTGACATTCCGAGGAAGTTCTAAAGACACATTTTTGTTTGCAGGGACTTTGTTATGAATTCCCTGCCAGTGACTCTTGCACATCATCTCACAGCCCACTCTCAGCAACAAACTCAAACTCTAACTGCAGTAGGCTCCCCACTGGAGCCTATCAGGCAAGCCAGGGTCATGAACGTCATGTCTAGGGCCCTGGCCTCTGGTTGGTTGCTAGGGGGGTTGCCAGGGCAGCTGCTAAGCTGGTTGTTAGGGGGACTACATCTGGCCATTCTCCTTACTCTGTAGGTCACACACTTTTCACAGACGTTCCATTGGGACCATCACAAAATGTACTATTGACTAATAAAGTGACATTCTGGTAACTTGCAGGGAACTACCCTTGGGACCATCAGGCAACTTCCCCTTGACCATCATGAAACATCCCCTTGTGGTCATTGAATGTCCAATGGGTAATGTCCTATCAGAAACAAATAGGAACCTATTCGTAACGTTAGTTAATGGACATCAAAATAACTTATTGTAATGTTATACGCCTGACACAACTCTGAGAAGCTACACCGACACGGAAGGGCCGGCGACCTGCCACTGATAACTGACCCAAACATCACCCGCCCCCCTGCGCTTCTCTCTCGCTCTTCACATTCATTGAGAGACAGACAACAACACAGTTGTGTGAGGGGCTGGTGGGGGCATCCGTGGCCATGGAGGGAGTATGTAAGTCCCCGGCTGAGCCGGGAAATGTTTGTTCCCCAGTGAAAACTAATTTGAATCTGCTGGGGACTCGAGTGCTATTAAATGTATAATCTGCAACATGTTCGTTGTAACAGGGAAAGGTTCGATGGATACCGTTATTTGTGAAAAAGGCATTGAACTTGATGCAGCTAAGGAAAGGATTATTACTCTTCATGAAGATATAAAACATTTGACCAAGCGCATTGAACTGAATAAGGGTTCTATGAGACTATCGGTATCTTTAAATGCTTCCTATCAAAACATCCAAGAGGGTTCATAATGGGACCTTCCTGGACTATGATCAATTTCCACCACTGCACCCTCTACTAGCTTGAACCAGAAAAAGGCTGCTCATTGTTCAACCAGAACCAGAAAGAAGGAGTCGAATCGTTATGTCTACCTCTGCTAAGCTTCCCAATGAAGCAAGAAAAATAATCAAGCATCTCAGAAGTGTTACAAGTAGGCCACGTTAACATACGTAGCTTAAGAAACAAGGTTCATGAAATCAATAATTTTCTACAAACAGATGACATTCATATTCTGACAAAATCTGAAACTCACTTAGATAATACCTGTGATACAGTGGTAGCAATACATGGTTATAAGATCTACAGAAAAGACAGAAATGCCAAAGGTTGAGGTGTGGCTGTTTATATTCATCACCACATTTCTGTAAAGCTGAGAGAGGATCTCATCATAAATACTGTTGACGTAATATGGCTACAGGTTCATCTGCCTCACCTAAAGCCCATTCTGGTGGGAAGCTGCTATAGACCACCAAGTGTTAACAGTCAGTATCTGGATAACATGTGTGAAATGCTTGATAACGTATGTGATATCAATAGAGAGGTATACTTTCTGGGTGATTTACATATTGACCAGCTTTCATCAGGCTGCCCACTCAAGAGAAAACTTCAAACTGTAACCAGTGCCTGCAACCTGGTTCAGGTTATCAATCAACCTTCCAGGGTAGTTACAAACAGTACAGCAATGATATCATCAACATGTATTGATCATATCTTTACTAATGCTGCAGGAATTTGTTTGAAAGCAGTATCCAAATCCATTGGATGTAATGATCACAATATAGTAACCATATCTAGGAAAACCAAAGTTCCAAAGGCTGGGCCTAATATAGTGTAAGAGGATATATACAATACATTTTGTAGTGATTCCTATGTTGTTGATGTGAAGAATATTTGTTCGTCCGTGGTGTGTAATGATGAGCAACCAGACGCTGCACTTGACACATTATGAAATTGCTTATCCCAGTTACTAATAAGCATGCAACCACTAAGGAAATGACTGAAAAAAAATTAAATCCTCATGGATTGATGAGGAATTGAAAAATTGTATGGTTGAGAGGGATGAGGCAATTTGAGATGGCAAATAGGTCTGGCTGTAAAACTGATTGGCAAACATTCTGCAAATTGAGAAATCATGTGACTAAACTGAATAAAAAGAAGAAGAAACTACACTAAGAAACAAAGATAAATTACATGAAATTTTGGGCAAAAAGGCAAACTCCGCTCTGTCAGGGGCGTCGTAAAGGAAAGACCAAGGCGCAGCGGGTATAGTGCTCATCTTCTTTAAATTTAATGAAATAACACTTTTACAAAAAATAACAAAACCGACAACCGACAGTTCCGTCAGGTACTTACACAAAACAGAAAACAACCACCCACAAAACCCAAAGGGACAACGAAAGACACCTGTCTCTGATTGGAAACCACACTCGGCCAAACCTGGAAAACGAAACATAGAAAATGAAAACTAGAACCAAAATCCCATAGACCAAAAACCCCAAAACAGACAAAACAAACACCCCCTGCCACGCCCTGACCATACTACGATGACAAAAGACCCCTTTACTGGTCAGGACGTGACACGCTCCATCATTCATTGAATCAGATGGCTCATTCATCACAAAATCGACTAATATTGGTAACTACTTCAATGATTTTTTGATTGGCAAGATTAGCAAACTTAGGCATGATATGATATGCCAGCAACAAACGCTAACGTTACACAACCAAGTATATCTGATGTTATTATGAAAGACAAACATTATAATTTGGAATTCCTTAAAGTAAGTGTGGAAGAGGTGAAAAAATGTGCGTTGTCTATCAACAAAAATAAGCCATTAGGGTCTGACAACCTGGATGGAAAATTACTGAGGACAATAGCGGATGATATTGCCACTCCTATATGCCATATCTTCAATTTAAGCCTAATAGAAAGTGTGTACCCTCAGGCCTGGGGGAAAGCAAACGTTATTCCCCTACCTAAGAATAGTAAAGCCCCCTTAACTGGCTCAAATAGCCGACCAATCAGCCTGTTACCAACCCTTAGTAAAAGGAAAACATTTTGAAAAAAATTGTGTTTGACCAGATACAATGCTATTTTACAGTAAACAAATTGGCAACAGAATTTCAGCACGCTTATAGGGAAGGACATTCAACAAGCACTTATACAAATGACTGATGATTGGCTGAGAGAAATTGATGATAAACAGATTGAGGGGGCTGTTTTGTTAGACTAGTGTGGCCTTTGACAGTATCAATCATAGTCTGTTGCTGGAAAAACTTATGTGTTATGGCTTTTCACCCCCTGCTATACTGTGGATAAAGAGTTACCTGTCTAACAGAACACAAAGGGTGTTCTTTAATGGAAGCCTCTCCAACAAAATCCAGGAAGAATCAGGAATTCCACAGGGCAACTGTCTAGGCCCCCTACTTTTTTCAATCTTTACTAACAACATGCCACTGGCTTTGAGTAAAGCCACTGTGTTTATGTATGCATATGACTCAACACTATACACGTCAGCTACCACGGCGACTGAAATCAAATCAAATCTAATTTTATTAGTCACATGTGCCGAATACAACAGGTGTAGACCTTACAGTGAAATGCTTACTTACGAGTGCCTAACCAACAACGCAGTTTCAAAAAATACGGATAATAAGAAGAAATAAAAGTAACAAGTAATTAAGAGCAGCAGTGAAATAACAATAGCAAGACTATATACAGGGGGGTACCGGTACAGAGTTGATGTGCAGGGGCACCGGTTAATTGAGGTAGTATATACATGATGATAACAAGAGAGTAGAAGCGGTGTAAAAGAGGGGGGGCATGCAAATAGTCTGGGTAGCCATTTGATTAGATGTTCAGGAGTCTTATGGCTTGTGGGTAGAAGCTGCTTAGAAGCCACTTGGACCTAGACTTGGCACTCCGGTACCGCTTGCCATGCGGTAGCAGAGAGAACAGTCTATGACTAGGGTGGCTGGAGTGTTTGACAATTTTTAGGGCCTTCCTCTGACACTGCCTGGTATAGAGGTCCTGGATGGCACGAAGCTTCAACCTAGTGATGTTCTGGGCCATTCACACTACTCTCTGTGCACTACCCTCTGTAGTTGTTGAGGTTGTTGTCCTGGCACCACACAGCCAGGTCTCTGACCTCCTCCCTATAGTCTGTCTCGTCATTGTCGGTGATCAGTCCTACCACTGTTGTGTCATTGGCAAATTTAATGATGGTGTTGGAGTCGTACCTGGCCGTGCAGTCATGGGTGAACCGGGAGTACAGGAGGGGGCTAGGCACGCACCCCTGAGGGGTCCCTGTGTTGAGGATCAGCGTGGCAGATGTGTTGTTACCTACCCTCACCACCTGGGGGCGGCCCGTCAGAAAGTCCAGGATCCAGTTGCAGTGTTTAGTCCCAGGGTCCTTAGCTTAGTGATGAGCTTTGAGGGCACTATGGTGTTGAACGCAAAGCTGTAGTCAATGAATAGCATTCTCACATAGGTGTTCCTTTTGTCCAGGTGGGAAAGGGCAGTGTGGAGTGCAATAGAGATTGCATCATCTGTGGATCTGTTGGGGAGGTATGTAAATTGGAGTGGGTCTAGGGTTTCTGGGATAATGGTGTTGATGTGAGCCATGGCAAGCCTTTCAAAGCACTTCAAGGTTACAGATGTGAGTGCTACGGGTCGGTAGTCATTTAGGCAGGTTACCTTAGAGTTCTTGGGCACAGGCAATATGGTGGTCTCCTTAAAACATGTTGGTATTACAGACTCGGACAGGGAGAGGTTGAAAATGTCAGTGAAGACACTTGCCAGTTGGTCAGCTCATGCTCGCAGTTCACGTCCTGGTAATCCGTCTGGCCCTGCGGCCTTGTGAATGTTGACCTGTTTAAAGGTCTTACTCACATCGGCTGCGGAGAGCGTGATCACACAGTCTCCCGGAACAGCTGGTGCTCCCATGCATGTTTCAGTGTTATTTGCCTCGAAGCGAGCATAGAAGTGATTTAGCTCGTCTGGTAGACTCGTCTCACAGGGAGCTTGCGGCTGTGCTTCCCTTTGTAGTCTGTAATGGTTTGCCACATCCGACGAGCATCAGAGCTGGTGTAATACAATTCGATCTTAGTCCTGTATTGATGCTTTGCCTGTTTGACGGTTCGTCGGAAGGCATAGCAGGATTTCTTATAAAGCGCTGCTCTACATTCTTAACAGCACTATCAACAAGGCAGGTTGCACCTGGACTACTGTTCAGTTGTGTCAGGGCCACAAAGAGGGACATAGGAAAATTGCATTTGGCTCAGAACAGGGCAGCACAGTTGGCCTTTGATGTACACGGAGAGCTAACATTAATGACATGCATGTCAATCTCTCCTGGCTCAAAGTGGAGGAGAGATTGACTTCATCACTACTTGTATTTGTGAGAGGTATTGACATGTTGAATGCACAGTGCTGTCTGTTTGAACTACTGGCACACAGCTCGGACACCCATGCATGCCCAACTAGACACACCACTAGAGGTCTCTTCACAGTTACCAAGTCCAGAACAGACTATGGGAGGCGCACAGTACTACATAGAGCCATGACTAAATGGAACTCTAATCCATATCAAGTAACTCATGCCAGCAGTAAAATTTGATTAGAAAAACAGATAACAATACACCTTATGGAACAGTGGGGACTGTGAAGCAACACAAACATAGACACATATATAGAAATACACGATAACATACTTACTATGCACACATGGATTTCGTGTTGTAGATATGTGGTAGTCTTTGTGGGCTATACTCGGCCTCAGGATGTAAGTTGTTGGTTGGAGATATCCCTCCAGTGGTGTGGGGGCTGTGCTTTGGCAAAGTGGGTGGGGTTACATCCTGCCTGTTTGGCCCTGTCCGGGGTTTTCATCGGATGAGGCCACAGTGTCTCCTGACCCCTCCTGTCTCAGCCTCCAGTATTTATGCTGCAGTAGTTTATGTGTCGGGGGGCTAGGATCAGTCTGTTACATCTGGTATATTTCTCTTGTCTTATCCGGTGTCCTGTGTGAATTTAAATATGCTCTCTCTAATTCTCTCTTTCTCTCTTTCTTTCTCTCTCTCGGAGGACCTGAGCCCTAGGACCATGCCTCAGGACTACCTGGCATGATGACTCCTTGCTGTCCCCAGTCCACCTGGCCGTGCTGCTGCTCCAGTTTCAACTGTTCTGCCTGCGGCTATGGAAGCCTGACCTGTTCACCGGACGTGCTACCTGCTGTCCCAGACCTGCTGTCCCAGACCTGCTGGAACCCTGACCTGTCCACCGGACGTGTTACCTGTCCCAGACCTGCTGTTTTCAACTCTCTAGAGACAGCAGGAGCGGTAGAGATACTCTCAAAGATCGGCTATGAAAAAGCCAACTGACACTTACTCTTGAGTTGCTGACTTGTTGCACCCTTGACAACTACTATGATTATTATTATTTGACCATGCTGGTCATTTATGAACATTTGAACATCTTGGCCATGTGCTGTTATAATCTCCACCCGGTACAGCCAGAAGAGGACTGGCCACCCCTCATAGCCTGGTTCCTCTCTAGGTTTCTTCCTAGGTTTTGGCCTTTCTAGGGAGTTTTTCCTAGCCACCGTGCTTCTACGCCTGCATTGCTTGCTGTTTGGGGTTTTAGGCTGGGTTTCTGTACAGCACTTTGAGATATCAGCTGATGTAAGAAGGGCTATATAAATAAATTTGATTTGATTTAGTAGAGTAGAGGCCTGATGACACACACTTAATATGTTGTGAAATCTGTTATGAATGTATTGTAATGTTTTTAAAATGTATAACTGCCTTGATTTTGCCTTGGCAGCAGCTAATGGGGATCCATAATAAATACAAATACAAATACAAACCGGTACCTGTACTGAACGTCCTTTTATGGTCCCGAGATTAACGTCATGTTTTAATGTTCCTAGGACGTTCTCAGAACGTCAGTGGGATAACGTCTCGCGAAACCCTAATGTCCTAAGGACATCCCCTGTTTGCTGGGTTGTCTCTAAGCTTGTTCAAGTCTGAGACTTTTTGTAGGAAGAAGTTACCTGAGTGCATTGCAGTGAATTTTATGTTTTGTTACTGGCTTCTGGTTGTCTAGAATGGCCGAATCTCAGAGTTGAGGGTTTCAGTAGCCATAGCTACAGCTCTACTGTTTATAGAGTACATTTTGGTCTCTTAAGTCAAGGAAGTATTATGGAAAATAAAAAATTAAAAGTATAAAAGTTTGGAAAATTCTGGAAAATAGATACTGGTGAATTTGTGAGTTTTTTTGGGGGGGGGGGTGTTATAATATGAAGGTTAGCGTTAGGAGCATGATTACATGATTAGACACTACACACCACTTCCACATCTCATCCCTAGGGGGCAGCAGCATCTGGGTCCAAATGCTGTGCCTTGATAAGCACCGGTGGGAGCAATCAGGGGGATTGACATTCAGTGAGGAGACGTGGCCAAAAACCTCTTTAGTTTGGCATGCCTTTTGTATTTCTGTACATTTGTACATTTGTTTTGTCACCAAAATACTCTGCTTGGGCTGGCCGACCAATGAAGGAGGTCATGACGGAGCTGACCCTAGACCCAGGAAAAGTTGCTGTCTCCTGGGTGTACATGCACACAATATGGTCCACATACTCTGACTACTCATGTAAATGCACACATTAATTTAGGTTGTAGAACCATTAGGAAAGCCTAGGACCCCTTGACTAAGCGAGTACAGTGTTAACATTAGGTTCCCTAATCAGTTTTGTAACACAAAGAAAAAAATTGGCTAAAGCACAAATGGAACAGACTGGCTCTCAGGCTCGAGGTTTGCTAACTAAATTCTTAAAGTCCACATGTTTTGCTTTGGTGTCATAGGTAAGAGAGAGTTCATAATATGAAATAATCATGACCATCCTGGAAGATTACTAGTACTTAACAGAGTGCCAATCTAAGGTAGGCTACATACATATTAAAATAGGCTTGCCTTCTATCACCTCAGACTAGGTTCAACATGATGAATTCCTACATTCTTAGAAAAAAATTGGTACGGTATTGTTCCCTGGGGTACAAAAATATCAAAATATGCATAATGTACCTTCAGACGTGCACATATCATCTCACATGGTACTGTTTGGAACCTTTTAGGGTACATATGCAGATAATGTATTATAATGGTTTCCCAGCATGCTCTATACAGGTAGATTTAAACAAATATATAATCTACAGTACCAGTCATAAGTTTGGATACACCTACTCGTTCAATGGTTTTTCCTTATTTTTACTATTTTCTACATCAAAACTATGAAATAACATATATGAAATCATGTAGTAATCAAAAAAGTGTTAAACTAATAAAAATATATCTTTGATTTTAGCTTCTTCAAAGTAGCCACTATTTGACTTGATGACAGCTTTGAACACTCTTGGCATTCTCTCATCCAGCTTCATGAGGAATGCTTTTCCAACAGTCTTGAAGGAGTTCCCACATATGCTGAGCACTTGTTGGCTGCTTTTCCTTCACTCTGCGGTCCATCTCATCCCAAACCATCTCAATTTGGTTGAGCGCAAACCAGATGGGATCAAATCAAATCAAACTTTATTGATCACATACACGTACTTAGCAGATGTTATTGCGGGTGTAGCGAAATGCTTGTGTTCCTAGCTCCAACAGTGCAGTAATATCTAACAATTACAACAATACACATAAATCTAAAAGTAAAAGAATGGAATTAAGAAATGTATAAATATTAGGACGAGCGACGTTGGAGTGGCATTGACGTTTTAAATGAGTAAAGCAGTATCTAAACATTATTAAAGTGACTAGTGTTCCATTATTAAAGTTACCAGTGATTCCATGTCTATGTATATAGGGCAGCAGTCTCTAAGGTGCAGGGTTGAGTAACCAGGTGGTAGCCAGATAGAGATGGCTATTTAACAGTCTGATGGCCTTGAGATAGAAGCTGTTTTTCAGTCTCTCGGTCCCAGCTTTGATGCACGTGTACTTACCTCGCCTTCTGGATGGTAGCGTGGTGAACAGGCAGTGGCTCGAGTGGTTGATGTCTTTGATTATCTTTTTGGCCTTCCTATGACATTGGGTGCTGTAGGTGTCCTGGAGGGCATGCAGTGTGCCCTCGATCCTCTGGAGAGCCCTGCGGTTGCGAGCGGTGCAGTTGCCGTATCAGGCGGTGATACAGCCCGACAGGATAATCTCAATTGTGCGTCTGTAAAAGTTTGTGAGGGTCTTTGGGGCTAAGCCAAATTTCTTCAGCCTCCTGAGGTTGAAGAGGTGCTTTACGCCTTCTACACCAGACTGTCTGTGTGGGTGGACCATTTCAGATTGTCAGTGATGTGTACGCTGAGGAACTTGAAGCTTTCCACCTTCTCGACTGGGTTCATGTCAATATGGATAGGGGCGTGCTCCCTCTGCTTTTTCCTGAAGTCCATGATTAGCTCCTTCATTTTGTTGACGTTGAGGGAGAAATTATTTTCCCTGGCACCACTCCACCAGGGTCCTCACCTCCTCCCTGTAGGCTGTCTCATCAATGTTGGTAATCAGGCCTGCTATGGTGTGTCGTCTGTAAACTTGATGATTGAGTTGGAGGCTAGTGTGGCCACGCAGTCATGGGTGAACAGGGTGTATAGGAGGGGACTGAGCACGCACCCTTGTGTTGAGGATCTGTGATGTGGAGGTGTTGTTTCCAACCTTTAGACCCAGGGCCCCGAGCTTGATGATGAGCTTGTAGGGTACTACGGCGTTGAATGCTGAGCTGTAGTCAATAAACAGCATTTTTACATAGGTATTCCTCTTGTCCAGCTGGGATAGGGCAGCGTGGTGATTGCATCGTCTTTGGCTCTATTGGGGCGGTAAGCAAATTGAAGTGGGTCTAGGGTGTCAGGTAAGGTAGAGGTGATATGATCCTTAACTAGCCTCTCAAAGCACTTCATGAAGACAGAAGTGAGTGCTATGGGGCGATAGTCATTTAGTTCAGTTACCTTTGCTTTCTTGGGTACAGGAACAATAGTGGACATCTTGAAGCAAGTGGAGACAGCAGACTGGGATAAGGAGAGATTGAATATGTCTATAAACACTCCAGCCAGCTGGTCTGTGAATGCTCTGAAGACTCGGCTAGGGATGCTGTCTGGGTGGGGTTAACACGCTTAAATGTCTTATCACGTCGGCCACGGAGAATAAGAGCCCACAGTCCTTGGGAGCGGGCTGCGTCGATGGCACTGTGTTATCCTCAAAGCGGGCGAAGAAGGTGTTTAGCTTGTCTGGGAGCAAGACGTCGGGTTCCGCAACGTGGCTGGTTTTCCCTTTCTAATCCGTGATTGTCTGTAGACCCTGCCACACACGTCTTGTATCTGAGCCGTTGAATTGCAACTCCACTTTGCCTCTGTACTGACATTTTGCCTGTTCGATTGCCTTACGGAGGGAACAACTACACTGTTTGTATTCAACCATATTCCCAGTCACCTTGCCATGGTTAAATATCGGTGGTTCGCTCTTTCAGTTTAGCGAGAATGCTGCCATCTATCCACGGTTTCTGGTTTGGGTAGGTTTTAATAGTCATAGTGGGAACAACATCCCCTATACACTTCTGGATGAAATCAGTCAACGTGTCCGTGTATACATCAATGTTATTGTCCGAGGCTACCAGGAACATATCCCAGTCTGCGTGATCATAACAATCTTGAAGCATGGATTCCGATTGATCAGACCAGTGTTGAATAGACCTAGGCAAGGGTACTTCCTGTTTGAGTTTCTGTCTATAGGAACTGAGGAGCAAAATGGAGATGTGATCTGATTTGACGAAGGGAGGGCGGGGGAGGGAAGGAGGGCGGGGGGAGGGAGGGAGGGCCTTGTAGGCATGCCGGAAGAGGGAATAGCAGTGGTCAAGTGTTTTCCCAGTGCAAGTACTACAGTTAACCTGTTAGGGCTAGGGGGCAGCATTTGCACGTCTGGATAAAAAAAATGTATCCGATTTAATCTGGTTACTAATCCTACCCAGTAACTAGAATATGCATATACTTATTATATATGGATAGAAAACACTCTAAAGTTTCTAAAACTGTTTGAATGGTGTCTGTGAGTATAACAGAACTCATTTGGCAGGCAAAACCCTGAGACATTTTCTGACAGGAAGTGGATACCTGATGTGTTGTATTACCTTTAAACCTATGCCATTGAAAAACACAGGGGCTGAGGAATATTTTGGCACTTCCTATTGCTTCCACTAGATGTCACCAGCCTTTACAAAGTGTTTTGAGTCTTCTGGAGGGAGATCTGACCGAACAAGAGCCATGGAACGATGATGTCCCATTAGACACCTGGCGCGCGAGTTCATGTTGGGTACCCTCGTTCCAATACGTTATAAAAGAGTATGCATTCGTCCACCTTGAATATTATTCATGTTCTGGTTAAAAAAGGCCCTAATGATTTATGCTATACAACGTTTGACATGTTTGAACGAACGGAAACATATTTTTTCCCCTCGTTCATGACGAGAAGTCCGGCTGGCTTAGATCATGTGCTAACAAGACGGAGATTTTTGGACATAAATGATGAGCTTTTTTGAACAAAACTACATTCGTTATGGACCTGTGATACCTGGAAGTGACATCTGATGAAGAGAATCAAAGGTAATGGATTATTTACATAGTATTTTCGATTTTAGATCTCCCCAACATGACGTCTAGTCTGTATCGCAACGCGTATTTTTCTGGGCGCAGTGCTCAGATTATTGCAAAGTGTGATTTCCCAGTAAGGTTATTTTTAAATCTGGCAAGTTGATTGCGTTCAAGAGATGTAAATCTATAATTCTTTAAATGACAATATAATATTTTACCAATGTTTTCTAATTTTAATTATTTAATTTGTGACGCTGACTTGACTGCCGGTTATTGGAGGGAAACGATTTCCTCAACATCAATGCCATAGTAAAACGCTGTTTTTGGATATAAATATGAACTTGATAGAACTAAAAATTCATGCATTGTCTAACATAATGTCCTAGGAGTGTCATCTGATGGAGATTGTAAAAGGTTAGTGCATCATTTTAGCTGGTTTTATGGTTTTGGTGACCCTGTCTTTGACTTGACAAAACATTACACACAACTCTTGTAAATGTACTGTCCTAACATACTCTAAATTTATGCTTTCGCCGTAAAACCTTTTTGAAATCGTAAAACGTGGTTAGATTAAGGAGATGTTTATCTTTCAAATGGTGTAAAATAGTTGTATTTTTGAAAAATTTGAATTTTGACATTTATTTGGATTCAAATTTGCCGCTCTTGAAATGCACCTGCTGTTGATGGAGTGCACCACGGGTGGCACGCTAGCGTCCCACCTAGCCCATAGAGGTTAATGTGATTATAGAACTTCGGTAGCATTTTCCTCAAATTTCCTTTTACCCCAGCTTCAATAAATGCGGCTTCAGAATGTGTGGTTTCCAGTTTGCATAAAGTCCAGTGTAGTTCCTTGAGGGCCATCGTGGTATCGGCTTGAGGGGGAATATACACGGCTGTGGCTATAACCAAAGGAGTGTCGCTGCAGAATTCTGTGGTAGCCATGCTGGTGAAGTGCGCCTTGAACTCGCCTTGAATTCTAAACAGCAAAGCATCTCAACACCATCACACCTCCTCCTCCATGCTTCACAGTGGGAATCACACATGCCAAGATCATCCATTCACAAACTCTGCGTCTTACAAAGACACATCGGTTGGATCCAAAAATCTAAAATTTGGACTCATCAGACCAAATGACAGATTTCCATTGTGTCCATTGCTCGTGTTTCTTGGCCCTAGCAAGTCTCTTCTTCTTATTGATGTCCTTTAGTAGTGGTTTCTTTGCAGAAATTCGACCATGAAGGCCTGATTCATGCAGTCTCCTCTGAACAGTTGATGTTGAGATGCGTCTGTTACTTGAACTTTGTGAAACATTTATTTGGGCTGCAATTTCTTAGACTGGTAACTCTAATGAACTTATCCTCTTCAGCAGAGGTAACTCTGGGTCTTCCTTTCCTGTGGCAGTCCTCATGAGAGCCAGTTTCATCATAGGGCTTGATGGTTTTTGTGACTGCACTTGAAGAAACTTTTTTGAAATGTTCTTGATTGACTGACCTTCATGTCTTAAAGTAATGATGGACTGTTCTTGCCATAATATGGACTCGGTATTTTACCAAATAGGGCTATCTTCTGTATACCACCCCTACCTTGTCACAACACAACTGATTGGCTCAAACGCATTAACTTTTAACAAGGCACACCTGTTAATTGAAATGCATTCCAGGTGATTACCTCATGAAGCTGGTTGAGAGAATGCCAAGAGAGTGTAAAGCTGTCATCAAGGCATCAATATATTTTGATATGTTTAACACTTTTTTGGTTACTACATGATTCCATATGTGTTATTTCATAGTTTTGATGTATTCACTATTATTCTACAATGTAGAAAATAGTTTAAAAAAAAAAATCATGAGTGTGTCCAAACTTTTGACTGGTACTGTATATATACACTGCTCAAAAGAATAAAGGGAACACTTAAACAACACATTCTAGATCTGAATGAAAGAAATAATCTTATTAAATACTTTTTTCTTTATATAGTTGAATGTGCTGACAACGAAATCACACAAAAATAATCCATGGAAATCCAATTTATCAGCCCATGGAGGTCTGGATTTGGAGTCACACTCAAAATTCAAGTGGAAAACCACACTACAGGCTGATCCAACTTTGATGTAATGTCCTTAAAACAAGTCAAAATGAGGCTCAGTAGTGTGTGTGTGGCCTCCACGTGCCTGTATGACCTCCCTACAACGCCTGGGCATGCTCCTGATGAGGTGACGGATGGTCTCCTGAGGGATCTCCTCCCAGACC
>NC_138318.1:14240000-14245000 GCF_965601325.2 Salmo salar | reverse complement strand
GAAGAAATGTGATTGGACAGAGAGCAACCGTGGATGTCCCAGGCCAGAGAGGAGCTAACATCCCAATGTGTGCAGCACTGTCCAATGATGGTTTGCTGTTGAATGCAGGGTGTGGAAACACTTCTCCAGAAGACAGTCAGGGTTGGACTAGACATTCCAGAAGATACTTTCCAAGATGCATCGCCAGAGAAGACATAAGATGTGATGTTGATGTGAACTTGTGGACAAATGCAGGAGAGAGGGAGAACTAGAACCCTCACGGTACCATACAGTATGAGTGATTATACTGTACATGTTGATGAGAACTAGAACCCTCACGGTACCGTACAGTATGAGTGATTATACTATACATGTTGATGAGAACTACAACCCTCACAGTACTGTACAGTATGAGTGATTATACTATACATGTTGATGAGAACTAGAACCCTCACAGTACTGTACAGTATGAGTGATTATACTATACATGTTGATGAGAACTAGAACCCTCACAGTACTGTACAGTATGAGTGATTATACTATACATGTTGATGAGAACTAGAACCCTCACAGTACTGTACAGTATGAGTGATTATACTATACATGTTGATGAGAACTAGAACCCTCACAGTACTGTACAGTATGAGTGATTATACTATACATGTTGATGAGAACTAGAACCCTCACAGTACTGTACAGTATGAGTGATTATACTATACATGTTGATGAGAACTAGAACCCTCACAGTACTGTACAGTATGAGTGATTATACTATACATGTTGATGAGAACTAGAACCCTCACAGTACTGTACAGTATGAGTGATTATACTATACATGTTGATGAGAACTAGAACCCTCACAGTACTGTACAGTATTAGTGATTATACTATACATGTTGATGATTATGGTTTTTATTGTAATTTTTTTTTTTTTTGTAACAGTATTTTTTATTGGAGTTTCACAATTTTCACCCATATTAAGAGATACAATAACAAAGACAAGGCAAAAAAACAGCACTCATTTACACATATCCGTATGTATGCACGCACGTACACACACACACACCATTTCCCTCTCCCCGCTCAGCGCTTCTCTCACCCCATCCCCCTCATTGCGTCTCTCAATACATACATTTTAAACAAACATAAACAGAGATAAAAAAAAAATCCATAGATCACCATTCTAAGAGAATCCTCGCAGCATAATAGCTGACACTTCAGGTTCTAGGTAATTTAGGTAAGGTTCCCATACTCTGTAGAACTGATCTGTCTTAGAATGCAATGTACATGTCAGATATTCCAGCGGCACCCATTCAAACAGTATCTTATGCCAATCTTTAATAGAGGGAACCTTATCACTAATCCACTGTAAAAGTATGTTTTTCCTCGCTGCGAAGGTGAGGATGTTGTAAAGCCTCCTCTTACCCACAGAAGTTACATGCCTACTAGGGAGACCTAACAGTAGAGAGACTGGGTCCAATTCTAGATCGACCCCTAGGATCTTTTCAATTTCTTGCAGAACACCAGACCAATATCTTTGTATTTTGGTACATGACCATAAACAATGTGTTAGGGTGCCTGTATCAGTTTTACATTTAAGACATTGAGGAGAAGTGGAAGAGGGGCTAAAAGCATGTCTGCGATTTGGGGATATATGCAATCTGTGTATTATTCTTAATTGAATTGCTCTAGTACGATTACATATAGATATTTTTTTTGCATATTTCCAAATGTCCTCCCACATCTCTTCGTCAATAGTAACAGACAGTTCTTTCTCCCACACTTGTTTCACCCTCTGTGTATCGACAGCGGAAAAGGACCTTAAAGCATCATAAAACAGACTTACAGACATTTTCCTTTGTGGGAAAAAAAGCATTTTTTCAATGACAGACATATCAGGGTTGCCAATTAAGGTGGTGCTCTTCAGAATATAATGTCTTACTTGTAGGAAACGGAAAAAGTCCTGCTTTGGGAGTTGATATTTCTTGACCATCTGCTCAAATGACAATAAAATCTTATCCGCAATTAAGTCATTTAGTCTGCGTATGCCCTTATTAAGCCAAACGTTAAAGCCAGCATCTAGCAATCCTGGGGCGAAATCTGGGTTGTTAAGAATTGGGGTAAGAGCAGAGGTTAGTTTGGACCTTCCCAGGAAACGTTGAACTGACCTCCATACGTTGAGTGTGTTAAGTGTAATGGGGTTGTTACAATGATCTTTTACAGACTTAAAACTTGTGAAAAACAAAAGATCCTGTAAAGGGTATTTTGAAAGAGAAGTCTCAATGTCTAACCAAATAGAGGAGTCATCGTTTGTGATCCAGTCTGAAATATAACATAGGTGGGCACACCACTGATAGAACCTGATATTGGGCAGATCCAAGCCACCCATAGAACTTGGCAGCTGCAATATTGCCATCTTAAGTCTTGGCTTGCGTTTACTCCATATAAAGGAACTTAGCCATCCATTTACATCCTTTATTACCTTATTGGAGAGTAATACTGGGATCATTTGGATTGGGTAGAGTAGCCTAGGTAAAATGTTCATTTTCAAGAGGGATATTCTACCCAACCATGAAATCGGAAGAGAGTTCCAGCGCTCCAGATCCTGTCTTATTGTGTCGGACAAGGGAACAAAATTGGCTTTGTACATTTGTTGGAATTTAGGAGTTACAAATATACCCAGATACGTAAAACCTGAGGGAGACCATTTAAAAGGGAAGGGGGGAGAAGTATTAGGTACAGAGTGAAGGTTACCAAGTGGCATAGCCTCTGATTTAGTGAGGTTAATCTTGTAGCCTGAGAATTCGCTGAATAACTCAATAATATTAATAAGAGATGTGATTGAAGTCTCGGGATTAGAAAAGAATATCAGGACATCATCAGCATGCAAGCTTATTTTATGGTGAACATCACCAATGAGCAGCCCCTGTATAGCAGGCGTTACCCTGATGGCCTCGGCCAGTGGTTCCATAACAAGTGCAAATAGGAGGGGAGACAAAGAACAGCCCTGTCTGGTACCTCTGTGTATAGGGAAGCTATTTGACCGTAGTCCATTAGTAAGGACAGCAGCCTGAGGATCATCATATAAAACTTTCACCCATTTTATAAAGTTGTCCCCCAGACCAAATTTATTTTGAGCAAAGAATAGGTAAGACCACTCCACACGATCAAATGCTTTCTCAGCATCTAGGGAGAGCACAAGACCATCCATAGCACCTCGTTGGTAGACTTCAATTACATTAAGAAGCCGTCTGACATTGTTACATGACCTACGTCCCTTAATGAAGCCAGTTTGGTCTCCTTTCACAATTAGTGGCAGTGAGTCCTCTAATCTTGTGGCTAGAATTTTAGAAAGCAATTTTCTATCCACATTCAGAAGGGAAATTGGTCTGTACGAGGAACAAGACTCCGGACATTTTCCCTTTTTGAGAATAAGTGATATGTTGGCTTCTCGCAGCGTTTGGGGGAGCTGGTCATTTGAAAATGAGTGGTTAAACATATCACGCAATGGCTCAAGGATCAGGCCATGGAACTCTTTATAGAACTCACTACAAAACCCGTCCGGTCCTGGGGCCTTACCATTTTGCAGATTCTTAATTGCGGACATTATCTCTTCCTCAGTAATAGGAGCATTAAGGAGAGACCTCTGTTCTTTGGAGATAGTAGGGAGCTCAATCTTAGAAAAGAAGTTCTCCATTAACTTGGGTGCGTCATTTGGCAGTTCTGAGGCATAAAGATTTGCATAAAATTTCTTAAATGAGTCATTTATCAATTTATTTTCATATAAATGATTGCCATCAGAATCAGTAATAGCCGCAATTGACTGTGAGTCAGCTCTCTTTTTAGCTAGGTACGCCAAGTACTTTGTTTTTATTGTAATTATTATTGCAGCCCTGGAATTTCAGGAATTATATTTTTGTTTCAACTTATTATTTTTCACAAGTAAATTGCTATATGCAAAGATATAGAAAAAATAAAGGCTATTAAAGCAAATTGCTGCATTTCTGATTCATTCTTGCTACATAGACTTTAGTACAGTCAATAAAGTGAAAAGGTGTTATTCTTATTCTATGAAGAAATACTAATTTATGTGAAAAATCTTTCAAACTTCAAAGAGAAAAGTTAATAATTTATGTAATGCTCCCTGTTAGTGTTTTTTAGGTCAGTGTGTTATGAGTTACAATGTACAGTTGAAGTTAGAAGTTTACATACACTTAGGTTGGAGTCATTAAAACTTGTTTTTCAACATTTTTTACATTTTTACATTTTAGTCATTTAGCAGACGCTCTTATCCAGAGCGACTTACAGTAGTGAATGCATACATTTCATACATTTTTTTTTTGCTGGCCCCCCGTGGGAATCGAACCCACAACCCTGGCGTTGCAAACACCATGCTCTACCAACTGAGCTACAGGGAAGGCTAACCACTCCATAAATTTCTTGTTAACAATCTATAGTTTTGGCAAGTCGGTTAAGACATCTACTTTGTGCATGACAAGGAATTTTTCCAACAATTGTTTACAGACAGATTATTTCACTTATAATTCACTGTATCACAATTTCAGTGGGTCAGAAGTTTACATACAATAAGTTGACTGTGCCTATTAACAGCTTGGAAAATTCCAGAAAATTATGTCATGACTTTAGAAGCTTCTGATAGGTTAATTTACATAATTTGAGTTAATTGGAGGTGTAACTGTGGATGTATTTCAAGGCCTACCTTCAAACTCAGTGCCTCTTTGCTTGACATCATGGGAGAATCAAAAGAAATCAGCCAAGACCTCAGAAGAAAAATTGTAGACCTCCACAAGTCTGGTTCATCGCTGGGAGCAATTTCCAAATGCCTGAAGGTACCATGTTCATCTGTACAAACAATAGTACGCAAGTATAAACATCATGGGACCACGGAGCTGTCATACCGCTCAGGAAGGAGACACGTTCTGTCTCCTAGAGATGAACGTACTTTGGTGCGAAAAGTGCAAATCAATCCCAGAACAGCAAAGGACCTTGTGAAGATGCTG
>NC_138318.1:13967500-14232500 GCF_965601325.2 Salmo salar | reverse complement strand
TGGGGCTCTGTTCACAAACACAACACACCCCACAGAGCCCCAGGACAGCAACACAATTAGACCCAACCAAATCATGAGAAAACAAAAAGGTAACTACTGGACACATTGGAAAGAATTAACAAAAAAACAGAGCAAACTAGAATGCTGTTTGGCCCTAAACAGAGAGTACACAGTGGCAGAATACCTGACCACTGTGACTGACCCAAACTTAAGGAAAGCTTTGACTATGTACAGACTCCAGTGAGCATAGCCTTGCTATCGAGAAAGGCCACTGTAGGCAGACATGGCTCTCAAGAGAAGACAGGCTATGTCCACACTGCCCAAAAAAATTAGGTGGAAACTGCGCTGCACTTCCTAACCTCCTGCAAAATGTATGACAATATTAGAGACACATATTTCCCTCAGATTACACAGACCCACAAAGAATTTGAAAAGAAACCCGATTTTGGTAAATTCTCATATCTATTGGGTGAAATACCACAGTGTGCCATCACAGCAGCAATATTTGTGACCTGTGCCACAAGAAAAGGTCAACTAGTGAAGAACAAACACCATTGTAAATACAACCCATATTTATGCTTATTTATTTTATTTATTTTCCCTTTTGCAGTTTAACCATTTGTACATCGTTACAACACAGTATATATACATAATATGACATTTGTAACGTCTTTATTCTTTTGGATCTTCTGTGAGTGTGATGTTTACTGTTCATTTTTCTTGTTTATTTCACTTTTGTATATTATCTACTTCACTTGCTTTGGAAATGTTAACATATGTTTCCCATGCCCCTTGAATTGGAGAGAGAGAGAGAGAGAGAGAGAGAGACGGACAGATTGAGAGAGAAAGAGAGAGAGACGGACAGATTGAGAGAGAAAGAGAGAGAGAGAGGAGAGAGAGAGAGAGAGAGAGAGAGAGAGAGAGAGAGAGAGAGAGAGCGAGAGAGCGAGAGAGAAATGGACAGAGAGAGAGAGAGACAGAGACAGACAGACAGAGAGAGAAAGAGAGATAGACAGAGAGAGAGAGAGAGAGAGAGAGAGAGAGAGAGAGAGACAAAGAAAGAGAGAGAGACGGACAGAGAGAGAGAGACAGAGAGAGAGAGCACTACATTGCTGCCTGCCATAAGATGATTGACAGTGTCTGACAGACCAATCAACCTGCACATGTCCTCTACTGTATGCTTATTGCTACTGTTATTGTTATTGCTATTTTGATATTGTAAATATCAAAAGTAAGCTTTGGCAATATGTGGAGGGCAGGAGAGAGAGATGGACAGAGAAAGATGGACAGAGAAAGATGGAGAGCAGGAGAGAGATGGACAGGGAAGAGATGGACAGAGAGAGAGATGGACAGAGAAAGATGGACAGAGAGAGAGATGGACAGAGAAAGAGATGGACAGAGAGAGAGATGGACAGAGAAAGATGGACAGAGAAAGAGATGGACAGAGAGGGAGATGGACAGAGAGGGAGATGGACAGAGAGAGAGATGGACAGAGAAAGATGGACAGAGAAAGAGATGGACTGAGAAAGAGATGGACAGAGAAAAAGATGGACAGAGAGATGGACAGAGAAAGAGATGACAGAGAGAGAGATGGACAGAGAAAGATGGACAGAGAGAGAGATGGACAGAGAAAGAGATGGACAGAGAGAGAGATGGACAGAGAAAGATGGACAGAGAGAGAGATGGACAGAGAAAGAGATGGACAGAGAGAGAGATGGACAGAGAAAGATGGACAGAGAGAGAGATGGACAGACAAAGAGATGGACAGAGAGAGAGATGGACAGGGAGAGAGATGAACAGAGAAAGAGATGGACAGAGAGAGAGATGGACAGAGAGAGATGGACAGAGAGAGAGATGGACAGAGAGAGAGATGGACAGAGAAAGAGATGGACAGAGAAAGAGATGGACAGGGAGAGAGATGGACAGAGAAAGATGGACAGAGAAAGAGATGGACAGAGAGAGATGGACAGAGAGAGAGACAGACAGAGAGAGAGATGGACAGAGAGAGAGATGGACAGAGAGAGAGATGGACAGAGAGAGAGATAGAGAGAGATGGACAGAGAAAGATGGACAGAGAAAGAGATGGACAGAGAAAGAGATGGACAGGGAGAGAGATGGACAGAGAAAGAGATGGACAGAGAGAGATGGACAGAGAAAGAGATGGACAGAGAGAGAGATGGACAGAGAAAGATGGACAGAGAAAGAGATGGACAGAGAGAGATGGACAGAGAAAGAGATGGACAGAGAGAGATGGACAGAGAAAGAGATGGACAGAGAGAGAGATGGACAGAGAAAGAGATGGAAAGAGAGTGAGATGGACAGAGAAAGAGATGGACAGAGAGAGATGTACAGAGAAAGAGATGGACAGAGAGAGAGATGGACAGAGAAAGAGATCGACAGAGAGATGGAGAGCAGGAGAGAGATAGACTATGTGCTGGGAAGTATTTAGGCTGTGTCATTTTATGAGCTGAATTAAATAGTCTAAAGTAGCTTCCTCTCCTTGTTTCATTTCCTTCATCTAAATTAATATAATGACAACTAGGCAGCTGAACAGTTTAAAGCAAGCCAAGCAGTGGGCTTGCTCCATTGCTTTCCTCTATTACTCCACTGCTTCTCCTACTTCTCCTCGTATCCATTCTTTCAGTTCTACTGAGCTTGGTCTCTTTGACATTCACATGCAAATCACACTGTACTAAGTTGAACTTCTTTGCCAAAGACTTTTCAAGCAGCAAAGGGACACCAATAAATTCTAAACTAAAACATTCACTACATACACTCTTATCCAGAGCAACTAGCCAGAGTGGATCAAGATGTGTCTTGCTCAAGGGTACATTGACAGATTCTCACCTAGTCAGCTTAGGGATTTGAACCAGCAACGTTTGGGTTGGTGTTATAACACTAACTCTACCGTTCTGAACCACTAGGCTACTGTGCCTTCGCAGCTCCAGCCAACAGGTGCATGAACTCTTACAAAGACAGAACAAATAGAATTTTTAAAGCTGCATGTATCAAAGACATAACATGTATCCTGATATATTTCACAGGCCTTACAGTGGAGATAATGAGATATAGTCATGTCACTCTGAGTGTCAGATAGGGGGAGAAGACATGGCTGTGGAGCCTGTATACCGCTAGGCCCCTGTGGACCTAGACTGAATGGCACTCGGCCTTATTCATTATTATTCCTGGTTCGACGTGCCCTTTCATGCAGCCTAAGATGGGATCGCAGCGATAACTGAAGCCCATGGCAATGGATGCAATCCCCCCGAATTACCTGGAACATGAGTGGAAAGCTAAGTCTTCAATAAAGCATTTCTGGAAGGAAATCAATTGTTGCAATTGGCAGATTTGGCAAACTTTCTGCTAACAGAGTTGACACAGTCCCTATTTATGGGTTCACAGCTCACCTGTAATTATGGGTTCACATCTCACCTGTAATTAGGGGTTCACATCTCACCTGTAATTATGGGTTCACAGCTCACCTGTAATTAGGGGTTCACAGCTCACCTGTAATGATGCGTTCACATCTCACCTGTAATTAGGGGTTCACATCTCACCTGTAATTAGGGGTTCACATCTCACCTGTAATTAGGGGTTCACAGCTCACCTGTAATTAGGGGTTCACATCTCACCTGTAATTAGGGGTTCACATCTCACCTGTAATTAGGGGTTCACAGCTCACCTGTAATTAGGGGTTCACATCTCACCTGTAATTATGGGTTCACAGCTCACCTGTAATTAGGGGTTCACATCTCACCTGTAATTAGGGGTTCACAGCTCACCTGTAATTAGGGGTTCACAGCTCACCTGTAATTAGGGGTTCACATCTCACCTGTAATTAGGGGTTCACATCTCACCTGTAATTAGGGGTTCACATCTCACCTGTAATTAGGGGTTCACAGCTCACCTGTAATTAGGGGTTCACATCTCACCTGTAAGTATGGGTTCACAGCTCACCTGTAATTATGGGTTCACAGCTCACCTGTAATTAGGGGTTCACAACTCACCTGTAATTATGGGTTCACAACTCACCTGTAATTAGGGGTTCACAGCTCTCCTGTAATTAGGGGTTCACATCTCACCTGTAATTATGGGTTCACAGCTCACCTGTAATTAGGGGTTCACAGCTCACCTGTAATTAGTTGTAAACCTTTTATTCTTAGATACATTTTTTGGGACATGGTCAAATAAGTCAAGCACAGTTTGCTAACTTTTTACAAATTTGGTACACAGAAACTAGAGGCCATGACTAACTCTGTCAAAAAGAATGGCACCGGTTGGCCTATAGATGGTGCTGTTATATGCAGTCAAATCAAATGTATTTACAAAGCCCTTTTCACATCAGCAGATGTCACAAAGTGGTTATACAGAAACCCAGCCTAAAACCCCAAAAAGCAAGCAATCTCACTTAAACCCTCATATCTGCTGCCCCGTTTGACCAAGAGACTTGAAACTTTGTATGTTGGTGTTTATCCTATTGTAGTACAAATTTGCCTCATGGACCCATAAGGTCTGTCAGGATTGATTTTCCTCCATCTTTGACATTTTTTTTTACTTTTGAAAAACTTCTCAGAAACCATGAGTCAAAATAACACCAAATTCAGTATGTAGGTCCATTGTATGTATATCTCTTAACTTTGGTTAAGAGATGGCTGAATTATTGATAAATCAGATTTTACGTGTCCATTTTGGAATCCTTTGAAAGTACACTCCACTGTCAAGTATACTCCCTCTGCGGCGCTCTAGGTCACCAGGCTGCTCATTATTATACACACCTGTCACCATCGTTACGTGCCTCATCAGACTCACCTGGACTTCATCACCTCCTTGATTACCTTCCCTATATCTGTCACTTCCTTTGGTTCCTTCCCCAGGCGTTATTGACTCTGTTTGTGTTTCATTTCTGTACGCTACCCGTGTTTCTTGTTTTGTTCTATGGTCATTTATTAATTAAATTATTCACTCCCTGTCCTTGCTTCCTGACTCTCAACGTACACGTTACAGAATAACGCCTCCCCAAAGGGGAGCATCAGGGAGTGTTTTTTGTGTTGGTAGGTGACGTCGGGTCCACCCTCAGCCGGCACATCAGGTTCACAAGACTCGGTTGGCCAGTCAAGCGTCTGTTGCCGAGTCTACCGAGGATTTCTCAACTAGCTCGTCAGGCTTCCATGCTTTAGCTGGCTCGCCAGGTTCACAAGACTCGGTAGACTCGGCAGGCTCCCGCGCCTCAGCAGAGGCCACCGGTCCGCTCCTGGTCCCCGGGATCGTCGGCGTGCTGCGGCTGGAGCCGGTACTGTCACGTATACTCCCTCTCCGGCGCTCTAGGTCACCAGGCTGCTCAATATTATGCACACCTGTCACCATCGTTACTCGCCTCATCAGACTCACCTGGACTCCGTCTTCTTCCTGATTACCTTCCCTATATCTGTCACTCCCTTTGGTTCCTTCCCCAGGCGTTATTGACTCTGTTTGTGTTTCATTTCTGTACGCTGCCCGTGTTTCTTGTTTTGTTCTATGGTCATTTATTAATTAAATGATTCACTCCCTGTCCTTGCTTCCCGACTCTCAGCGTACACGTTACATCCACAACGGCCTATCAACTTGAAACATTTTAGGATCATCAAAGACATTACCATGATGAACCATGTTAAGTTTGGCATTGATATCATAAACAATAAGGAAACTATGAATGCTTACAATAATCAAAGGAAATCTTGTTATGGACAAAAAAAATCTGATTCGCTCCAAATGTGGTATTTGGATCGATGCATATTAGCACATATGCTAATATGCTAAAATATGCTAGAAATACTTCAATCTTCTCATGAACCATAGGAACAAATGACACCATTTGGAAAGTAGGCCCATGGTACTGTACATGTCTTAACTTAGTTTGAGAAAAGCTAAGGGATTGGTCAAAACATGGCTGAGTTAGTGACAATAACAAATGTGATTTTGCTTGTCCTTTTAAGCCACTGTAAATCCGCTCCACAGTGACCTATCAACTTGAAATATGTCATCGCTATCATAGACAATGAATTTGGTATTGATATCTCAAAAAACAAGGAAACCATTAACAACTCATTCTTTGGATATCTAACACTAACGCTCAAAATCATCTTTTCGTCATGAATGCCAGATTTTGTATTTAGTGACATAAAGGAAGTTAGTTTCTACATGATGGAGTGCTTACTTTATCCAACTGATCTTGTGTCGTTTCTGTCATCCAGTGAACCCTGTTCATTGCAGCTTGCAGCTATATTAGTTGCATTTACGGCTTGATGAGAGAGAGCGGACGGGAGGGAATCTAATACAAGAGGAGTGAGAGAGGGGAAAAGGGGAGGAATGGAGAAAGTAATCAAATTACATTGCTCATAATAATATTTTATGTCTCACCTGTCATCCATTGTAATGACTTTGAACCCAGACAGGCTCTGTTCCACTAGGATGCAATACAAAAAGTACCACTCCCTCCCATGATCACTAACCTACCAACATCTGATTCTGTTTCACCAAATGAACAGATTTTGGCCTACTCTGTTTAGAGACATGCCGGATGCAGGGTGATGTTTATTTAGATGTATTGTATTCCACGGTGGGAGTTGTTTGTGTCATCTTATTGTTCTGTATTGCCATAAGCTGTGAAAATGACATTTCCCCAATGAGGAAAGTCAATAAGAAGTGTAAAACACAGAACAAATACAGTAGAATAACAGAAAGCGTTTTGTGAATGACTGGAGCCTTTAAACCACATGTCAAACTCAATCCCTGGAGGGCCGCAGTGTCTGCAGCAGGTTTTCATTCCTCCCTGCCACTTAATTTATCAAATAAGGTCATTGATTGGCTGGGAAGTCAACACACCTGGTTTTTCAGGTTGAAATTGGAAACTAATTGAAAGGGAAGGGCCCATAAGTAAGCATTTCACTGTTAGTCCACACCTGTGTCGAATAACATTTGATTTGAAGAATGGAAAGCTGACACTGTGCCCCTCCAGGAACTGTCTTCTTGGTAAGCAACTCCAGTGTAGATTTGGCCTTGTGTTTTAGGTTATTGTCCTGCTGAAAGGTGAATTCATCTCCCAGTGTCTGGTGGAAAGCAGACTGAACCAGGTTTTCCTCTAGGATTTTGCCCGTGCTTAGCTCCATTCAGTTTCTTTTTATCCTGAAAAACTCCCCTGTCCTTAACGATTACAAGCGTACCCATAACATGATGCGGCCACAACTATGCTTGAAAATATGGAGAGCGGTATTCAGTGATGTATTGGATTTGCCCCAAAAATGACCTTTTTTTCAGAACAAAAAGTGAATTACTTTGACACATTTTTTTGCAGTATGACTTGTTTAATGTCTTGTGTAATTAATAACTTTGTTAATTGTGTAATAAATATCTTCACCATGCTCAAAGGGATATTCAATGTCTGCTTTTTCATTTTTAACCACTATTATTGCACACAGTCCATGCAACTTATTATGTGACTTGTTAAGCAAATTTTATTCCTGAACTTATTTAGGCTTCAATAACGAAGAGGTTGAATACTTATTGACTCAAAACATTTCAGCTTTATATTTTTAAGAAAAAGAAAACATATTTCCACTTTGATATTATGGGGTATTGTGTGTAGGCCAGTGACAATTTTTTGTTGTTGATTTAATACATTTTAAATTCAGGCTGTAACACAACAAAATGTGGAAAAGGCTAAGGGGTGTGAATACTTTCTACAGTCGGTTACTTTAGCCATACCACTCAATATCTCATGGCTGCTCGTGGAAATTATAAGGTCAATCTCAATGTGACCCACCAAATTCAGATGCTTGAAAACCCCATTCGGAAAAAAAGTTTGAAAACCACATTTGATTTGTGTACCCCAAAAACCAAAACTGAACATATTTTATTTTTTACTTCAAAGATAATAGTTTCCGTATAGTTTGTTTTTCAAACAGGTTTGTTAATGATTTAATTTCAGTTAACTAAATTGTTTTTCATGATTAGTTTTCATTTGTTACAGTTTTTCGTTTACTATAATAACCTTGCTTCATACAATGCGCCGATGATGACATGGCATACAGAGGTGGCAGAGACTGGGATGGAGCAGAGAGGTGGAGATCCCCCCCCCCCCCCTCTTTCTCTCTCTCCTTTCCTCCTTCCATCAGTTAGATTTATTGCCTGTGTAGCTGTGGCTCTCAAACCTCTGTCCCCAGTCACTGAGCAGGGAGGGTTGGGTTGTAATGACACTGAGCAGGGAGAGGAGTGGCAGTAGAACGACACTTTGTGAATGAGGTAACACATACACACAGCCCTGTCTTTATCTCTGACACGAAGCAGAGGTCACACACACACAAGGTGACACAAATAGTGTCTCACTGACATAACCGTGTGTGACACAGCCCTGTCTCTGTCTGTGACTTGAAGCAGGGGTGAGGAGGGTTGGAGACAAATCTGTCTACTTGTCATACAGCACCCTGTGCCAATTCTGAGAGAGACAGGATGACTAATATTACAGTTTCACCATTAATGTTTATTCAACAATCACTCAACCCTCTGTGTGTGTTATGGTGGAAATTACGAGATTATGTTATAATGCTATTATTGCATCAAATGGTTGTTTTATGCAACAGAATATGGGGTTGTTAAACGCTCATCTGTGTGTGTGTGTGTGTCACGTGGAACAGGTGAACCCAAGAGCAGACTCAGACGAGAAGACTGGGATGAAATAAGCAAGGTATTTATTGGAACACAGGGGGAAGATGGAGTGTAGGTCAGGGGAAGCTCGGGCGGGTTGCCGGAAACCAGGTGCGAGAGCGAGAGGTGTTGGGACAGGGTAAGCAGCTCCGGAGGGGAATCCAAGGGAGCCGTAGAGTGGGGAAACCAGGACAGAGTAGCAGGACTGACGAGAAGTTGGACTGGAGACAGGGTCCAGAGTCAGAGTGGGCAGAACTGTAGCGGAGAGGAAAACAGCGTCAGGCAGGGAAAACAGGCACAACAGGATCTAAACAGGAACATGGACTGACTGAGCAGAGATTACGATCTGGCAGTGTGGAAGAGGCAGGACTGAGTATATGTAGAGGTCTTGATTATGGAACAGGTTGCAGCTGGTGGGGATCTGCTCTGACTCCAGCACACCTGTCTCCGTCCACACAATCACACACATACACACACAGAGAGAGAGAGAGAGAGAGAGAGAGGAAGAGAGTACTGGGGGAGTGGTGGCAGGTCAAGGAGACACAGGATGAGCACTAGAGGGCGTGGCAGGAGCAGATGTAACAGTGTGTTCTACTGAGGATGGGCCTCTGGGAGATAACACTGACAGGAGATTTACGATGTCTTTTGGGTGATAAAACCTAAAGAGACCGCATTCCAGAGCATGAGTTAATGTTTCTGTTCTGTATGGTACCAGGGATAGAGAACTGTTTTAACAGCAGATACTGTCTGCTGTGAATTATATGTATCTTTCATACATATCTTAACCTTGTGACCCATTCTATACATCTGTTGTTGGTCATGTAGGTTGAAAGGGGTGTATCTTGGCTATAAAATACCTTTGTACTTTTGTCTCTGGGCTCTCAACAAATCATCCGAGGGTGATTCGTCAACAAGTTATCATTATCGTAGAGCACTCAATTTATTCACTTTATATGTGTGCGTTGTATTGACCTGCTCCCTTATTAATAAGTGATTCAAGATTTAGTTGAAGTATAACTCTGACTTGTGTGACACGTTTGCCTCTCCTTGTTTGATAGTAAAGAAATGAACCACCAGTGTGTGTGCTTGCCCTGACACCACGTGTGATTGTGTGACAGAGGGGTCTTGGTGTTCTGCTTAGGGGCCTCATTATCCCAGACCCCTGTCACTGGGTATGATGGGGGCTCTCACCTCACAGGCCTGTCTTTGACACGCCAAACCATATCTGTCACACACACGTGCGTTTTCACACACATATGTACTCACGAACACACACACGGCACGCACACACACGTGAGCACACCCAGGCAAACATGGGTACACAAATGCATAGACAGCACACAATCGCACACAGGCAAACATGAGCACACACATACACACTGGAATTAAATGACCTTCTCTGCAGCCAAACCATTCCATTTGCTTTTGAAGAATCTGATTCAAGACTGATCCAATTTTTCCCATTGACTAAGAAGACATAGCAATGTACAGCCCCTAACAATGGAGAACTTGCATTCTGTTACTGCTGTGGATTCTATTAGATACTGTAAGTATATGACTCTTCTATAACCCAATGACCAAATACACACTATAGCTGTTAGCTACCCCTCAGGAGTACAGAGAATCTGACAACAAACTGCAATTATAATGTCCCCTCATCCCCTCTAACCCCTCCCCACATACACACACACACACTCAGAACCCTGCAATCCAATTCTCACTTTGTGACGCAGACCCAGTGTTGCCAGGCAATAGCTTATCGATGGTCCAGTGAACTTGGCAAGCCCAATACTGACTGTCGCTACTCCCCCGCCATCTACCCATCTACAGGTAACTGCCAAAATAAAGGAAACACCGACATAAAGTGTATTAATAGGGCTTTGGGCCACCACGATCCACCAGAACTGTTTCAAGTGTCTGGAACTCTATTGGAGGGATGCAACACCATTCTTCCACAAGAAATTCCATAATTTGGTGTTTTGTTGATGGTGGTGGAAAACGCTGTCTCAGGCACCAGTCCAGAATTTCCCATAAGTGTTCAATTAGTGAGACAGAGACACACGCACAGCCTTAAAACACCCTATGCTCCTTTGAGACCCCTCTATTCTAGCCATGAGAGTCAAAATAATGGCCAACTGGGCATTGTTATACATGAACCTGAGCATGATGGGATGTTAATTGCTTAATTAACTCAGAAACCACACCTGCCTTCAATATACTATGCATCCCTCATTTACTTAAGTGTTTCCTTTAGTTTGGCAGTTACCTGTATCTTTCTATGAATGCACTATAAATACTTTTAACTCTACTATGTCAAAATGATCAAACAATCTCAGTGTAACTCAATTTGCTACCACAGGGTTTCTGTGTGTTGGTCATCAATCGAAATTATCAATCAATGGAACCCAATTAAACACAGTTAAATCCACTTAAAAACAACACATGTGCAATAGGGACTGGGTGCTATACTGGACATAAAATGGCTGTACCAGAGTCTAGCAATGAAGTGATGTTTGAGGACGTATCAGAGTCTAGCAATGAAGTGATGTTTGAGGATGGATTTGAATTGATCATATAAGACCCTTTTTCCCTGTGGTTCAGCACTCATGGTTTGTTGCAGCAGCTTTTCTCTTTGACAACAAACATTGCCATCTAGTGAAATTCATGTCATAGCAGGGGTCTGGATGCCAATAAAAAGAGTGCATCTCAATAGCCTAGAGTAGCCTCTTTTTCTCTGTGTTTTCAGTTCAGTCCAGATGAAGGGAAGGAGATGAGGAAAGGAAACCACTTTAGACTATTGAGATGCACCTGCAAGACTGCTCACTATGCATACACCCTATATAGTATGTCTGTAGTGACAGCCTAATGCCAAGATCCTGGATCCCTGTCACCTGTCCTGGAGTCAGAAAAACACAGAAACACAACATAATGCTCAATAGCATAGATAAGAAACATCAGAGACCTATTGCTTTTCAGAAGTGCAGCCCAGTGCCAGACGTGCTTGTCTTTTTGTCTCTCCTCACATCTACCCATTACGTGTTCTTATGCTCACACAGAAAGACAATTAGATCCTATTGTCTTAATAGACAGCACCAAAACTCAAATACTGGCGTGACAGTTACTCAGCTACTGACGTGACAGTTACTCAGCTACTAACGTGACAGTTACTCAACTACTGACGTGACAGTTACTCAGTGACTGACGTGACAGTTACTCAGCTACTGACGTGACAGTTACTCAGCTACTAACGTGACAGTTACTCAACTACTGACGTGACAGTCACTCGGCTACTGACGTGACAGTTACTCGGCTACTGATGTCAGTTACTCAACTACTGACGTGACAGTTACTCAGCTACTGACGTGACAGTTACTCGGCTACTGACGTGACAGTTACTCAGCTACTGACGTGACAGTTACTCGGCGACTGACGTGACAGTTACTCGGCGACTGACGTGACAGTTACTCGGCTACTGACGTGACAGTTACTCGGCTACTGACGTGACAGTTACTCAGCAACTGACGTGACAGTTACTCAGCTACTGACGTGACAGTTACTCAGCTACTGACGTGACAGTTACTCAGCTACTGACGTGACAGTTACTCAACTACTGACGTGACAGTTACTCGGCTACTGACGTGACAGTTACTCGGCTACTGACGTGACAGTTACTCGGCTACTGACGTGACAGTTACTCGGCTACTGATGTGAGTTACTCAACTACTGACGTGACAGTTACTCAACTACTGACGTGACAGTTACTCAGCTACTGACGTGACAGTTACTCAGCTACTGACGTGACAGTTACTCAGCTACTGACGTGACAGTTACTCAACTACTGACGTGACAGTTACTCAGCTACTGACGTGACAGTTACTCAGCTACAGACGTGACAGTCACTCAGCTACTGACGTGACAGTTACTCAGCTACTGACGTGACAGTTACTCAACTACTGACGTGACAGTTACTCAGCTACTGACGTGACAGTTACTTAGCTACTGACGTGACAGTTACTCAACTACTGATGTGACAGTTACTCAGCTACTGACGTGATAGTTACTCAACTACTGACATGACAGTCACTCAGCTACTAACGTGACAGTCTCATCCAGTGTGTGTCAGTGGCCCCTGTCGCTCTCTCTCTCTTCATCAGCCTGCTAGTGGTCTCAACGTCTCATCGTCTCATCGTCTGTTTGTCTCGTCTCTGCAGCGTGAATTACGACAGGAGAGAGATGAATCAAAAATGCACTTAAATGTCTTGCAGCCTGATAGAACGAGTGATGGAAAAAAATTGAAACGAGTGAGATTGAAAAAGCTATTTTGTTGCTTGTGAGGCATGGGAATAATGAACCACACAGAAATACACACATACACATGCATTGACACAAAAACACACATACAAACACAAACATATAGTGAATCAAACGGCTAAGAACAAGAAACAACAAGTAAAGAACAGATGATATGAGAATATACTGCGAGAGGGGATACCCAGCTCCCCTGTGGTGGCTGAACCAGTATTTTCTATGTAAAGTACTGTCTGACAAAGTACACTTTGGATCTTTGGAGGAGAACAACAGAACACAATAACAACTTTTAGTGGACCGAGTTGGTCTGTGGAATGAACCAAAAAGAACTGTTGGATTGAAATGTGATGTTTTGTGTAGAAAGTTGTTTTGTCTTGTTTTGTCTACAGCCCTCTCTTGTTTTTGTGATTTGTATTGAAAAAAACAATACAAATTAAAATAAATACAATTCATTGATTGAACTAAGTAGCTAGGGAATATGAGCGATGGTGATCTATATACAAGACAGTATGGAAGTCATGCTACGGTAGTTGTTATGCATGACTCGATATCAGGGCGTCTACCAAACACTTAACATTCCCATCATCACCTTCCCACAGGAAAAATCATTTATTTCATCCAATTAATGAGACATTGCCTTATTGTCCTCGACTTGGTTCCAAAGGAGTTGAGCGCAGGGTTATCTAAAATTCACTAATTTGAGAAATTTAATGACTCCGTACTTCTACGACAATGACATTGATTTATAGCACTTATTTTCCTCTGTCACAATAATGCCACTGCATCCGAAACCCCAGGATTCATTCATTAATGTATTGTTCCCCATTAGTAATCCAATTACACAATCTGGCGGCTGCCATGAATTCAACTGATCGTTTTTTAATTACATAGGTGCATTTAACTCATTTGCGGCTTTTTAAATTAAACAATTCAGATATTTGGGATTAAGTAGGATGCAAGGGTGGTATTTGTGGTCGATAAGTGAAAAATAATGAATCTAGGTGCTTTGACAAATCCCTGGCTGACATGGCCCATTACTTAACTCCTTAGAGTATACAGTATATATATTTTTAATAGGGTAGCTATATTTCCTGGGGGATATTACAAGAAACAGCAAGTAAACACCACAGTAGCACTATGCCACAATTAGGCCAAGTCAATGATTAAATACCTGATTTGTTTAAAACCAAAAATACTTTAAGCTCTAGTGGCATCTTTAGCCTTGGAGAGAGGTTCAAATCGTTTTAGGTCGGAATCAGGAGGAGGAAGTCGATATTCAAACATATCCCGTGGACTTTAGAAATAAGGACTGAGAGATGTTGACAAATAGCTAATCAGTCAAAGGGAAGATAAATTGAACTTCACATGTTGTATCTTTTGGCCAAGATAATAATCCACCACGGAGCTGCACTGACTGATAAGAAGAATCTATCTTTCTCTTATTCCTCTTCAGCTCTAGGCCTTCTGTGTGTGTGTCTCTATCTCTCTATATTTCTCTCTCTCTCTCTCTCTCTCTCTCTCTCTCATCCAGCTTTCTTTCTCCCTCCTCCTCCAGTCCCTACACAGAGCCTCAGCTGTAGAAGTTGTGGTTGGCCAGGGCAGCTTCTCCAGCTATCCTGAGGCTGTCTGGGCTAAAGGCTACTCAAATATCAGATCCTCCCCAGCTCCCAGGACTCGTCCTTACCTCAGCAGCACAGAATGTTCTGAAATCTAAGTTGAATACCTCTCAACGTTTAAATGTTACACCTCCAGGGGAAATTAGTAGTCAGTTGACAAGAGGAAGGAAGATTCCTTACTGTAAGTAATGCGGTGTATATTCAACCCGCGGTATGACTGCCCTAGCTGGCTGGATCAAACAGGGAATATATCACACGTGTCTGTTTATACTATAGTGTGAGATCACACCTCCTCTAACACTGATGAAACCAGAGAGGGAGTGACAGCCATTAGCTAGCTGTCACTTACAATCAATCATCTATATGGAGACACACACACACGCATACACTAAATAGATGCACACACACACACACATACACACTAAATGCAAAAACAGTGTACCAGCAGAATCACACATAGGACACAGCGAAGTCATAGCTTCAGGAGCTGAGAAGTCAACTGTCGCCCTCTGGACCAGAGTCTAATACCAGGGTGTTACACACACACACACACATCACAGCCCTGTCATCCAATCTACTGGGTTGCATCTTCCACTCACCATCCCATTCACCATGACGACCTTCAATAGGACAGCTTGGCCATAACACCTGTTTTCTCTCCATCCCTCCCTCTCTTTCCCACCCTCTTTCTCTACCCATCCTGATTTATATGCCCAGGAGAGAAGGTAATGGCTACTTAGAGAAGAAGGGAGAGCGGCAGAAGAGGAGAAAGGAGGAGAGATTTCATTGGTGACATCATGCCTCCCCCTGTCTGTCCCCCAGCCCTGTTAAAGATGGGTGTGAGGGAGTCGGGACATCATGGTCTGGTACTATAAATAGCCGCTACTGTCCTTGGTGGGACAATCTTTTTCTGGACGATAGCTGATGAGAAGTGCCTTTTGACCTCCATCAAGAAGTGTGTGTGTGTGTGTGTGTGTGTGTGTGTGTGTGTGTGTGTGTGTGTGTGTGTGTGTGCAGCCCCTCTGGGATAAACACTGTCTCTCTAAAATTACAGCCCTTCAGTTAAGATGCTCCTGATATTGGACCTGAACAAAGGAGAATTGTCACCATTCTTCTAGAAATGCCAGATTTGAAGCCTAAACTCATGTCACCATCCTTCTAGAAATGCCAGATTTGAAGCCTATATGACTGATATATTGATAAATCTGCTCCTTCATTGTTAAACCAATCCTGACATCAGCCTTTGAGCTGTGCCCACATTCTGACAAACTGCATAACAAATCTATTCTGTAACTTGTATCCATCATTCTATTATATAATCAAAGAGTAAGTTTAGAAAGTTAGCAAATCCCTCTGCACCTCTAAAAGGTGACAGGCCAGAAATGAACTGAGCTTAATAGAAGAAGAGAAAAGTGACAGTGAAGTGGTAGAGTCTACGATGGGTCTACAAGCACACATACGCACACACACAGATACACACACTTTTAAGGGTGGTCTGCCTGCTTAAGCGCTCTGGGACGTTCATGCGTGTCGAGACTGCTGAACCTCTGGGAAATCAGGGGCCGGGAAACCGCCAGCCTCCCGGAAACATCCCGGACTTCTAACACTTCTAACATCTGACATCCTACTGAAATGTGGAGTTGCCAAACCACCTGCCGCATCCAAGCTTCATGTAACCCTGATGAGAGAGACAGGACAGAGAGTGGTGAAACGGGCCTCATTTGTTACGGTTTTAGATCTCAATTCTCTCTCTCTCTCTCGGCTCTCTTGCCAACTTTCTCATTGAGCTATAGCTCTGGAAGTGTCCGAGGATGGCTATAATGAGAACAAACCCCTAGATATTATTGATCTATGCCTTCAATTACCTTCCCACGCTCAATTATTTAATAAGGCTTCTATCTATCGCTCTCTCTAGAAGTTGTTCAAAGAGACACGAAGAAGGTTAAACTCCAAACTCACTCACTCAGATTGATCTAAAGTGGAGTTTTGCAAGACAAAGTATCTACGTGCCAAAGCACATTAGGTTTGATTTTCATACTACATTCTATGAAATAATGCACTTTTAAATAATTATTCGAAAATGGTTAAGTGTTGCGCGGCTGCTGCAGTCTTGTTACATAAAATCTGTAGATAATGGAATGAATAGCACTCCATAGGATAATCTTAAGTAATGAATGTATCGCCCCGCATTTGTGTACAGATATATGTTTATACTTTGGGAGTGATGTCCATTTCATTCTCCACAATGCATACAATGTCATGATTTGTAAATCACTCTATTGGGCTTAAGAGTATATCCTACCTATCTCAGCCATTATATCTCTGTGTTGAATAGGTTAACCAGTCGCTTTAACTATACATAACCACTAATAACACCAGGCTCTTCTAATATCCTCACATTCTAAACATAGTAGTCAATTCCAATTAAAAGTAGTGGCCGTAACAATGCGTTTCACAAATCCCTTGTCGCAGAGCTAGTTTATGGAAATGCGAAACCTTGTTATGCCTGAACACCGGAAATCTCCTCCTGCCTTATCTCCTAATGATAGGACAGAGTGTGAGTCTTCTCTGGGCTTGAGCCTCTTGCCTCCCTTCGTCTCAGCCTCGCTGGGGGATAAGACTAATCTGTATTCAGTGAAAGATGGAGAGTCAGCCTGCTCACTCTGACTGCAGGTATCTACCAGGTAGTCTGTAGAAAAGCCTCTTTATAAGAGAATATACTGGGCAGGCCGGAACCCTGCAATGCAGTGTACCGTATGAATGCAGGGGCGTAACTTGGTGGGCAGTTTAGATATGTGTCCAGAAGCTGCCAACACTGGAGGGTATCAGGTATCGCCCTCACTTTGAGTTGAGACTTGGGGTGAGCTTGTTGTCTTCCCAACCCCTAATGTTTATGCAATGCAGTGTGTTGAAAGACAGAAATCTCAACCCAAATCTCACCTCAAAGTGCATAATGGGCTGGCTCATGAACACAGTCTTTGTGAACACACTTCATCCCTAAGACACAGTTTGAAAGGATGTTATCGCCCTCCTTCAAGCTTTGCTCTGAATAACACAAAATACGCACACACACACACACACACACACACACACACACACACACACACACACACACACACACACACACACACACACACGCACGCCACTTACTTGGCAACCCAGGCGTTATACAGGCAGTGAGTGAGTTCCTGCAGCAGGGTTCGTGGCGTGGGCCTGATGCAAAGGGGTTTGGTGCCCTCTAGCAGCCGAATGGAGAAACAACAGCTCAACGTTTCTATTCGGTAAAAATTCTAAATGTAAAGATAAAAAAGATTCATGATTATTGCTGCAGACCAATTACTCAGCATTAGCTTTGAACATCCAAGCGGAAGCACATACAGTATTTATATCAATTGGAGAAATGATGGTCCCCTTTTAAACAAACACTTGAATGAAGCCTTCATAAACCTTTTATTTTTTTATTTAACCTTTATTTAACTAGGCAAGTCAGTTAAGAACAAATTCTTATTTACAATGACAGCCTACACCGGCCAAACCCGGACGACGCTGGGCCAATTGTGCGCCGCCCTATGGACTCCCAATCACGGCCGGTTGTAATACAGCCTGGATTCCAACCAGGGTGTCTGTAGTGATGCCTCTAGCACTGAGATGAGGTCCTTAGACCACTGCGCCACTCGGGAGCCAAAACCAGATTCGTCCTTCGGACTGCCCGATGGTGAAGCTACTGAAAACAACTTTATAGTGTCCATAAACCAGACTGGTCTCATAGACACTGAAGTTAGAATGATATGTTAGGTTTTGTATAACGTGACCGTCTAGCAACCCAAACGTTACGTCTTCGAATCTCATTACAACTTTAGCATTTTAGTTCATTAGCAACTTTGCAAGTACTTACACATTTTTAGCTACTTTGCAACTACTTATCATGTTAGCTAACCCTTCCCCTAACCCTCCACCTAACTCCTAACATTAACCTCTAACGCATTACCTAGCTAACGTTAGCCTGCTAGCTTGGAATTCGTAACATATCATAGGTTTAGCAAATTCGAATCATATTGTACATTTAGCTACTTCGTAACATATTGTACAAATTGCAATTCGTAACATATACAAAATGGATGATGGACATCCACAAATTATTACATAACATAAAAAAAGTTACATACACTATATATACAAAAGTATATGGCCACCCCTTCAAATTTGTGGATTCGGCTATTTCAGCCACACCAGTTGCTAACGTGTATAAAATCAAGCACACAGCCATGCAATCTCCATAGACAAACATTGGCAGGAGAATGCCCTCACTGAAGAGCTCAGTGACTTTCACCGTTATACCGTCATAGGATGCCACCTTTCCAACAAGTCAGTTTGTCAAAATGTCTGCCCTGCTAGAGTTGCCCTGGTCAACTGTAAGTGCTGTTATTGTGAAGTGGAAACATCTAGAAGCAACAACGGCTCAGCCGCGAAGTGGTAGGCTACACAAGCTCACAGAATGGGACCACCGAGTGCTGAAGTGCGTAGAGAGTAAAAATCATCTGTCCTCGTTTGCAACACTCACTACCGAGTTCCAAACTGCCTCTGGAAGCAATGTCAGCACAATAACTATTTTTTGGGGGCTTCATGAAATAGGTTTCCATGGCTGAGCAGACGCACACAAGCTTAAGATCACCATACGCAATGCCAAGCACCGGCTGGAGGGGTGTAAAGCTTGCCGTCATTGGACTGGAGCAGTGGAAATGCGCTCTCTTGAGTGATGAATCATGCTTCACCATCTGGCAGTCCGATGGACTAATCTGGGTTTGGCAGATGCCAGGTGAACGCTACCTGCTGGAATGCATAGTGCCAACTGAAAAGTTTAGTGGAGGAGGAATAATGATCTGAGGTTGTTTTTCATGGTTCGGTCTAGGCCCAGTGAAGGGAAATCTTAATGCTACAGCATACAATGACATTCTAGACGATTCTGTGCTTCTAACTTTGTGGCAACAGTTTGGGGAAGGCCCTTTCCTGTTTCAGCATGACAATGCCCCCATGCACAAAGCGAGGTCCATTGAGAAATGGTTTGTTGAGATCGGTGTGGAAGAACTTGACTGTTCTGCACAGCCCTGACCTCAACTCGATCGAACACCTTTGCGATGAATTGGAACGCTGACTGCGAGCCAGGCCTAATCGCCCAATATAAGAGCCCAACCTCACTAATGCTCTTGTGGCTGCACAGCAATGTTCCAACATCTAGTGGAAAGCCTTCCCAGAAGAGTGGAGGCTGTTATAGCAGCAAAGGGGAAGGGGGAGGCAACTCCATATTAATGCCAATGATTTTGGAATGAGATGTTCAACGAGCAGGTGTCCACATACTTTTGGTCATGTAGTGTATCATACTAAATGGAGTGTCTCAAATGAACGTAAAGAATAATATGAAATGCTCTGAGGCCACGTTGCATAAACGGGTGTTTCGCTATTGATGGTCGGGAACGGCTCAGGCTGAATAGTTTTGGGTTGATGTGGCCAGAAACTGGTGTCTTTGATGGGCGTCACAGAATACGTTTTGGGAACAACTGCTCTATAGTTTCTTCTAAATTGGTGCTTGATGGTTCTCTCCAGAGAAATCTAGCCACTGCAGTAGTAGTACAGTTCTCCAGGAGGGTTGGCCAACCTTGCTTTTAGCAATTAAAACAAGCAATCATAGAATTTAAAACATGAGAATCATATTCAACCTTTGATCAACCCACCCACCAAAATACTGCCTGTGTGATGATAGCCTACAATGTGACTCTATGCTCTTGTTCGACATACTGTATGTCTGTTAATCTCAAAACAAAAAAAAGCTGCAAGATAGATATTCCTCCCAAAGCCAGCATGGGTTTCTGAGCCAATTCTCAGGTTACAACCAACAAAAACACTTGGAAGTGTGACATGACCTGGGTGGGTGTGGAGGAATGCTGAAATCAAGCGCATTTTGTAACACATCGTATTTGTGTATTTATTTGTTTCTTTCATTACTCGCTGTTTTTACAAATGACACTGATCTAACATCAGTTTTGCGTTTCTCTCACAAACGATAAAGGCTATAAATGTGGTGTTCTGTAAAGTGGTCCCAGATCTGTGCATAAGGGAACTTAACCTGAGAGGTATACCAAGGATAGGGTATGGCTTTAAAACCCTCTAGTTTACATTGACGTCACAGGAAGGCGGCTCTCCGCGCGCACAGGTGTTCTCCACAGGTGATGGCGAGGAAATGAAAATGGTGCTTCTTGAAAAACAAGTTCAACTCTTCACTGAAGTTATTTGACCTCATCACAGCTTAGGCATGGCTCTAAACTGCCTGGGGAACTGTGCGCCGTTATTTTTCCTAGCCATCGCTTTTGACGTCGGCGGTTTGACATTGCTTTTAGTTGGTATTTTCGCGGATCTAAAGTTGGACGGTCACTTCTACGGTGATTTCCTCATCTACACGGGTACACTCATCATCTTCCTAAGTCTGGGTTGGTGGATTTTGTGGTACACGGGCAACATAAAGGTTTCCTCCGAGGACTTTGAGAAAAGCACCCTGGACAACTTTGCGCACTGGGCGAGAAAGTTTTCGGAGCGGCTCTCGAAGAGCGGGATAAAAACTCTGGAAGCCGGGGAGAAGTGCATGGTGAATAGGAAGGAATCGGTCAACAGGACAGTGCCTGTTCACGCTCCATCACGAATTACGTGGGAGCACAGCATCAGCGTGACAGGACACGACAATGGAGGATACGACCGACGTTTTGACAACCCGCCGACGGAGAAAACGGTCGAGCTGGGGATTCTGAAGAAGTCTGAAGTGTTATTGCAAAGCGTTGTGGATAGCAAAGCGGAGAGGCTTCTCTGACAGAGCTGGTAGGTGTTTCTCAAAAGCAATAACTAATTTACCTGTGGCTCTATTTAGGTGAACATCCGCTCTAATTGTGGGCTCATTCTATTGTTAGATCAGATTTTCCCACCCTGCTCCATTTCCTCAACCTATATTCTCCTCCACAGCATCTCAATCTGTTGTAGGTCATGCCTCAAGTAGTGATTGTCAAATATTGTCATAATATTTACTTAAACCCACTAATTTCTAACTAGCCAAAATTTGACACCAACAGTAGACAATCCTCCCTATTGGATCATGTCAATTTTTGGGGGGACTGTAAAGCTGTCAATTTGGCTCTGGGTGGAAACTCTATTCTCCCAATAGTCCAGCAGATAGGTGAAATCATTGTTCCATTTTATGATACAAGGATTGAACTTGGTACACTAATTCCAGATGCCTTGAGGAACATTTTAACGATTGGAGGCAGTCTGGGAGTGCTGCCTGTCAGTCAACCGGGGTGGACATTCTAATAAAATGGCTGCCATCCGGATTTCCTGTCAGAAGAAAATAGGGTTAAGTAATTCCAAACAATATAAACAGGACTAACATTATCTACCCACTAAATAAACCCCACAGATAATATAGATAATAATTCTGATCATAAAGTACTATTGAGACCTTTTAATAGGGGTTGTATTGAGGTAATTTTGACCATAGTCTGATGGCTACGTGGGGGACAAAATGTGTTAAATGTGTATTTGTCAATATATAGACACATCCAATGTGTTTTAATCAAATCAACCACATGCATTGAGCTTGTCTGATGGTTTAAGCACACTGTTCGATGAAATCATTCAGACACACAAATGACTAGAGGGAGTCCAATTGCAATTGATTTTTGTCTTTTTTTAACCTTTATTTAACCAGGTAGGCCAGTTGAGAACAAGTTCTCATTTACAACTGCGACCTGGCCAAGATAAAGCAAAGCAGTGCGACACAGACAACAACACAGAGTTACACATGGAGTAAACAATAAACAAGCCAATAACACAATAAACAAGTCAATGACACAGTAGAAAAAAGAAAGTCTATATACAGTGTGTGCAAAAGGCATGAGGAGGTAGACAATAAATAGGCCATAGGAGCGAATAATTATAATTTAGCAGATTAACACGAGTGATAAATGAGCATATGATGATGTGCAAGTAGAAATACTGCTGTGCAAAAGAGCAGAAAAGTAAATAAAATAAAAACAGTATGGGGATGAGGTAGGTAGATTGGGTGGGCAATTTACAGATGGACTATGTACAGCTGCAGCGATCGGTTAGCAGCTCAGGTAGCTGATGTTTAAAGTTGGTGAGGGAAATAAGTCTCC
The DNA here is from genome assembly GCF_965601325.2 of Salmo salar. Lineage (NCBI taxonomy): Eukaryota > Metazoa > Chordata > Actinopteri > Salmoniformes > Salmonidae > Salmo > Salmo salar. Next base: position 14,209,702 of record NC_138318.1, on the reverse strand, counting down.
AACTTAAGCAAAAAAAATTATATATATATATTTTTTTTAATTTTTAATTTATTTATTTATTTATTGGGGTTTTTTGGCAATTCGTTCCGGTCACTGGCAGCAGAGAACTGGAAGGAAAGGTGGCCAAATTAGGTGTTGGCTTTGGGGATGATCAGTGAGATATACCTGCTGGAACGTGTGCTATGGGTGAGTGTTATCGTGAACAGTGAACTGAGATAAGGCGGAGCTTTACCTAGCATAGACTTATAGATGACCTGGAGCCAGTGGGTCTGGCGACGAATATGTAGCGAGGGCCAGCCGACTAGAGCATACAGGTCGCAGTGGTGGGTGGTATAAGGTGATTTGGTAACAAAACGGATGGCACTGTGATAGACTGCATCCAGTTTGCTGAGTTGAGTAATGGAAGCTATGTTGTAGACGACATCGCCCGAAGTCGAGGATCGGTAGGATAGTCATTTTTACTAGGGTAAGTTTGGCGGCGTGAATGAAGGAGGCTTTGTTGCGAAATAGAAATCCGATTCTAGATTTGATTTTGGATTGGAGATGTTTAATATGAGTCTGGAAGGAGCGTTTACAGTCTAACCAGACACCTAGGTATTTATAGTTGTCCACATATTCTAGGTCGGAATCGTCCAGGGTGGTGATGCTAGCTGGGCGGGCATTTGGTTTTACTAGCGTTTAAGAACAGTTGGAGGCCACGGAAGGAGTGTTATATGGCATTGAAGCTCGTTTGGAGGTTTGTTAGCACAGTGTCCAAGGAAGGGCCAGATGTATAGAGAATGGTGTCAGCAAGAGCAAGAGCGACATCATTGATATATACAGAAAAAAGAGTCGGCCTGAGAATTGAACCCTGTGGTACCCCCATAGAGACTGCCAGATGTCCGGACAACAGTGCCGGACGGACGGAGTGCCGGGCCCGGCTCAAACTTGCGGCACTGTGTTCAAAAATAAAATGACAGCGAGTGACTGTGACTAGCATCCGTTGGCTCTCTCTCCTCTCTGCTGCAGTGACCACTACAGAACATCAGCAGTGTTTATCGCGCTGTCCGTGTTGCTGAAGCTGCAACATAATTACAGCCATTTCTGACTGAAAAGTTCTGTTACTAATATCCCTCATTTTGTTTAGGAAATTCTTCAAAGTAGCCACCCTTTGGCATTCTCTCAACCAACTTCATGAGGTAGTCACCTGGCACCGTCCCTACAGTGAAGAATGTTGGTGGCAGCATTTTTCATCGGGAGGGACTGGGAGTCAGGATCAAGGGGAAAATGTATGTAAATGTGATACTTCTGTTATTTTATGTTGAATATATTTCCAAAAACCTGTTTTTGCTTTGTCATTATGGTGTATTGTGTGTAGATTATTTTTTTCCTCATCAATCAATTTTATAATAAGGCTGTAACGAAACAAAATGTGGGAAAAGTCAAGGGGTCTTTCCAAATGCACTGTAAATGTAACATAATAAAAATGAGGATGTATGTTCAGGAATCAGTAATTTTGGTAGATTTTTCAAACATTTTCTACAAAATATTTAAAGGTTACATACAGTATATATGGCTTACTGGGCCATTATATTGTGTTCTCTCAATAATTTTAAGCCATAATTGGGCTGTATGTACCAATTATTTATGGAGATATGGCCAAATGAATCTAGTCCAATATGGACGCATGCAGCTGGTTGGTGGCCATATTAGAAATTACTTCCAGGGGGGGTAATGGACAAAATATTTCAATTTTATATATATGTATATAGCCAGAACGACTTATTTAGACATGCCTCAGCTGTGTGAAATGTGGTGGCTCTTTCACAAAGTCCACAAGAATTATTGACTATATCTGTGGGATTTATTTAGTGGGTGGATAACATTACAAAGTCATTTTTACATTTGTTTGATATGATTTGACCCTATTTCCTTCTAACAGGAAATCTGAATGGCAGCCATTTTATTTTTTAAATCTCCAGGTTAGAGCTGGATGTGTCAATGTGTAGTTCATGTATGCATAATATGAGCAGAATTACGGTCTCATTTCAGAGCAGGAGCAATGCAGAACAAGCGCAATCAATCAAATGTATTTATAAAGCCCTTCTTATATCAGCTGATGTCACAAAGTGCTGTACAGAAACCCAGCCTAAAACCACAAACAGCAAGCAATGCAGGTGTAGAAGCATGGCTTGGGTGCACATACAGTATGTGACGTAGTACGCAATTTTTCGTGGACCACCATTGTCTCGTGAGCGCTACTTTCAGAACTACTGGCTAAAAGAATACAAATGTACCAAGGAATCTCTTTTTAATGTAAACATTCTTTCTGCCCTCTTGCCTTGAAGAGATTATGAAACCTCATTATGTCACATTTTAATGATCAGTTGGGAAAGCCTACAGTGGGTATGAGGTTAACCCTGCTACAACATTGTCAACAACACTGACCCATTTCTGCTGTCTCCCACTCCAATAGTATTCAGATGGATGTTTATCTTTTCGGAGAAGACTATGAAACGTCACATCTAATTGATGCAATACACAACCAGTGTTGTAAAGTCCAGTCCTTTAGAATAGATGCCCCTCACAGAACCCTCCATCATGACCTGATTGCACACTTCACTTTGCTAAGGAATTATCTTTCTATACTGGCTGCTACAATATAAAGAGCCATTCCTATTCCGCTTCACAACCTCACATTTTATAGGCTTTTTTTTACCTGGCAGTTTAAAGCAGTGCTTCTAACAGGGATGGCGGGTGGGACAGGCTTCAGTCTACTCTAGACACCCTTGGGGGCGCAGCCTGCAATGCGTCTTAATGGGCTTCAGAGCACCAGCAGTAATGCTTATTAATTATATTGGATGGAGTTGGATAGTCCTTAAATCACCTCTACTCTCTACATCAAATAACATTTTATTTGTCACATGTGCCGAATACAACAGGTGTAGACCTTACAGTGAAATGTTTACTTACAAGCCTTTAACCAACAGTGCAGTTTTAAGAAATGCCCCCCAAAAAAGAGAGAAGAATAACAAAATTAAAGAGCAGCAGTAAATAACAATAGCGGGGCTATATATGGGGGTACAGAGTCAATGTCAATGTGCGGGGGCACTGGTGTTGAGGTAATTAAGGTAATGTGTACATGTAGGTAGAGTTATTAAAGTGACTGCAAAGATAATAACAGAGTAGCAGCAATGTTCCGGGGGGGGGGGGGGGCAATGCAAATAGTCTTGGTAGCAATTTGATTAGCTGTTCAGGAGTCTTATGGCTTGGGGGTGGAAGCTATTTATGAGCCTCTTGGATCTAGACTTGGGGCTCCGGGACCGCTTGCCGTCTGACTAGGGTGGCTGGAGTCTTTGACAATTTTTAGGGCCTTCCTCTGACACCGCCTGGTATTGAGGTCCTGGATGGCAGGAAGCTAGGCCCCAGTGATGTACTGGGCCGTACACGCTACCCTCTGTTGTGCCCTGCGGTCAGAGGCCGAGCAGTTGCCATACCAGGCAGTGATGCAACCCGTCAGGAATCTCTCGATGGTGCAGCTGTTAAACCTTTTGAGGATCTGAGGACCCATGCCAAATCTTTTCAGTCTCCTGAGGGGAAATAGGTTTTGTTGTGCCCTCTTCACAACTGTCTTGGTGTGCTTGGACCATGTTAGTTTGTTGGTGATGTGTACGCCAAGGAACTTGAAGCTCTCAACCTGCTCCACTATAGCCCCGTCAATGAGAATGGGGGTGTGCTCGGTCCTCCTTTTCCTGTAGTCCACAATCATCTCCTTAATCTTGATCACGTTGAGGGAGAGGTTGTTGTCCTGGCACCACACGGTCAGGTCTCTGCCCTCCCTATAGGCTGTCTCATCGTTGTTGGTGATCAGGCCTACCACTGTTGTGTCATCAGCAAACTTAATGATGGCGTTTGAGTTGTGCCTGGCCGTGCAGTGAACCGGGAGTACACGAGGGGGCTGAGCACGCACCCCTGAGGGGCCCCCGTGTTGAGGATCAGCGTGGCGGATGTGTTGTTACCTACCCTTACCAGCTGGGGGCGGCCCGTCAGGAAGTCCAGGATCCAGTTGCAGAGGGAGGTGTTTAGTCCCAGGGTCCTTATCTTAGTGATGAGCTTTGGGGGCACTAGGATGTTGAATGCTGAGCTGTAGTCAATGAATAGCATTCTCACATAGGTGTTCCTTTTGTCCAGGTGGGAAAGGGCTGTGTGGAGTGTAATAGAGATTGCATCATCTGCAGATCTGTTGGTGCAGTATGCAAATTGGAGTGGGTCTAGAGTTTCTGGGATAATGGTGTTGATGTGAGCCATGACCAGCCTTTTAAAGCATTTCATGGCTACAGATGTGAGTCCTACGGGTCGGTAGTCATTCAAGCAGGTGACCTTAGTGTTCTTGGGCACAGGGACTATGGTGGTCTGCTTGAAACATGTTGGTATTACAGACTCAGACAGGGAGAGGTTAAAAATGTCAGTGAAAGACACTTGCCAGTTGGTCAGCTCATGCTCGGAGTACACATGCTGGTAATCCGTCTGGCCCTGTGTCCTTGTGAATGTTGACCTGTTTGAAGGTCTTACTCACATCGGCTGCGGAGATCGTGATCACACAGTTGTCCAGAACAGCTGATGCTCTCATGCATGTTTCAGTGTTACTTGCCTCGAAGCGAGCATAAAGTTATTTAGCTCGTCTGGTAGGCTCGTGTCACTGGGCAGCTCTCGGCTGTGCATCCCTTTTGTAGTCTAATAGTTTGCAAGCCCTGCCACATCCGACGAGTGTCGGAGCCGGTGTAGTACGATTCAATCTTAGTCCTGTATTATCGCTTTGCCTGTTTGATGGTTTGTCGGAGGGCATAGCGGGATTTCTTATAAGTATCCGGGTTAGAGTCCTGCTCCTTGAAAGCGGCAGCTCTACCCTTTTTAGCTCAGTGCCGACTGTTGCCTGTAATCCATGGCTTCTGGTTGGGGGTATGTACGTACAGTCACTGTGGAGACGATGTCCTCGACGCACTTATTGATAAAGCCGGTGACTGATGTGGTGTACTCCTCAATGCCATCGGAAGAATCCCGTAACATATTCCAGTCTGTGCTAGCAAAGCGTCCTGTAGTTTAGCATCTGCTTCCTCTGACCACTTTTTTTTATAAACCGAGTCACTGGTGCTTCCTGCTTTAAATTTTTTCTTGTAAGCACAAATCAGGAGGATAGAATTATGGTCAGATTTGCCAAATGGAGGGTGAGGGAGAGCTTTGTATGCATCTCTGTGTGGAGTAAAGGTGGTATACAATTTCTTATTTTTTCCACTGGTTGCACATTTAACATGTTGATAGAAATTATGTTAAACTGATTTAAGTTTCCCTGCATTAAAGTTCCCGGCCACTAGGAGCGCCGCCTCTGTATGAGCGTTTTCCTGTTTGCTTATGGCGGTTTACAGCTCATTGAGCGCGGTTTTAGTGCCAGCATCGGTCTGTGGTGGTATGTAGACAGCTACGAAAAATACAGATAAACTCTCTAGGTAGATCGTGTGGTCTACAGCTTATCATGAGATACTCTACCTCAAGCGAGCAAAACCTCGAGACTTCCTTAGATATCGTGCACCAGCTGTTGTTTACAAATATACATAGGTCCCTGCCCCGTGTCTTACCAGAGGCTGCAGTTCTGTCCTGCTGATGGAGCGTATAACCCTCCAACTGTATGTTCTTAATGTCGTCGTTCAGCCATGACTCTATGAAACATAAGATTTACAGTTTTTAATGTCCCGTTGGTAGGATATATGTGCTTTCGGCTCGTCCCATTTATTTTCCAGCGATTGAACATTAGCTAGCAGAACGGAAGGCAAGGACAGATTAGCCACTCGTCGCCTGATCCTCACAAGGCACCCTGATATTTTTCCACGAAACCTCTGTTTCCTTCTCCAGCAAATCACGGGGATCTGGGCCTGGTCGGGTGTCTGTAGTAGTACATCCCTCGTATCCGACTCATTGAAGAAGAACTCTTCGTCCAGTTTGAGGTGAGCAATCGCAGTTCTGATGTCCAGAAGCTCTTTTCGGTCTTAAGAGACGTAGCACCAACATTATTAACAAAACAAATTACTAACGTGAAAAAACTAACAAAAGAGCATGGTTGGCTAAGAGCCGATAAGACGGCAGCCCCTCCCCTCCGGCGCCATCGTAGTACATTCACCCTACGTGATGCAGATTATACGGTTTAACTCCTACAACCATCTTATCTCAATGGTCTAATAGGGGATTGATTTTAGAATAAAAGCGACAATATAAAACCATAGGACTTTTGAGATGGATCGTCATCTTTCTGGGCAATCAACTGCATTGCACTGAACAGACAACAGAGAAAACATTCATGTTAAAGTCGTACTCTCATACAGGCCATGAACTGGTCACATGATTCCTTACAAATGACAATTGTTCATATAAACTTTTAGGATATGAACATTAATGCCTAGAGTCGATGTCCGTGCTCCCACTGAAATGAAATTTGCATAATAAAAAATCCCGTTTTTTTTATTTTTTATTTTTCTTTAAATTATTATTATTTTTTTTAATAAATATATGTGTGTGTGTGTGTATATGTATGTATGTTTTTAAGATGGAGATACAGTATCTGTGTCTCAATCCACCACGTCCACCATCTGCGGTGGAAGGTGGTGGAGCTACAGGGGTGTTTGTTAGACCAGGAGACATCCCGAAAATCGGTCTTCTCACAAAAACGTTCTTGACACAAACCGGTGCCCCTGGCACCTACTACCATACCCTGTTAAAAGGCACTTCAATCTTTTGTCTTGCCCGTTCACCCTCTGAATGGCACACACACACAATCTGTCTCAGGGTTTAAAAATCATTTTTTAACATGTCTCCTCCCCTTCATCTGCACTGATTTTAAGTGGATTTAACAAGTGACATCAATAAGGGATCCTAGCTTCCCCCTGGATTCACCTGGTCAGTCTGTCATGGAAAGAGCAGGAGTTCTTAATGTTTTGTATACTCCGTGTACTGTATATGGAAGTAGTTTAGTGCCAAAAAAAGGGGTTAAATATTAGTACAAAATTATAATTATTTCCTGATCTTATATTTCTCAGATATAGGACAGACACTTTGTTTTTAAACTTCCTTTTGATATATTTTAATTCTTATTCCATATATTAACTTATCCAATGTGTTTTAATGGCCTAACAGCACTAAGGCCAAATTCAATGTTTCATTAACTACTTTTTTTTACATTCTTTTTTTGATCCCTAAAGGGGTTCTAAAATTCTAAATCAAATAGCTAAATGATCTTTGGTATGACCATCTTAAAACAATTACATATGTTAGATTGGAACCCCCCCTCACCCCATCCCATTTAGACTTTTAGGGATTAACTGTTTTTCTCAGTGTATACATTCCTCCAATGAACATTCAGGCCACCACCAAGGGACAACATGGCTATTGAACAAGCCACCTGTTGCACACCAATTATGACCAACAGTTTGACTTTTATTGATAATGTTTGGCAGCAAATGACGAACAAATATTGGCTGTGGATAACATAACAGTGCTGATATTTTAAGCAAACACCATTTTCTCAGTGTACGTTCACTGATTCCAGGCAGTATTGAGCAATAGAAACCAATTTTAGGTTTGATTATGGAATGTTTGCCAATGGGCCAATTACTTCACAGTATGTCTCATTCATTGTCCTGCCAACAGTGTATGTATCCAGTGACGTTGGCTTGATTTTTATTGAAATGTTCTCATGCAATCCTCCTAGCCACTTAGATGAATAGCGGAACAGAGAGTCTAGGCTTGTTACCTTATCACTTTGAGGCAGACTGCCATTCTATAGTGTTTAATATAGTAGCTTTAGGAAACCAGTCATGTAGGTGCATACTATCATTAATCAAACTAGTATACTTTGACGTTTTAGGCGATCTAAGGAACTGAAGGACTTCAAAAAAATGTAAGATCCTCGCTAGCACAGGGAAGAGAATTATTATCTCTGGCCCTCTCCCGTGCTACAGAAGGGGTTTGAACAGTTTTGGGCAACTCGTTGCCCTGAATGAGTACCGAAAATAAACTTTTTAACGGCAGGAATGTCTCCTTTTGTGACAACTTTGATTTTCTGTGTGAGCAACCAGCACTTTTTAAAAGAGACTGGATTCACCCTAACCGCAGGGGTTCCAGGATTATTTCCAGCAACATCACAAACTGTTTTACAGACTGACGGACAGGGTCTGGTAGTGTTCCAGTTCTCCCTGTCAGAATAAGCAACAAAGGACTTTGGAAAGCATATCAATTCCTGTAGAAATGGCACTATGGTTATTGTGAGTAACCTAATTTATGTGCCTTTAATTCCACCTTCTAGTGAGTTTATACAAACTGTCATCTACCATTCTGTTAGATTGGAGACTGTCAGAAAACATGGTTGTAACGTTAATAATTTGGTTGTTATTCCATTGGTTACCTCCAGGCAGATATCCCAGGGGCAGAGTGGCCCACGCTGATTTGAATATTGCACTTTAAAATGTTAGAGCAATCACTAGGAAAACCTTTCTTGTGAATTACCTCATTACTGAGCTCAAAGTTGATAGCTGTATTTCAGTGAGAAACATGCAGTCATCAGACTGTAGTGCAGCTCTTTATAAAAGCCTCCCCCCAGGACTACAGCTTTTCATAATCTATCAGAAAAGGGGCTCTTTTGAGCACCATGCTATACTGTTTAAATGTCAGCCACCAGTGCTGGCCATAACCCTGTATAGGCCACCAAAGCACTGCCTCACTTCCTTTACTGATTTCACTGTTGTCTGTTGTCCTTGAGAACTATGATAAACTCATTGTGTTGGATGATTTTAATATTCATGTTGACAAAGTGGCTCTAAGGCCATTGAATTAAATATTATCCAACATGTTGCTGGGCCCACCCATAACTGCGGCCATACTCTGGACCAGGTTACTACCAAGGGGCTTTCTATTGGCATATCCTCTATGGTTGATGTTGCTTTATCTGATCACACCACTGTGTATTTTTTACTACCTTGTTGCACAAGGTAATACTGAACGCATTATTAAAAAATACTATCTTACCTCTGAAGTTGCTACAGATTTTGTGTATGATCAATACTCCATCACCTATTCTGCCTTCTTCTTGTGATGATTTAGTTAATAACTTTAATAGCAAATTAAGGGCAACCATTGATGCCATAGCTCCAATAAAGTTGAAATAGGCCACCTCAAAACGGAACGCCCCTTGGATGAGTGAGGAAACTAATCAATTAAAGAGAAATTGCTGAAAGGCAGAGCGGAAGTGGAGAAAGTCAAAGTTGCAGGTCCATTATGATACAGTGCATTCAGACCCCTTGACTTTTTCCCCCCAAAGAGTTATGTTACAGCCTTATTCTAAAATGGATTACATTTTTCCCGCTCATCAATCTACACACACTACCCCTAAATAACAAAGCAAAAACAGGTTTTTAGAAATATTTGCAAATGTATTACAAAATTAAAAACTGAAATATTACGTAAGTATTCAGACCCTTTACTCAGTACTTTGTTGAAGCACCTTTGGCAGCGATTACAGCCTTGAGTCTTATTGGGTATGACGCTACAAGCTTGGCACACCTGTATTTGTGGAGTTTCTCCCATTCTTCTCTGCAGATCCTCTCAAGCTCTGTCAGGTTGGATGGGGAGCGTCGCTGCACAGATTATTATTTTTTTAGGTCTCTTCACAGATGTTCGATCTGGTTCAAGTCCGGGCTCTGTCTGGACCACTCAAGGACATTGAGACTTGTCCCGAAGCCTTGGCTGTGTGCTTGAGGTCATTGTCCTATTGGAAGGTGAACCTTCACCCCATTCTGAGGTCCTGAGTGCTCTGGAGCAGGTTTTCATCAAGGATCTCTCTGTACTTTGGTGCCTTTTACTGAGGTGTGGCTTCTGTCTGGCCACTCTAACATAAAGGCCTGATTGGTGGAGTGCTGCAGAGATGGTTGTCTGTCTGGAAGGTTCTCCTATCTCCATAGAGGAACTCTGGCGCTCTATCAGAGTGACCCTCGGGTTCTTGGTCACCTCCCTGACCAAGACCCTTCTCCCCTGAATGCTCAGTTTGGCCTGGCAGCCAGCTCTAGGAAGAGTCTTGGTGGTTCCAATCTTCATCCATTTAAGAATGATGGATGCCACTGTGTTCTTAGGGACCTTCAATGCTGCAGAAATGTTTTGATACCCTTCCCCAGATCTGTGCCTCAACACAATCCTGTCTCGGGGCTCTACGGGCAATTCCTTCGACCTCATGGCATGGTATAGACAGGTTGTGTGTGTGCCTTTCCAAATCATGTCCAATCAATTGAATTTACCACAGGTGGACTCGAATCAAGTTGTAGAAATATCTCAAGGATGATCAATGGGAACAGGATGCACCTGAGCTCAATTTTGAGTCTCATAGCAAAGGGTCTGAATACTTTTACGTTTGCCAACATTTCTAGAAACCTGTTTTTGCTTTGTAATTATGGGGTATTGTGTGTAGATTGATGTAAAAATGTATTTAATCTATTTTAGAATAAGGCTGTAACATAACAAAATGTGAAGGGTTCTGAATACTTTCCGAATGCACTGTATTCTGAGAGAGGAACTTGGCATATATAAGAAGGCAATTAGAAATGCCAGACGGGCTTATTTTTATAACTTGATTACTATTAATCAGAATAATTTGAGAGTGCTCTTCTCCACCATTGATGGCCTGATAAATCCTACCCCCTCAAACATACAGTATGTGAAGTTTCCTCCACATTTCAGGGATAAGATACCCAGCTTAATGTTGGTTATCAGTCATGCAAGACCGGACAAGAAGTTTGATATGTGCCCTAGCCTACCACGCAACGTTAATATGGATTTATTTTCCCCGGTTGACTTCGACATCCTCGGGAAATGGATATCACAACTTAAGCCTTCTACCTGCCTTCTCGATCCTATCCCCACCACCTTCTTCAAAACAGTTTTAAGTGCAATCAATTGTTAGTCCCTCCCTGTTCACAGGCACTTTCCCCACTGCACTAAAAACACCAATGGTGAAATCCCTTCTAAAGAAAAGTAATCTAGATTCTTCAGCTTTTGGCAATTTTCAGCCAATCTCCAACCTTCTATTCTTAAGCAAAATTCTGGAGAAATTTGTTTTCAAACATCTAAATTATTTTTTAAAGTGCCTACTGTATTTTGAAAAAATTCCAATCTGGTTTTTGTGCCCACCACTGCACAGAGACCGCCTTAGTTAGTGGTAAATGATCTTAGATGCTAAACAGCTCTCTGTCCTTGTACTCTTATTGAAGTGCTGCATTCAACACGGCTGACCATGATGTCCTTCTGGACAGACTGGAGAGGTGGGTTGGCCTCTCCGGTCCACTTCTAAATTGGTTTAGGACCTATTTAACTGGTTGAGGTTTTTTTGTCACCCTTGGTGAACATAACTCAGAGAACCTATCACATGTGGCGTTCCACAAGGTTTGATGTTTGGGTCCGGTACGTTTCAGTACTGAAAGATTTTTCAGTTTCATCAGCTGTCCGGGTGGCTGGTCTCAAGACGATCCCGCAGGTGAAGGAGCCGGATGTGGAGGTCCTGGGCTGGCGTGGTTACACGTGTTCTGAGGTTGGGAAGCCGGTTGGACGTACTGCTAAATTCTCTAAAATGATGTGGAAGCAGCTTATGGTAGAGAAATTAACACTACATTTTCTGGCAACAGTTCTGCTGGACATTCCTGGAGTCAGCATGCCAATTGTACACTCCCTCAACTTGAGGACATCTGTGGCATTGTGACCAACACAGCTTTTTACTACCTGAGGAATATTGCCAAGGTGCGGCTGTTTCTCTCTCAGGCTGATTCAGAGACTCATCTATGCTTTTATTACAAGCAGGCTTGACTACTGTAATGCTTTCCTGTCTGGTCTACCCAGGAAAGCCATTGTTCTGCGAAACATACAGAATGCTGCAGCACAGGTACTGACCAAGACCAGACATTACACCAGTTTTAAGGTCTCTGCACTGGCTGCCTGTGAGCTTTAGAATTCATTTTAAGATTCTTCTATTGGTTTATAAATCAGTCCACAATTGTGCACCTCAATACATGTCAGACATGGTTTAAAGTTATGTACCCAGTAGGTTCCTCAGGTCCTCTGGCACTGGTCTTTTAACAATCCCAAAGCCTAGGACAAAGAGGCATGGAGAGGCAGCCTTTAGTTATTATGCCCCCAGCGTCTGGAATAGCCTGCCAGTGAATCTGAGGGGGGCCGACACTGTGGTCATCTTCTTAGCTTTGCTTTTCCTTAGGGTGCTTTTTAGTCATTCAGTTTGTCATTCTGTCTTCTTTTTTTTTTTTATCTTATGTTTGTTGTGTAGTAAATATTTCAGCTTTTGTTTTCATTGTTTTTATTCGTTTTTTGTTTTTTTCATGTGAAGGACATTGTGTTGCATTCCATGTCTGAAATATGCTGTATAAATCAAGCTTGATTTGATGGTTTGCTGTGATTCTCTCTCTGCAAAAGACCAGATGAATCAAATCATGTGGTTTTCCTTGCTATAGCAGGCTCATTAATACAAATGCCCTCCGCCCATGTGGTATAACGTCGTGTTCTAGGGACTAAAACATTTCAATGAATAAATCGTTATTGTCTCAGAAGGGAAACTAGTTTGCAGCACATTGCATAACAACACAGGATGTTGTGGAAGTAACACAATACTAGGAAATAAAGAAAAGGTGTCAAACATTTTCTCACATATGTTTTTGTCATCTTGGTGTTGTCATTCTCACTCATTTTTCCTCTGTTGCAGGTGATCTCGGATTCTCCAGTTTGAAAAACGTATGCCTACCCCAAGCGCTGCTTTTCAAATCCCAACCGACTGAATACCTTTTTAGCCTATAGGAACCAAAGACACTTTTTCAATAGAGAATACTATTTTCGTTCAGGAAGAGGCCGTCTGACACAATGGCCGGGCCCTACACTGAGGATAGAAATGGCAGAATTTTACTTGTAATTAGCGAAATAATTAAATGTATTATGTCCTAAATTTTACATGGTTCATTTTGAAGATATTTTCTTTAAATAAAGTTTCTTATTTTTTCTAACGTCATATCTCTGAGTTGTTAATCAGACATCATTGACTGGATAGCTCACAGTTAGACATCAAAAACATTATACTTCAAAATCCATGAGGGACATAAACAAATCAAAACACATCTTCCAAAGCTCAGATCCTATGATTTATTAATGTATAGTGTATGTTTGTATCTGGTTAGGTAGGTAGTATTGATATGCTATTTGACTTCTGTTTGTGTTGTGTAAGAGCAGGTGTGTTGATAGCACTATGCTGGCTGTCTGCCACTGGTTATACTGATAGATCCCTATATGTATGTATGTATGTATGTATGTATGTGAGATATATATCTCACACACACACACAGAGAGCGAGAGAGACGATAGAGAATGTATCGTGTAGAACAATTTTTTAATTTTTTTTTTATCTGGAACATTCTGAACCTTGCGGAATACACACTGGCACAAGGGCTGCATCTCCATTCCATATTTAATTTTTAATTTAACCTTTATTTAACTAGGCAAGTCGGCTAAGAACAAATTCTTATTTACAATGACGGCCTAGGAACAGTGGGTTAACTGCCTTGTTCAGGGCCAGAACAACAGATTTTTACCTTGTCAGTTTGGGGATTCGATCTAGCAACCTTTCGGGTACTGGCTTGTTACCTATAAAAAATAAATGAACTCTCCGTTAGTTATTGGAGTGTTAGTTTGCGAAGATGTTTCTCATGTCTATCAAACATTAATATTCCCCAACCTTTTGAAGCCACCTGTAGGGCATAGGATAAGCACCCAACCAACCCCTAGTGTTGGTATGTTTTATGAACTGGAAACGTGTCCAAAACCCCCACAACAGAGCTGGAGGAAGAACATTTAACCTTTTTGTCATCGTTAGTGAGACTAACGCACACGTTCCCCCTGGCAGCAGTCCCGCTATGGGAACTATGTGAGATGTGAAGTGTGATAGGTCAAGCTCACTGGAATGTAGCCTACACGGGCCTTTTTCTTAACACCACTTCCTTGCTTCCTCATTCAGTCAGATGCACTGTAGGGTAGATTACCTGAACAATGCAGAGAAAGTACAGGGATATATGTATGAGTAGTTATCCTAGTGTAAACATTGAAATAGTCTTGTTACAGTGAATGCAAGGGAAAATAGCTAGCAGCCATAGAATCATTAGAAGTGGTATTTACATAGTGGTAGGAGGAGAAACACCTTCACGACAGACACTCTCTTCACCATGGGCTACACTCAGTACTTGGGCCGCTGCCTTCTCTTCTTCTTCATCGCCATCTTCCTGGATGCTGTGGGCCTCATCCTGTTCTTCCTGGGCATCTTTGCACCCTTCAGCTTCTGGGACTTTTTGGTCTTCTCTGGGCCCATCATCATCTTCCTCAGCCTGTTCTTCTGGATCTTCTGGTACGTAGGCAACCTGGAGGTTGATGTGGACGACGTTCTGCCCAAGTGACTTACTTCTGGGGATTGGAGAGAGACGGTGGTGGGGGTGGTGTGGACTGGTGATGAGATTCTAGCCAGTGGGGCAGAAATGGACATGGAGTGAAAATGTAGTATTTACAACAGAGCACTTTTGAAGACAGAAGATCCACCCTGGACATCAATTACTCAATCTCTGCTAGAGCTAGGTGTGTTATTCTGACATTGTTGTTCCATAAAGAGAGAATTATAGATTTGCTAACTGTTTCCTTCTGCTCAGGTCTGTCTTAATATATTTAGGTCTGTCTTAATATATCTCGATAGGACTTCTTGGTTTAATGTATAAACATTTGTTTTGGAGTAAGTACTTCAATACTTTAATGTATTATGTTCTCTTTCAAGTGATCATTCTTTGCTGGAACTGCAGTACTGAATAATGGATCATTAGGGGATGTTTACACTGACTCAACAAGGTGAAGACTTTCACCTAAACGTGAGAGATGAGCTTGTTTTTTGGTTTCCTGGGATTCCTCGCTTTGTATAATGTCGATGCGGTTTTGTTTTTGAGGCTGTGCATTTTGTTTGTTTATCAACTTTTAAAAAGATTACACTGAATTAAATTGTACAATCGCATTTGACTTTTTAGATAAATGTTTTTTTTAAAGCACTGTTACTTTACATTTGAAATAAGTTGTTCTTGTGATTTTCCTATTGTGAAATCTGAGAGTTCAGTTACTCTGCCCAATAAAAACCAACTGGGTATGTCCAGTTTGTCAGGAGGGTAGCAGGTAGCCTAGCAGTTAAGAGCGTTGGGCCAGTAACCGCAAGGTCGCTGGTTCCAATTTCTGAGCCAATTAGGTGAAAAATGTGACAATGTGCCCTTGAGCAAGGCACGTAACCGTAATTGTAAATCGCCCTGGATAAGAGCGTCTGCTAAATTACTAAAATGTAACGTTGCCTGGACTGGGGCAGTGAATGGGTCTGTGTAATGGAAAAAGGGATGAACTGTTTCCTAATGACCTTTAAACAAAGGAGTTTCCCACCACGAAAAGTCACAATGACAAGGAAGTTCTTCTGCCTTGGTCTGATCAAATATTTACTAGATTTTATGGACAGATAAATGTTGCAAGCCATGTACCAAAGTAAACCTTCCGTGTACTGTAGTATGTGACACAACTGGTTTAGGGTGGCAAACACAGACACACCCATGTGCTGGGTGATAATCTCGCTCTGAACATGAACAATGGAGGCTGGAGAAATACCTATGATCACTGCCAACAACTCAGAGGAATTGTTTAAGATAACTAATAAAGGGGGAAATAATGTAGGCCTAGTCGTTTTTAGTTCAGTTTCCTTCAGCTATTTTATATGATTGAAAATGTTGCTTTGGTGATATTAAGCAGAGCATTTCTAATCACCTACCATTTTTGGGGGGCATTTGGGATTGTCATCTGAAAGAGAGAAAAAAAGACAAGTATTTCACTTCAGCCTAACAGTGTGCCAAAGACAACATACCTCTACATCCTGTGCCATAAAGGCCCAGCTTGCTTATAATGGCCATAGGACACTTAGTCATTGTGTTTAGCTGAACTGCAATTTGTAAATGTGTCAGGCATGCCTTACTAATTCATCTCTGGAGGCTAGTTACACAGAATCAAGGCTGCAGTTGACATGTCACTCGGGTGTTGAAATGCCTCTATTGTTCCCCTGGGGTTAAGTTTCCAGTTCACACCAAGCATGTGTATACCGCAGAGTCTTTCCAATATCCGGTGCCAACAACCACTGAATGAAGTGCTAACACACTGCGGCAAGAGAACTTAACACCGTGTTGCACGTCCGTGTTAACAAAGAAAGCTGGGATTCAGTTCTACCTGACTACAGACAGCCCATCACTCTGCCAACAGTTGACACTTCTGTGGCCCTCTGGTGTCCCCTGTGGTGATGCCGTTTCATTGATCCATGCCAAGCACCTGGCTTATGCTTTACTGCATTATAAACACAATTTATGGTTCTGAATAATATTAACAAATAAGGGGTTAATTATTCCACACTATAAAATACTTTGTTCAGTCTTTTTCCATGTTTGGCCCTCAGAGAAAGTAGACTTTAGTGACACCACATGCACTACTCTATATATATATTATAAACACTAGATGGCAGTGTTGTCTCTAAAACAGACAAGTTGCTGCAATGAACAACATCTAGCTGCTTGCTTGCACCTGATGACCCTTCCTTCACTTGCGCAGAACTGAAAGAGCATCAAACGTTCTGCTTTCACGCCTTTGTTTTCAAATCAGTGCAAAGGAAGTAGGGGATTATAAACAGCAACTACTTTAGTAGACTATTGAGATGCATGCACCCCCAAGCTATCTAGTCTTGATCACAGCAGTGCAGAGACAATTATGGAGAAATGTGAACAGTGAGCTGTCATTATTCATGAACAAGTACCAGTCTCTGCACACACATATACCCGTGTACAAATATTTTCAGTGACATAAAAAGGGCAAACTGACTCGACTCCACATCATGTTTATCTAGAGATTTCTAAAGGTGAAATTCAAAAGAAGGTAGTCAGCTGGTTTCCCCAACTTGTACATTTCAGTAAAACGTTCAGACAGATTTGATCTTGAATGCAACTCCACTATGTGATGATGTCATCGATAAACGAACGCGCATACATGCCACATGGAATGTTCTCTATGCGCCACGCTTGTTCATGTTGCAATCATAGAGTTAAGCACCGGACATTCAACGATGACACCTTGTCACGTTGGCCATTTACACGTCTTGTGAATTAATAGGCTATTAAATATGGACTATCGAAGTTAATTTCTAATATCCACACCTTTGTATTTGACCTCCATAACATTTCGAGTCGCCTGGAGCATTGTGGGTACTACGATTTGTAAACTAAAAGGCTGCTCGGCTGCATAGAAGACACGGCAGGATCGACTGTCGGCAGGATGGACTGTTTGAATTTGAATCATGTGACCCAACAACAGAATCCCCCGTTCCAAGAAGGAGCACTTTGATCAGGACCTACCTCACCCCATTTAACTTTACCAAACCCAAACTGGGAAAAACGGGGAAGGGTTGAGTTGTGTGTTCAAAATCCACCGCTGTCCATTAAATATGTCACCAGTCACTTCAAGCCGCATCACGGCACACCCACAGAACGGAATTCTACAGCTGCACCATTGAGAATATCTTGACTGGCTGCATCACTGCTTGGTATTGCAACTGCTTGGCATCCGACCGCAAGGCGCTACAGAGGGTACTGCGTGCGGCCCAGTACATCACTGGGGCCAAGCCTCCTGCCATCCAGAACCTCTATACCAGGCAGTGTCAGAGGAAGGCCCTAAAGATTGTCAAAGACTCCAGCTACCCAAGTCAGAGACGGTTCTCTCTGCTACCGCATGGCAAGCGGTACTGATGCACCAAATCTGAAACCAACAGGACCCTGAACAGCTTCTACCACCAAGCTATAAGACTGCTAAATAGTTAGTTAAATAGTTAACCAATAGGCTAGGCTGAAACACCTGCATTTTGGAGCTGACTTACCCAAGAAAGCAAAACAGAGACCAAGTTTGTATGCAGCTTTGTTAACTCAATGATTTTTATATATTTTTTACATTGTTTAAAAAATATGTTATTGTTTTTTGTTTTTTTTGCTAAAAAGGTGGGGCTCAAAACAGGTGGGGCTCTGCCCCCACCTGCCCTGAATGACGGGTTGCCACTGGGAAGTACAAAAGCCATTGATGGAGCACATGGTCTGAACAGACTAAGATTAATATAGGAGTCACACCAGAGGAAATAGCTGTCACTCCGGGGGACATAATCCATTAATACACTATTAGAATTTCCTTTTACGGCTTATTTATCGTCAAATAACACTCATGATACCTATTTGTATTATTTAGCAATTTTCCAATAACCCCGGCTGACCTCACTCCGAGTGAGATGCAGTCGACCCGTCTTCCGATGGTATTTCTGTGCGGGGCATGGCACGCCTAGGCAGTGCCATGGTGTCAGAGACATGTTGTGTTTGCCAAACCTAGTCATTGGCTCCATAGTGTGGTATACTGCTTTACCAACTCTCAAACAGAACACCTCTTGCAGGGCGTCTCGGCTCCTGCAGCTTCAACTGGAGGTAGGTCGGTGCCGCCCACTGGGGGTCTGTGCCCCTGCGCCTCGCTGTGCAGCCAGGTTAACCGCAATGTTGTTGGGGGCTACCTGGTTGATCCTCCTAGTAGTATATGCTTGACTCAAAGATTAGGCCATGCAAGTCTAAGTACAATTGACTAGTACAGTGAAACTGTGAATGGCTCATCAGTTATGGTTCCTTGATCGCTCCAATGTTACCTAAATAACTGTGGCAATTTTAGAGCTAATACATGTTAATGAGCATTGATGACCTCGAGCCATTTGTGCGCCCTTTGTGGCGGTGATGTCTCATTCGAATGTATGCCCTATCAACTTTCGACGGTACTTTCTGTGTCTACCATGGTGACCACAGGTAATGGGGAATCAGGGTTTGATCCTGGAGAGGGAGCCTAAGAAACGGCTACCGTACACAAGGATTAAGGCAGCAGGCGCGCAAATTACCCACTGCCAACTCTGGGAGGTATACCAAAAATCACAAAACAGGACTCTCGAGGCCCTGTAATTGGAATGAGTACACATTAAATTATTTGACAAGGATCCATTGCTAATGTTTAAAAGTTGCATTTTACAGTGGTCAGAAACCTCTGATATTGTAATTGATGTTTTAACCATAACATTTTACTGCCTACGTACTGTGCCACGGTGTGACATAATGTCCTATGGGGTGATGCTATTAAATGAAAGGACAAAATGTGTTGTCTTGGACAAAATGTAAAAATAATTGTTAAGCATGAGGCAGGTAACATGATTATAATACACAAGTAAATAAAAAAATTGGTTATCATCAACATACAAGGGAATTATGTGTTTTTCAATTGAAATTACAAATCAAATCAAATTTTATTGGTCACATACACATGGTTAGCAGTGCAGCAATATCTAACAAGTAATCTAACAATTCCACAACAACATAATACACACAAATCTAAGTAAAGGGATGGAATAAGAATATATATATATAAATATATGGATGAGCAATGACCGAGTGGCATAGGCAAGATGAAATAGATGGTATAAAATTTGGAGTCACTTAGAAATGTCCTTGTTTTTGAAAGAAAAGCAAATGGACAAAAACATTACAGACGCCTCACAAGTCCTCAACTGGCAGCTTCATTAAATAGTACCCGCAAAACACCAGTCTCAACATCAATAGTTAAGAGGAAACTTTGGGAAGCTGGCCTTCTAGGCAGAGTTCCTCTGTCCAGTGTCTGTGTTCTTTTGCTCATCTTAATCTTTTCTTTTAATTGGCCAGTCTGAGATATGGCTTTTTCTTTGCAACTCTGCCTATAAAGCCAGCATCCCGGAGTCGCTTCTTCACTGTTGCCGTTGAGACTGGTGTTTTCCGGGTACTATTTAATGAAGCTGCCAGTTGAGGACTTGTGAGACGTCTGTTTCTCAAACTAGACACTCTAATGCACTTGTCCTCTTGCTCAGTTGTGCACTGGGGCCTCCAGCTCCTCTTTCTATTCTGGTTAGAGCCAGTTTGCTCTGTTCTGTGAAGGAAGTAGTACACAGCGTTGTACGACATCTTCAGTTTCTTGACAATTTCTCACATGGAATATCTTTCATTTCTCAGAACAAGAATAGACTGAGCCTGTAATCGAACCCAAATGCTGATACTCCAGATACTCAACTAGTCTAAAGAAGGTCAGTTTTATTGCTTATTTAATCAGAACAACAGTTTTCAGCTGTGCTAACATAATTACAAAAGGGTTTTCTAATGACCAATTAGCCTTTTAAAATTATAAACTTGGATTAGCTAACACAACGTGCCATTGGAACACAGGAGTGATGGTTGCTGATAATGGACCTCTGTACGCCTATGTAGACATTCCATCTAAAATGCCATTTCCAGCTACAATAGTCACTTACAACATTAACAATGTCGACACTATATTTCTGATCAATTTGATGTTATTTTAATGGACAAAAAAAGTGATTTTATTTAAAAAACAAGGACATTTCTAAGTGACCCCAAACTTTTGAATGGTAGCGTACATATGGGATGAGTAATGCAAAATATGTAAACATTATTAAAGTGGCATTATTAAAGTGACTAGTGATTCAGTTATTAAAGTGGCCAATGATTTCAAGTCTTCATGTAGGCAGCATCCTCTCTGTGTTAGTGATGGCTGTTTAACAGTCTGATGGCCTTAAGATAGAAGCTATTTTTCAGTCTCTCGGTCCCAGCTTTGATGCACCTGTACTGACCTCACCTTCTGGATGGTAGCGGGGTGAACAGGCAGTGGCTCGAGTGGTTGTTGTCCTTGGTGATCTTTTAGGCCTTCCTGTGACATTGGGTGCTGTTGGTGTCCTGGAGGGCAGGTGAGACCGATTTTAAATACAGAAGTAACTAATAATGAGTGAAAATATTTTGTATTTTCTATTTGGGAATAATTAAACCTTTATATTAACATTTATAGTGATGCGATAGTCACACCAGAGGACAAATTCAAAGCACCGACATGAAATGGTTCGTTAAATTGGATATACATTTCAAATCCACGGTGGCCACAATATTTTGAGTTGTTAAAACATCATTTATTGTAACTATATGTTTTTTAATTCAATTTGGCGTTTATTAATTTATTATAACTTTTGTTTTAGCAATACTGTATATCAACTACCCATTTACAAAACTTCAGTCCATTCCGTAATTTTTGGATACCATAGTTTACATTCAGCCATAGATTTGCGTGTCAGCCTACAGTGCATTCAACCTTGTTTTTACCATGTATTTATATGTGATTGTCATTGGTAAGCACGGTTTATTTGCCTAGCCAATCTTTGAAGTGATTGGATCGTTGAGCCATCAGTAACCTCCTTTCCGCCCATTTGGCCTCCTTTGGTTGGCTGTTGTCCCTTCTCTTTCTCTCTGTCGCGGCGGTGGGTTGGAACCGCTGTGTCCCCGATCTGGCACGTTCCTGTCCAAATTATTCTCGGTTTAAAATTGGATTCCCTTTTACGAAATCTCTGAAATTCTCAACTCTGCCAAATTTAAAGTGCTCTCTAATTCTATTTTTCCGCACACAGTCTCAACATTAGAACCCCCAAGAAGATGGCGATGGGGTCGGCAGTCGCCCGGCTTGAGGGCCGAGAATTCGAATACCTGATGAAGAAGAGGTCGGCGACCATCGGACGGAACTCATCGCAGGGCTCGGTGGACGTTAGCATGGGCCACTCCAGTTTCATCTCTCGCCGGCACCTCGAAATTTTCACCGCTGGTGAAGACGGCACCGGTAGCGGGGAATTCTACCTCCGATGCCTCGGCAAAAACGGGGTGTTTGTGGATGGGGTGTTCCAGAGACGAGGGGCTCCACCTCTGCAGCTCCCACGAATGTAAGATGGGTAGTATTTTACATTTTATGTCGAGGTAGAACTGCTAGCTTACGTAAATGTGACTATATTCTGACCTCCGCTTTGTTATTGTTTTGTTCCCCGGCCGCCGCACGTGTTGTGTCAAGCAACACACAGCGCCTGTCCCCACCAAACGTTAGTGAGCCGCTAGCTAATGTTAACTGGCAACGCTTGTTTTCTTTGCATAGAATGGTTTCGCGAAACAACCTGAAAATGTTGTAATTTAACATTAATACAATTGCTAAGCGTGCATATGTGTGTGTGAATATCTCTTGCTAGCACAGTGTTTGGGGGAATATGTACCGTGCCTTCAGAACGTATTCGTACCCCGTGATTTATTCTACATTGTTGTTACATCCTGAATTAAATGAATATTTTTTTCCGTCACCCATCTAGATACCCGATAATGACAAAGTGAAAATGTTTTCAAATGTATTGAAAGTGAAATATCTCGTGTACATAAGTATTCACACCCCCGAGTCAATGCTTTGTAAAAGCACCTTTGGTGGTGATTACAGCTTTGAGTCGTCTTGGGTATGTCTATTAGCTTTGCATCTGGATTTGGGGATTTTCTCCCATTCTTTCTTGCAGAGGTTCTCAAGCACTGTTAAATTAGATGGGGAGTGGTTTTGAACAGCAATCGTCAAGTCTTTCAACGTATTTAATGGGATTAAAGTCTGGGCTTTGGCTGGGCCACTCAAGGACTTACACATTCTTGTTCTGAAGCCATTCTAGCTTTGCTTTAGCTGTATGCTTGGGGTCACTGTCCTGTTGGAATGTAAATCTTCACCCCAGTGAAATGTAATTTGCACTGATGCAGGTTCTCATCAAGGACATGCATTTGTTTGGCTCCATTCATTGTTCCTTCTATCCTTACCAGTCTCCCAGGCCATACCGCTGAAAAGCATCCCCATAGCATGATGCCGCCACCACCATGCTTCACGGGAGGGATGGTGTAAGATGGGTGATGAGCTGTGCCTGTTTTTTTTCTCCAGATGTAGAGCTTTGCATTCAGACCAAAGCGTTACATTTGTCTCATCAGACCACAGAATCTTTTGCCTTATGCTCTGAGTCTTTCACGTACCTTTTTGCAAACCCATTACATGCGGCCATGTGCCTTTTTCTCAGCTTGGGAGTGGCCACTCTCCCATAAAGCCCAGATTGGTAAAGTGCTGTAGAGACAGTTGTCCTTCTGGCAGGTTATCCCATCTCAACCAAGGAACTCTGTAGTTCTGTCAGAGGGATCATTGAGTTCTTGGTCACCTCCCTGACCAAGGTCCTTCTTGCCTGGTTACTCAGTTTGGTCAGACAGCCAGCTCTAGGCAGAGTCTGAGTAGTTCCATATTTTTTCCATTTCCCAATGATGGAGACCACTGTGCTCTTGGAAACTTTCAACACTCAATAAATAGTTTTATACCCTTCCCCAGATATATGCCACATCACAAATCTTTCTACGGCCAGTTCCTTGGACTTAATGGTATATTTTCTGCTCTGACATGCACTATCAACTGTGGGACCTTACATTGACAGGTGTGTTGTTTTCTAAATCGTGTCCAAACAATTGAATTGGCCACAGGTGGACTTGAACCTGAGCTCAAGTTAGTGTCATAGCAAAGGGGTGTGAATACTTATGTAAATCTGTTTAATTTTCAAAAATGTCTAAACATGTTTTCACTTTGCCATTATGGGGTATTGTGTGTAGATGGATAATAATCTATCTGGAATTCAAGCTGTAACACAACACCATGAGGAATAAGTCAAGGGGTTTGAATACTTTCTAAAGGCACTTCAGGTAGTTGCATGTACTTTTGTGATGGGCCGTGCTTTGGCTCAATCTCAGCATTATTTTAAGTCGGATGTGTTGCAATGTTTGCGCAGCATCATGTAGAAACAAACTAACCTACCCCGTGCTTTATCGTCAGCATGGTTTGTAGATCAAGTGGAATTGCTAACTTTTCCAAATGTTACCTGTATGAAATGGCCAATAGAAGTACGGGGTTGGAAATAGTCTTGATTAGTAGACCTGTTTACAACTCTGATTCTATGAGGTCTGAAATATCAAATAGGCCTATGTCACAGCAGGCCAGTCAGCTGGTCCCAGAGCAGATGATATGGTCCAAATATACCCCCGTGTAATAATAAGACCTGTTATGTAAGTGTCATGATGGCCATCCATTTATAAACCCAGTTTAATGGCTAACTCTTCTGGCCCATACTGTTTTATTAGAGCTGCTCTGCTTGTTTTGACGATGTGCAAAGATGCCCATAGCAACACTGCTGGTGTGTAGCAGTCAGTATGCATAATGAAAGAGACATTCTCACAATTGTTGAGTGAGTCTGGGTGGCCTGCACTTGTCATGTCCTAATATTATCTGACTCCCTCCCTCTCTTTGTTCTCTAGGTGCTGTTTCCGGTTCCCCAGCACCAACATCAAGATCACGTTCACAGCCCTGTCCAGCGATAAGAAGGAGCGTAGGAACGTGTCGGAGTCACCGGTCAAGCCCGTCCAGCACCAGATGGCGCCGCTGACCATCAACATTCCAGACAACATCGCCCACCTCATAAGCCCGCTGCCCTCACCCACTGGCACCATCAGGTGAGACTGGAGTGAAGTTGGAGCCATGAAACGGTCAGAGTAGATAGCATGGTTATTCAAATCTGGACCTCGAAGCGAGTTCCGATGCTGATTTTTATTCTTCCCCTTTAATCAGGGATGGATTTAGACCTTTCTCACTTGGTGGGTGCAATTAATTATCAGGTAGAACAGAACCAGCAGTGCCGGACCCCCAGGCTTAGATTTGAATACTCCTGGTGTGTGTGTGTGTGTGTGTGTGTGTGTGTGTGTGGTGTGTGTATTTATATATATAATTTAATTTTTTTGCCATCACAGGATTACCATGCTCTCTCCCACTGTTAAATTGTTTCTCGTCCCCCACAGTGCCGCCAACTCCTGTCCAAACTCCTGTCCGTCAAGTCCCCGAGGGGCGGGGCTGTCTGGCTATAGGATGGGCCGCGTGCTGACCGCTGACCTCGTCAACGAGAACTCCCAAACTGACGACAAGGACGGCTCGGGAGGAGACAGCCCCAAGGTGAGACACCAGCAACCCAGGGATGCATCTGAAGTGGCTTCCTCTCCTTGTCTCCTTTCCTTTACACTGATATGAAAAAGAGCTCAGTCAAGGTAGTGTAATGGAAGCTAAATGAGAGACCAGGCCACGTCTGACAGACCAGTACAGATGAAGGAAAGTATATGAGAAGAGGATTCCTCAGTAGACTGTTGAAATGCACTCCTAGTCCTGGGGTGAGTCGGCAAAGTGAAGCGTTCAGAACGTTGCGAATAGAAATGAGACTAAAAGAGCTCAAGTATTCCCTGTTCTATCTGACAGACAGTGGTATCTGTTCGACACAATACGTTTCTGTCTCAACGTTCTGTTGCACCCTGTTGAATACATCCCTGAGCCCAGGGTGACGGAACACATTGGATTTGTTTTGGTTCTCTGGGGTGGGTTACTCATTGAAGTCCGTTGAAACGTTCTGGGGAAATATAAACTTGAGTGAGGAACCCTGGTGAACGCTAGTAAAATAGGGGGAGGGTGGGGCTCTACTTGTTTTCCAACATGTTTTCAGTTTCATGTTCCTCACACAAGTTCCCACAAAACCAAACCCTTTTCTTTTTCTCTTTTTCTTTTGACCCAGATAAGCACATGCAATTATTGCGACAATCTAAATGCTGCCATGTCTGTAGCATGAAATAAAGCCCATTTCGCCATTTGTTCTGTCCTCAGGATGACTCCAAGCCACCGTATTCCTATGCCCAACTAATAGTCCAGGCCATCACCATGGCCCCCGACAAGCAGCTGACTCTGAATGGGATTTACACACACATCACCAAGAACTACCCCTACTACAGGACCGCAGACAAAGGCTGGCAGGTTGGTGAATCCACGCTGTATTTCATGCTGCTGTGGTATTTCTCTTAGAATGAGAGACAAACTGACATCTAAGTAAACAGCTTCTTTTTAAGTTATCCTGTCTCACTTTATCCATCACATTCTTTCGTTCATGTGTTTCTGAACTGAACTCTATTGCTTACATCTTCCTCCCTTGTGTTCTAGAAACTGATCCATTGTTTCTCCCGCTTCCCCCCCTTCTGTCTCCTGCCCCCCCCCCCCCCCCCCCCCCTTTCTGTCTCTCTTCCTGGTGTTCTACAATTCCATCATTCTCCCTTCTGTCTTGTCCCAGAATCTCAATCCGCCATAACCTTTCCATAGTAATGAGTACTGTCTCTCTCTTTTGTGTTCTAGAACTCAATCCGTCACAACTTGTCTCTGAACCGCTACTTCATCAAAGTGGCTCGGTCTCAGGAGGAACCGGGTAAGGGATCGTTCTGGAGGATCGACCCCTCATCAGAGGGCAAGTTGTGTGAACAGGCGTTCAGGAAACGCAGGGCCAGGGGGGTACCCTGCTTCAGGACCCCGCTAGGGCCCCTCTCATCTAGGTAATACTCACTATAACTCAGATACTCCTATATTTCCATGTACACTAAGTGTACAAAACATTAGGAACACCTGCTCTTTCCATGACATTGCCTTCACCTGGTCAGTCTATGACCCCTTGTTCATTGTCACCTGTTAAATCCACTTCAGACAGTGTAGATGAAGGGAAGGAGACAAGTTTAAAGAAGGATTTTTAAGCCTTGAGACATGGATA
Source organism: Salmo salar (assembly GCF_965601325.2). Lineage (NCBI taxonomy): Eukaryota > Metazoa > Chordata > Actinopteri > Salmoniformes > Salmonidae > Salmo > Salmo salar. The sequence goes on along the minus strand of NC_138318.1, from coordinate 14,182,998 downwards.
GTGCACATGTGCCATTCAGAGGGTGAATGAGCAAGACAAAATATTTAAGTGCCTTTAAATGGGGTATGGTAGTAGGTGCCAGGCCTACCATTTTGAGTGTGAAGAACTGCAGCGCATTTGGGTTTTTCACGCTCAACAGTTTCCCATGTGTATCAAGAATGGTCCACCACCCAAAGGACATCCAGCCAACTGGACACAGCTGTGGAAAGCATTCGAGTCAACATGGGCCAGCATCCCTGTGGAATGCTTTCAACACCTTATAGAGTCCATGCCCTGACATTGAGGCTGTTCTGAGGGCAAAAAGGGGTGCAACTCAATATTAGGAAGGTGTTCCTAATGTTCTATACACTGTGTATTTTTCCCTCATACAGTGCATTCGGAAAGTATTCAGACCCCTTCACTTTTTCCACATTTTGTTACGTTACAGCGTTATTCTAAAATGGATTAAATATATGTTTCCTCAATCTACATACAATACCCCGTAATGACAAAGCGAAAACCAGGTTTTTAGAAATGTATGCAAATTTATATATAAAAATAAAAAAAACATACCTTATTTACATAAGTATTCAGACCCTTTGCCATGAGACTCGAAATTAAGCTCAGGTGCATGCTGTTTCCATTGATCATCTTTGAGATGTTTTTACAACTTGGAGTCCACCTGTGGTAAATTCATTTGATTGGACGTGATTTGGAAAGGCACACACCTGTCTATATGTCCCACAGTTGACAGTGCATGTCAGAGAAAAAGAAAAGCCATGAGGTCAAAGGAATTGTCCGTAGAGCCCTGAGACAGGATTGAGTCGAGGCACAGATCTGGGGAAGGTTACCAACACATGTCTACAGCATTGAAGGTCCCCAAGAACAGAGGCCTCCATCATTCTTTAATGGAAGAAGTTGTGCATATTGCTCAAACTGAGCAATCGGGGGAGTAGGGCCTTGGTGAAGGGGGTAACTAAGAACCCAATGGTCACTTTGACAGAGCTCCAGCGACCTGAAAATAGCTGCACAGCAACGATCCCCATCCAACCTGACAGAGCTTGAGGATCTGCAGAGAACAATGCGAGAAACTCCCCAAATACAGGTATGCCAAGCTTGTAGCATCATACCCAAGAAGACTCAAGGCTGTAATCTCTGCCAAAGGTGCTTCAGCAAAGTACTGAGTAAAGGGTCTTTTATTTTTTTTATACATTTGCAAAAATGGCTAAACCTGTTTTTGCTTTCTCATTATGGGGTATTTTCAAATCAAATTTGATTTGTCACATGCGATGAATACAACAGGTGTATACATTTCAGTGAAATGTTTACTTACAAGCCCTTAACCAACAATGTAGTTAAGAAAATACCTATTAAAAAAAGAAGAATAACGAATAATTAAAGAGCAGCAGTAAATAACAATAGCGGGGCTATGTACAGGGGGTACCGGTGTCAAGGTAATTGAGGTAATATGTACAGTTGAAGTTGGAAGTTTACATACACTTAGGTTGGAGTCATCAAAACTCGTTTTTCAACCACTCCACAAATTTCTTGTTAACAAACTATAGTTTTGGCAAGTCGGTTAGGACATCTACTTTGTGCATGACGCAAGTAATTTTTCCAACAGTTGTTTACAGACAGATTATTTAACTTATAATTCACTGTATCACAATTCCAGTGGGTCAGAAGTTTACATACACTAAGTTGACTGCCTTTAAACAGCTTGGAAATTTCCAGAAAATGATTGCATGGCTTTAGAAGCTTCTGATAGGCTAATTGACATCATTTCAGTCAATTGGAGGTGTACCTGTGGATGTATTTCAAGGCCTACTTTCAAACTCAGTGCCTCTTTGCTTGACATCATGGAAAAATCAAAAGAAATCAGCCAAGACCTCAGAAAAAAAAATTGGAGACCTTCACAAGTCTGCTTCATCCTTGGGAGCAATTTCCAAATGCCTGAAGATACCACGTTCATCTGTACAAACAATAGTACGCAAGTATGAACGCCATGGGACCACGCAGCCGTCATACAGCTCAGGAAGGAGACGCGTTCTGTCCCCTAGAGATGAACATACTTTGGTGCAAGAAATGCAAATCAATCCCAGAACAACAGCAAAGGACCATGTGAAGAGGCTGGAGGAAACGGGTACAAAAGTATCTATATCCACAGTAAAACAAGTCCTATATCTACATAACCTGAAAGGCCGCTCAGCAAGGAAGAAGCCACTGCTCCAAAACCACCATAAAATAGCCTGACTACGGTTTACAACTGCACATGGGGACAAAGATTGTACTTTTTGGAGAAATGTCCTCTGGTCTGATGAAACAAAAATACAACTCTTTGGCTTGCAAGCCGAAGAACACCATCCCAACCGTGAAGCACCTGGGTGGCAGCATCATGTTGTTGGGGTGCTTTGCTGCAGGAGGGACTGGTGCACTTCACAAAATAGATGGCATCATGAGGCAGGAAAATTGTGGATTTTTTTTTAAGCAACATCTTAAGTAGAGGTCGACCGATTTATGAAAGAAGGAAAAAAATAACACCGATGCCGATTATTGGAGGGCCGATACCGATTAATCGGCCGAATTTTTAAAAATATTTTTAATTTTTTGTATTTTTTTATTATATATATTTTTTTATATATATTTATTTTATTTATTTGTAATAATGACAATTACAACAATACTGAATTAACAAATATTTTAACTTAATACAATACATCAATAAATGAAACATGTTCAATTTGGTTTAAATAATGCAAAAACAAAGTGTTGGAGAAGAAAGTAAAAGTGCAATATGTGCCATGTAAGAAAGCTAACATTTTAAGTGCCTTGCTCAGAACATGAAACATTTGAAAGCTGGTGGTTCCTTTTAACATGAGTCTTCAATATTCCCAGGTAAGAAGTTTTAGGTTGTAGTTATTATAGGAATTATAGGACCAATTCTCTCTGTACGATTTGTATTTCATATACCTTTGACTATTGGATGTTCTTATAGGCACTTTATTATTGCCAGTGTAACAGTATAGCTTACGTCCCTCTCCTCGCTCCTACCTGGGCTCGAACCAGGAACACATCGACAACAGCCACCCTCGAAGCAGCGTTACCCATGCAGAGCAAGGGGAACAACTACTCCAAGTCTCAGAGCGAGTGACATTTGAAATGCTATTAGCGCGCACCCGCTAACTAGCTAGCCATTTCACATCGGTTACACCAGCCTAATCTTGGGAGTTGACAGGCTTGAAGTCATAAACAGCGCAATGCTTGAAGCACAGCGAAGAGCTGCTGGCAAAATGCACGAAAGTGCTGTTTGAATGAATGCTTACGAGCCTGCTGCTGCCGCCTACCACCGCTCAGTCAGACTGCTCTATCAAATCATAGACTTAATTATAACATAATAACACACAGAAATACGAACCTTTGGTCATTAATATGGTCGAATCCGGAAACTATCATCTCGAAAACAAAACGTTTTTCCTTTCAGTGAAATACGGAACCGTTCCGTATTTTATCTAACGGGTGGCATCCCTAAGTCTAAATATTCCTGTTACATTGCACAACCTTCAATGGTATGTCATAATTACGTAAAATTCTGGCAAATTAGTTTGCAACGAGCCAGACGGCCCAAACTGTTGCATATACCCTGACTCTGCGTGCAATGAACGCAAGAGAAATGACACAATTTCAATATTGCCTGCTAACCTTCATTTCTTTTAGCTAAATATGCAGGTTTAAAAATATATACTCCTGTGTATTGATTTTAAGGCATTGATGTTTATGGTTAGGTACAGGTTAGGTACAGTCGTGCAACGATTGTGCTTTTTTCGCAAATGCGCTTTTGTTAAATCATCCCCCGTTTGGCGAAGTCTTTGTTAGGAAGAAATAGTCTTCACAGTTCGCAACGAGCCAGGCGGCCCAAACTGCTGCATATACCCTGACTCTGTTGCAAGAGAAGTGACACATTTTCCCTAGTTAAAAGAAATTCATGTTAGCAGGCAATATTAACTAAATATGCAGGTTTAAAAAATATATACTTGTGTATTGATTTTAAGAAAGGCATTGATGTTTATGGTTGGAGCAATGTGTACCTAAGCGATTATATGCAACGCAGGACAGGCTAGATAAACTAGTAATATCATCAACCATGTGTAGTTAACTAGTGATTTATGATTGATTGTTTTTTATAAGATAAGTTTAATGCTAGCTAGCAACTTACCTTGGCTTCTTACTGCATTCGCATAACAGGCAGGCTCCTCGTGGAGTGCAATGTAAAGCAGGTGGTTAGAGCGTTGGACTAGTTAACCGTAAGGTTGCAAGATTGAATCCCCGAGCTGACATGGTAAAAATCTGTCCTTCTGCCCCTGAACAAGGCAGTTAACCCACCGTTCCTAGGCCGTCATTGAAAGTAAGAATGTGTTCTTAACTGACTTACCTAGTTAAATAAATCAGCCATTCCGATTAATCGGTCGACCTCTAATCTCAAGACATCAGTCAGGAAGTTAAAGCTTGGTCGCTAATGGGTCTTCCAAATGAACAATGACCCCAAGCATACTTCCAAAGTTGTAGCAAAATGGCATTTGGACAACAAAGTCAAGGTATTGGAGTGGCCATTCCAAAGCCATGACCTCAGTCCTAAAACATTTGTGAGCACAACTGAAAAAGTGTGTGCGAGCAAGGAGGCCTACAAACCTGACACCAGCTCTGTCATGAGGAATGGGACAAAATTCACCCAACTTATTGTGGGAAGCTTGTGGAAGATTACCCAAAACATTTGACCCAAGTTAAACAATTTAAAGGCAATGCTACCAAATACTAATTGAGTGTATGTAAACTTCTGACCAACTGGGAATGTGATGAAAGAAATAACATCTGAAATAAATCATTCTCTCTACTATTATTCTGACATTTCACATTCTTAAAATAGTGGTGATCCTAACTGACCTAAGACAGGGAATGTTTACTAGGATTAAATGTCAGGAATTGTGAAAAACTGAGTTTAAATGTATTTGGCTGAGGTGTATGTAAACTTCCGACTTCAACTGTACATGTAAGTAGTTTATTAAAGTGACTATGCATAGATAATAAGAGAGTAGAAGAGGGGGGGGTGGTAATGCAAGTAGTTTGGGTAGCCATTTGATTAGATGTTCAGGAGTCTAATGGCTTGGGGGTAGAAGCTGTTTAGAAGCCTCATGGACCTGGACTTGGCACTCCGGTACCGCTTGCTGTGCGGTAGCAGAGAGAACAGTCTATGTCTAGGGTGGCTGGAGTCTTTGACAATGTTTAGGTCCTTCCTCTGACACCGCCTGGTATAGAGGTTCTGGATGTTAGGAAGCCTGGCCCTGGTGATGGACTGGGCCGTACGCACTACCCTCTGTAGTGCCTGTCAGTCGTAGGCATACCAGCCACTTATACAACCTGTCAGGATGCTCTCAATGGTGCAGCTGTAAAACCTTCTGAGGACCCATGCCAAATCTTTTCAGTCTCCTGAGGGGGAATAGGTTTTGTTGTGCCCTCTTCACGACTGTCTTGGTGTGCTTGGACCATGTTAGTTTGTTGGTGATGTGGACGCCAAGGAACTTGAAGCTCTCAACCTGCTCCACTACAGCCCCGTCAATGAGAATGGGGGCGTGCTCTGTCCTCGTTTTCCTGTAGTCCACAATCATCTCCTTTGTCTTGATCACGTTGAGGGAGAGGTTGTTGTCCTTGCACCACACTGTCAGGTCTTTGACCTCCTCCCTATAGGCTGTCTCATCGTTGTCGGTGTTCAGGCCTACCACTGTTGTCATCGGCAAACTTAATGATGGTGTTGGAGTTGTACCTGGCCATGCAGTAATGAGTGAACAGGGAGTACAGGAGGGGACTGAGCACGCACCCCCGTGTTGAGGATCAGAGTGTTGTTACCTACCCTTACCACCTGGGGGTGGCACGTCAAGACATATAGGATCCAGTTGCAGAGGGAGGTGTTTAGTCCCGGGGTCCTTAGCTTTGGGGGCACTAGGGTGTTGAACGCTGAGCTGTAGTCAATGTATAGCATTCTCACATAGGTGTTCCTTTTGTCCAGGTGGGAAAGGGCAGTGTGGAGTGCAATAGAGATTGCATCATCTGTGGATCTGTTGGGGCGGTATGCAAATTGGAGTGGGTCTAGGGTTTCTGGGATAATGTTGTTGATGTGAGCCATAACCAGCCTTTCAAAGCATTTCATGGCTACAGAAGTGAGTGCTACAGGTTGGTACTCATTTAGGCAGGTGACCTTAGTGTTCTTGGGCACAGGGACAATGGTGGTCTGTTTGAAACATGTTGGTATTAGACTCAGACAGAGAGAGGTTACAAATGTCAGTGAAGACCCGCTTGGAGTACACGTCCTGGTAATCCGCCTGGCCCTGCGGCCTTGTGAATGTTGACCTGTTTAAAGGTCTTACTCACACCAGCTGCGGAGAACGTGATCACAGTCGTCCGGAACAGCTGATGCTCTCATGCATGTTTCTGTGTTACTTGCCTCGAAGTGAGCATAGAAGTTATTTTGCTCGTCTGGTAGGCTCATGTCACTGGGCAGCTCTTAGCTGTGCTTCCCTTTGTAGTCTGTAACAGTTTGCCACATCCGACGAGCGTCGGAGCCGGTGTAGTACCATTCGATCTTGGTCCTGTATTAATGCTTTGCCTGTTTGGTTCGTCGGAGGCTATAGTGGGATTTCTTATAAGCTCCTTGAAAGCGGCAGCTCTACCCTTTTAGCACAGTGCGACTATTTCCTGTAATACATGGCTTCTGGTTGGGATATGTACGTACGATCATCGACGCACTTATTGATGAAGCCAGTGACTGACGTGGTGTACTCCTCAATGCCATCGGAAGACCTTGGAACATATTCCAGTCTGTGCTAGCAAAACAGTCCTGTAGTTTAGCATCTGCTTCATCTGACCACTTTTTTTTTATATAGACTGACCACTTTTTTTATAGACCGAGTCACTGGTGCTTCCTGCTTTAATTTTTGCTTGTAAACAGGAATCAGGAGGATAGAATTATGGTCAGATTTGCCAAATGGAGGGCGGATGGAGAGCTTCGTACGTGTCTCTGTGTGTGGAGTAAAGGTGGTCTAGAGGTTATATATTCCCCCCCTCTGCTTGCACATTTAACATGCTGATAGAAATTGGGTAAAATGTATTTAAAGTCCCCAGCCACTAGGAGCGCCGCCTCTGGATGAGTATTTTCCTGTTTGCTTATTGAGTGCGGTTTTAGTGCCAGCATCGGTATGTAGACAGCTACGAAAAATACAGATAAACTCTCTAGGTAGATAAGCTGTAGACCACACTTTCATGAGATACTCTACCTCAGGTGAGCAAAACCTCGAGACTTCCTTAGATATCGTGCACCAGCAGTTGTTTACAAATATACCAGAGGCTGCAGTTCTGTCCTGCTGATGGAGTGTATAACCCTCCAGCTGTATGTTCTTCATGTCGTCGTTCAGCAACGACTCTGTGAAACATAAAAGATTTACAGTTGATGTCCCGTTGGTAGGATATACGCGCTTTCAGTTCATCCCATTTATTTTCCAGCAATTGAATGTTAGCTGACAGTACGGATGGTAAAGGCCACTGCCCTACAGCCACTCATCGCCTGATCCTCACAAGGCACCCCGATCTCTTTCTGCGAAATCTGTTTCTTTCTCCAGCGAATGACGGGGATGAGGGCCTGTTCGGGTGTTGAGTATATCCTTCCCGTCCGACTCATTAAAGAATTGTGTGTAGATTGAGGGGGGGAAACTATTTAATCCATTTTAGAATAACGCTGTAATGTAACAAAATGTGGAAAAAGTCAAGGGTTCTGAATACTTTACAAATGCACTGTGTATATATACTGTAGTTTGAAATGGCATGCCCCCTGTGGGCTCAGTTAGGCACTGCAGGTAGATTAAATGATTTGTCTTGTCTGGGACACTGAGCTCTTAACCTAACATACCAGGTGTAAAATGAACATTTGAAACCAGCTCTTACAAAAATATGTAGTGTCGCCTTGTTAACTCCAAAAGCGCAAGGCTCTTTCCATTTCCCCTGAAAACCAGAACATCAGGTTTTTTGGGAATCTGCAAAGGCTTCTGAGCTCTAAATGAGTCAATGGGCTCTGGGGAGGATGTTTCTTATTGGTATGCGCACACAGATGACAGCACACACTTTCACGTTTGCATCATTCTAATAGTCTTCCTGCTGTCTTCCCTTCAGGAGTGCCCCGGCCTCTCCTAGCCACACAGGAGGGCTGTCGGCCCACTCCAGTGGTGTGCAGACCCCAGAAAGCCTATCCAGGGAGGGCTCCCCTGTCCCCATGGACCCAGAGCCAGCTCGGGCCACAGCTCCCACCATGGCAACTGCCCTACAGCCCAAACTAGCTGTCATCCAGGAGGCCCAATTCGCTAAGAGTGCTACTGGTGAGTTATGTTGGAAGTAGTTTTTTCAACTCTGGTGGTGGGTGGTAAACCACTCCATTTCCTGTCTGACCTCTGACACTTGTTTCTGACAGGCTCCGCTCTGAACAGCCAGCCGGTGCTGATCGCCATGCAGCGACAGTTGCCCCAGACGACAATGAAGTCTGTTACCTACACCATGGCAACGCCCGTCATGACAACAGCAGTAAGCTCTGCCCCCATCATGCAGACGGTGCACGTACTCCAACAGATTCCGATGGTCACCATGGCTACCGTCGCTGCCACACAGAACTCCGTTGTTACGCTGAAAACAGAACCGCAGGAGAACGGAGGGGGAGACCACAATGGGGTCAAAGGTGGGGAGACTGAGTTTGGCGTATAGATTCACAGTACATTTTTCCATTCTTTGCTGTAACAGTCCTTTTGTAAATGAAAAATTGAAGTCTTATATTGCAAAGTATTTGTCGCTCTTTCCCAGTCAAAGTGGAGTCGGTCCCAGCCATCACTACTTCCTCTATAGGCGGGGCCAATCGCATAATCCAGACCTCCCAGGCCACACCCCTAACAACAGTTACCATCGTGCAACAACCTCCCCTGGGCCAGCATCGGCTTCCTATCAAGACCATCACACAGAACGGGACTCACCTGGTCCCCATCACTACTGCTGCTAACACAGGTGAGACACATTCAAAATGGCACCCAACACCCATGAAGCTTTAAAAATGGCAGATGATTCGAATTACTTTACCAGCCTTTTCACTCCGCAGTGCTTGTTTATGTCAGGCCTGCCAGGAATCCAGTAGTGAAACTCCCTCTCTATCCCCTCTCTCAGCAGTGGTGAACCCCCTCCACCTGTTGGCAGCCCATGCCTCGGCCTCTGCATCGCTGCCCACCAAGAGGCAAAACGGGGAGCTGGCCGACCACCCCGAACCCAAGAGGGTCAAAACTGAGGGGGGCGAGAGCATAGCCCCCGCTGTAACCAACTCGTGCACAAGCGGAGACGGGGACAATGGGGTTAGTGAAAAGGCCGGCGATAAGTAGAGGTTCTGACCCCTCTCCTCAATGAGCTCTACTATTCTACTATCCCGCCCCCTCTGTTCTCACCCCCACGACCTGACTCCCACTCGAAACCACGTTAATCCTCTACTCCAAGGTGCCAAAAGAAAATGAGGTATGGATCCACCTCCGGACTACAGTATGTGTGAGCAGTAGACAGACCACCACCCACCCATTGGTATAAAAAGCTGAAAATATGATGCAAAACTTAAAGACCAAAACAAGGACAAGCAACAACAAAATTAGAAAATTAGAAGTTGTTAGACGTGACCCTGTTTTGGAGATACAAACGACAACTAAACCTTAAGGGAAGCACAGTAAGTCTTGATAAAGTTCAAATGTAAATGAGATCAAAACAGACCTCTGGACTTTGACCACCAGAATCACCAAGCCTTCCACTGCTGATTGGAAAGTTCCTCTTTTTTTCTTTTTCTTTTTTTACACAGGACACAACCCCAAGAGAGGGAAGTAGCCAATGGCATCATCCCGGCAGCATTATAGGCAAGCGCTTAATTTTTGGGAAGAAATTACTTAAAAGACAGTTAACAGTAGTGTATTCTGTAAAAGAAAGTGTGTGTGGGGAACCATTCCCTATATCTCTGGCAGCTAGCCTTCATGTCAACCTATCTAATGCAGTCGTGACTAGATACACCGTATTTTGTTGTACACGTGAATCCTAGGATCTTTGAGAGTACCACCCGTTTCCCAAGGCACACACATTTATTTAGTAATAACCATACTAAAAACTAGAAGTGGGGTCAAAAACATCTTACGTCGCCTGATATTGTGGAATCCTGTATTCTTTGGGGGGGCGTGGACTCTTTGTTCAGTGAAATGAATGTAGTCCACTTTTCCTTCAAGAAAACACTATGGAGTGAATTGTTTTTCTGTTGTCAAACTCTTACGTTTCTTTATCGCTGTACATCTAGATTTTTCATATTTTAACAAAATATCCTATAAGATAAAAGTATATTTCCATGCGTGTTTGACTGTATGCTTCATCAATGCTTGCATGTTACCGAATTTAGAGAATGTACATGAGCAGATAACTGAAGAAAATAAGACTGAATCAATGCTATACTGTATGATTCTGAACAGTGCTGCACTTACCCTCTTCATTTCAGTTATTTCTTTCCCTCGTCATCAATGGCTGTTTCTGTTCTGTTCAGATGTTATTCTATGTTTCCATGAGGAAAAACAAGTGATAGATGTTTGGCTTCAGTAAAATGCTTTTTTTTTTTTTTTTTATATATATATATATAAATTAATTTAAACCTTCGTCCCGTGTCATACCGCTTCTGTCTGTGTATTTTTGGCTCTCTGCTAGACTGGTAAAGGCTCATTCCCAGAGACAGACACGGAATGTTTGTCGCCTTGTCAAGCAGTCAAAGAACATTGTTTTCAACCTGAGATGCCTTGAAGAGGGGACGATGTTAGTTTCAGCAGCCAGCCAGCCACAGTGAGATTAACCATCCTTTTGCAAGGCATCTCTGGTTGACAATGCTGGAAACATCATGTAACATTGGTGCAACTTATTTCCTCAACTCCTAATGCAGTGGTCCTTTAGGGGCCCAAGGTATGTTCTGTAACCCCGGAGAGGATCAGCTGCTAAGCAGATAGTTGACATCTCTGCCTGGTGTTGAGATTAGGGAATACTAATCTAGTTCTAGGGAAGTAGGGAGGACAGTGCTGTTGATTGAGTCACTTTGACACTGCAGCTGCATTCCTGGGAGTTTAGTGTTCCAGGAAGTTACTGCGGGCCAGATGTGTGGGGAAACGGGGAGAACACTTTCTCTATGAAACAAGGCTGCATCTGAAAGGGCACTACTTTTGACCAGAGTCTATGGCCTTGGTTTAGAGTAGTGCACTGTATAGGGAGCCATTTGGATCTGGCAACAAACTTCCCCCACATGGAGCTCTCATGTAATGGATAACAGAACCAACTGGACCACTTATGTCCATATGCTGACATTTTAACTGCCTGAAAACCATATCCTTTACTATAGTACTACTACTACTTTAGAGCTGCAAACACGGGGTGGCAGGTAGCCTAGTGGTTAGAGCATTGGACTAGTAACCGAAAGATTGCAAGATCGAATCCCCCGAGGTAAGGTAAACTCTGTCGTTCTGCCCCTGAACAAGGCAGTTAACCCACTGTTCATAGGCTGTCATTGGATGAAGGAAAAAGGAAACTGCACACTGCTCTTGATTTTACATTTTATTAATTTAGCAGACGCTTTTATCCAGAGCGACTTACAGTAGTGAATGCATACATTTCATATCACTGATATTTAATAAGCTTACGTATCGGCCTAACGGCCTTCGTCAGAGCTTTTGTGAAAACAGCACCTCTATGTAGACCTAGCCCCACCCTTTCCATGTGTGGGGCTAGGTCTACATAGAGGTGCTGTTTTCAGAAAATTCACAAAAGCTCTGACGAAGGCCGATTAAATATCAGTGATACTATCAAGAGCAGTGTGCGGTTTCCTTCATCCTGTTTCAACTGTTGCCATGCACCTGCAATAAGATTGCTCAGATGTGCCAGTGCCTTTTGAATTTCGTAGGCCGTCATTGAAAATAAGAATTTGTTCTTAGCTGACTTGCCTAGTGAAATAAAAAAACACAAAGGGATAAGAGCTGGCTTGGAGTTTATGGAGCAAGCATGTTTCCTTCTAAAGTAACCTTCACACACAAACAGATCACACACTACCCCAAACTAAGTCACCTACACTACCTGATGTTTTATTCACAAATTTAAATGCAGGATTTTTACAATCATGTAGTGAGTGAATTCCACTTGCACAATCAGAGCAGGAAGCAACAAATTAAATGCATTCAGAGTGGTTCCCATTGAACACAGAGAAATGTACGTTGGTACAAAGTTAAATCTTAACGGAACAAATTACAAATACACTAAACAAGTGTAGTACTGCATTGTAAGGTCATACACTTGACCCAATAAGCTTGAGCCGATGCTGTGACAAACATAAGATGGGTTCTAAAGTTAATACTGCTTGTAGATCCACATTTTTTTTTTAACTCATGTAGATCAGAATTTATGCTCGAAATGTTCTTAAGCTGACCATAGTGAACAAGCAGAAGAGCTCTCTTCATGGGCAAACTACACCAGCCAACTAAACCTCACCAGAAAGGAATGGGTGTACATTGTCACAAAGAAGGTGGGTTTTGGTTTAATTCAGATTGAATCTAGGCCTAAGATTCAATCAGATCAAGCGTTAACCTGCGATAGCAGACACCCGCATAGCAGATGTTTTGACGGTGGAGCTGAGTTGGAGCCGTCAAAAACTTTGAGCAGCTGCTCTTACGATCATTGTCACGAAGCCCACCGCTCCATTCACCGTAGTTCAGAACAGGAAAGTGTAGGCTATACACGCTCAAATTGAAAACGAAATCATGAGCATTTCTATCATCCTAATCAAGGCGTATTTTACATTCCACTGTTAGAACTTTTAAACCATGCAGCCAATGTTAATGTCCACGTTAAGTATAATGGCAGGAGACGCTTGTGGATTTGACAGCTCTAACGCAGTCCCACCTCCGACACCACCAAAACAACCGCCATGCGGATGTCGGCTGAATCGAGCATTAATCTTGAAAGCATTTTTTGTGTGTAAGCAAAGGGGGTGGAAACTGTATTTTTCTATTCACTGTGATCATGGCAGAACAGTCAATCAGTTCACACAACGACTTGGGAAGGCTTGGCTCTGGGAAAACGGTTGTATTAATTCATGAACGGATATATGATAAACGTGAACAAGTTAAGCTTGTCTGTGAGTATCCGTTAAGAAGATGTACGTTACTCAAAATCTCATCGGAGACTGATCAAGTTTCTGAGTTTGAGCTTTACATTGAGTTTTCATCCTAATCAAAGTTCTTGGGCCTAGATTCAATACGGACCACGGAAGAGCTGCATTATAGAGTGAATGACATTCATTTCCGATTGAGCCGATATATGAAGCATTTACCGTGAATGCAGTCTCTGCGAACACGGAAATCTTGCTTTTAAAAGGTTCATAGCCGAATAGGGGCAATCGGATTGAATCTAGCCCAAAATCAGTGTTTTTGGTTCGGCTTATAGGTACTAATTAGGAGTTGTAACTAATTCACCTCATCCTCATGTAGAGACTCATACTGTAAAGAATATTGCACATACATACACACACACACAGCAACATGAAAATGGCAGGAAGAGTGAAACAATAACACTTGTTAATCAAAAAATGTATTCTATTCTGTACAGTCTATGCAGTAGGTTACATATGTTCAGTCTGGCGTATTCGTTGTGTTTATACAGTGAGTAAAAGCTAAACCTAGCTCTACCAGAGTGGTGTTTCACCAAGAGGAATCACTGAGGTTAACCAGATAACCACCGTAAATACTCTGAAAGCCTTATAATATCAAGTTCTTATAAAAATAGGAACTTTTAAACTGACTCAATTCTTCAACTGTACGAAGATTGAAATAAATATTTATTTCAAAGTTATCTGACCAACTCAATGGCCTTACCTTGTGAAATCCCACCCATGCAATTTGTATATATACACACACAGTGCATTTGAAAAGTATTCAGACCCCTTGACTTTTTCCACATTTTGTTACGTTACAGCTTTGTTCTAAAATGGATTAAATCCTTCCCCCTCAATCTACACACATTTTGCAAATGTATTAAAAATAAAACAAAATATCACATTTACGTAAGTATTCAGACCCTTTACTCAGTACTTTGTTGGCAGCGATTACAGCCTCGAGTCTTCTTGGGTATGACGCTACAGGTTTGGCACAACTGTATTTGGGGAGTTTCTCCCATTCTTCTCTCCAGATCCTCTCAAGCTCTGTCAGGTTGGATGGGGAGCGTCGCTGCACAGCTATTTTCAGGTCTATCCAGAGATGTTTGATCAGGTTCAAGTCAAGCTCTGGCTGGGCCACTCAAGGATATTCAGAGACTTGTCCCGAAGCCAATTCTGTGTTGTCTTGGCTGTGTGCTTAGGGTTGTTGTCCTGTTGGAAGGTGAACCTTCTCCCCAGTCTGAGGTCTTGAGCGCTCTGGAGCAGGTTTTCATCAAGGATCTCTCTGTACTTTGCTAAGTTCATCTTTCCTTTTATCCTGACTAGTCTCCCTGTCCCTGCCACTGTAAAAACATCCCCACAGCATGATGCTGCCACCACCATGCTTCACCATAGGGATGGTGCCTGGTTCTATCCAGATGTGACACTTGCCATTCAGACCAAAGAGTTCAATCTTGGTTTCATCAGACCAGAAAAACTCCAAGTGGGCTGTCATGTGCCTTTTATTGAAGATTGGCTTCCGTCTGGCCACTCTACCATAAAGACCTGATTGGTGGAGTGCTGCAGAGATGATTGTCCTTCTGGAAGTTTTTCCCATCTCCACAGAGGAGCTCTATCAGAGTGACCATCGAGTTCTTGGTCACCTCCCTGACCAAGGCCCTTTTCCCCCCGATTGCTCAGTCTGTCCGGGCGGCCAGCACTAGGAAGAGTCTTGGTGGTTCCAAACGTATTCCTTTTAAGAATGATGGAGGCTACTGTGTTCTTGGGACCTTCAATGCAGCAGAAATGTGTTGGTACTCTTCCCCAGATCTCTGCCTCGACACAATCCTGTCTCAGAGCTCTACAAATAATTCCATCGACCTCATGGCTTGGTTTTCGCTGACATGCACCCTCAAAAGTGGGACAATATACAAAACAGGTGTGCGCCTATCCAAATCATGTCAAATCATTTGAATTTACCGCGGGTGGACTCCAATCAAGTTGTAGAAACAGCTCAAGGATGATCAATGGAACCAGCATGCACCTGAGCTCAATTGAGTCTCATAGCAAAGGGTCTGAATACTTATGTAAATAAGGTATTTCTAAAAACCTGTTTTCGCTTTGTCATTATGGGGTATTGTGTGTAGATTATAATATGGGAAAATTTTTTATTTAATCCATTTTAGAATAAGGCTGTAACGTAACAAAATATAGAAAAAGTGAAGGGGTCTGAAAACTTTCTGAATGCACTGTATGTATATATGTGAGTATATACACACACTCCACTCTCGATTCAGCTCAGAGGCACTCCCTATAGTTAGATTAGGTGGTGTTAGTTGACAAGATTTGTTTTCTATGCATCTACCTATTAGAATCAACGCTATACACCTTTAAAAAATAACCGCCCGATCATCGTACATTTCACAGAAGACATCTTTAAAAAGCAAGTCTCCCTCTTTCGTCCTCGGACTAGCAGGACAAGGAGGCCCAGGTGACATCCGTTAGAGTGTTCTCGTCCCCCTGTCGTTGTCTAGTTGTACAGGGAGTCTTTAAGTAGGTTTTGTCAGAGGGCACTCAGTCCTGATTTCTCTCGGTCCATCTTTCATTCCTCTGTTGTTTCCCCGAGATGGTGTCTCTCTCACCTTCTGACGCTCCACCGTGTAGAGTCCATCAGCACTGGGTGAGCAGAGACATCATCTCCTCCTCCTTTTCCTCCTTCTGTCCATCCCCCTCGTCCTCCTGCTCCTGAAAATAAACCCATCCGCCGTGTACACGTCTGTCCGTTTGCAGGAGGTGGTAGGGTGAAAGGTCAGATCTTCTCGTCTGTCATCTCCAGGAACTGTGCGTAGACGTCTCGGGAACACTCCCCCTTCTGATTGAACAGGAACTTGTAGTAGCTGCCATCGGCACAAATGGCTGAGGAGAGAGAGAGGTCACAATAAGAGACCATACATCAGCTATATTCTCAAAGAAAAACGTTTTTTTTTTATAGAAAAGTATCCATAAATTTAACACAGTTTCCCGCTCAGTTTAAAATGAGTCAAGGGTGTCAACAATAAAAACAATCAAATAAGTGGTGTCAAGTCAACAATAATATACAGTACCTGTCAAAAGTTTGGACACACCTACTCATTCTAGGGCTTTTCTTTAATTTGACTATTTTCTACATTGTAGAATAATAGTGAAGACATCAAAACGATGAAATAACACATATGGAATCATGTTGTAACCAAAAAAAGTGTTAAACAAAAATATATATATTTTCGATACTTCAAAATAGCCACCCTTTGCCTTGATGACAGCTTTGCACAGTCTTGGCATTCTCTCAACCAGCTTCACCTGGAATGCTTTTCCAACAGTCTTGAAGGAGTTCCCACAAATGCGGAGCAATTGTTGGCTGCTTTTCCTTCACTCTGCGGTCCAACTCATCCCAAACCATCTCAATTGGGTTGAGGTTGGATGATTGTGGAGGCCAGGTCATCTGATGCAGCACTCCAGCACTCTCCTTCTTGGTCAAATAGCCCTTACACAGCCTGGAGGTGTGTTGGGTCATTGTCCTGTCGAAAAACAGTTGAAAGTCCCACTAAGCGCAAACCAGATGGGATGGCGTATCGCTGCAGAATGCTGTGGTAGCCATGCTGGTTAAGTGTGCCTTGAATTCTAAATAAATCACTGATGGTATCACCAGCAAAGCACTCCCACACCTCCTCCTCCATGCTTCACGATGGGAACCACACATGCAGAGATCATCTGTTCACCTACTCTGCGTCTCACAAAAGACACAGCGGTTGGAACCAAAAATCTAAAATTTGGACTCATCAGACCAAAGGACAGATTTCCACCGGTCTAATGTCCATTGCTCATGTTTCTTGGCCCAAGCAAGTCTCTTCTTCTTATTGGTGTCCTTTAGTAGTGGTTTCTTTGCAGCAATTCGATCACGAAGGCCTGATTCACACAGTCTCCTCTGAACAGTTGATGTTGAGATGTGTCTGTTACTTGAACTCTGAAGCATTTATTTGGGCTGCAATCTGAGGTGCAGTTAACTCTAATGAACTCATCCTCTGCAGCAGAGGTAGCTCTGGTTCTTCCTTTCCTGTGGCGGTCCTCATGAGAGCCAGTTTCATCATAGCGCTTGATGGTTTTTGCGACAGCACTTGAAGAAACTTTCAAAGTTCTTGACATTTTCTGGATTGACTGTGCATGTCTTAAAGTAATGATGGACTGTCGTTTCTCTTTGCTTATTTAAGCTGTTCTTGCCATAATATGGACTTGGTCTTTTACCAAATAGGGCCATCATCTGTATACCACCACACCCTTCTCACAACACAACTGATTGGCTGAAACGCATTAAGAAATTCCACAAATCAATGCACACCTGTTAATTAAAATGCATTCCAGGTGACTACCTCACGAAGCTGGTTGAGAGAATGCAAAGAGTGTGAAAAACTGTCAAGGCAAAGGGTGGCTACTTTGAAGAATCTCAAATGTATAAACTATTTTGATTTGTATAACACTTGTTTTGGTTACTACATGATTCCATACATGTTATTTCATAGTTTATGTCTTCACTACTATTCTACAACATAGAAAATAGTAAAAATCAAGCAAAACCCTGGAATGAGTAGGTGGGGTCCAAACTTTTGTCTGCTACTGTATGTGTCAATATGGAAGAAATGTCACTCTGAATCTGTCTATAAACACTGGGCAGGAAGTAGCTGGAGTATGTATAGCGCATGACTGCACTGGGCTCTGTTCCAGAGGTCTGCCAACACAAACAAGTACTCAGAGAGATACTACCTCGCACACACACACACATTACTCACCTATGACAGAGTTGGGTTCTGTTCCGAAGGCACACACACACGGCGAGTTTGATGGAACCTGGAACTTTGAGAAGCTCCACTTGGAGCTGAAGTACTTGGGAAGGAAACTGGCCGAGGCTAGGCTAAAAGTAAAAGGAAACAACAAATGATTCAGGGATGGGTTTGGAATTACAGGAAGCACTGGTAAGGATTCGAGAATGGGTTTGGAATGGTGGCTGGTTTAAAGATTAACATTGAAAAACAATGTGCTCACTTTGAAGTTATTCCTCCAAAGAACAGGGTGTATATCCTTGAACAGTCAATAAGACAGCTCTCTCAAAAAGAGCTTCATCACCACTGGCACTCATCTCTGACCACACGTGCAACAAGGCACTACATACACTTTTGATCAATGTTGCAGAATTTGGACTTCGGTTAAGAGATCAAGTTGACAGTGCAGAGAAAGGTTAAAATGTTTGGCTCAGACCGACCTGGACTGTTTGTTCCTCTTGGGATCCTCTGCAGCGAATATGTGGACTGTACCGTGGTCACTAGACACACAGATGAGGGTTGCATCCTGGTTGAAATTGATGCTGGAGAGGGGAAATAAGTTACCAAACAGGACTATAACAGCAACTTACTTACTTAATGTAGTTATCGTACCTAGCAACCTTAAGACAGGTACACTAACTGTAAGTCACTCTGGATCAGAGCGTCTGCTAAATGACTAAAATGTAAACATTAAGCCGGGTGTACACTACACGATTTTGGCCACGATTTAGCTGTCCCAGACAAGTTTGAGAACGGAGACAAAATCCCCATGTCGTTGCCTACTCGGGGCACGCGACCGTCACCGATGCTTGTTTAATGTGAGAGGGTCAAAGACACAATCTGGGGGCTACCGACCTCGTCTTTGAACAGTTTCAGACGTCCTTATATTTCCAAACATGTCAAATCAAATTTTACACGTGATTAGCAGATGTTATTGCAGGTGTAGCGAATTGCTTGTGTTTCTAGCTCCGACAGTGCAGTAATATCTAACAAGTAATAACTAACAAATTACACATATACCCAATACACACATCTAAGTAGGAATGAATTAAGACTATATACATATGGATGAGCGATGTCAGTGGAATGGACTAAGATACAGTAGAATAGTATAGAATACAGTATATACATATGAGATGAGTAATGCCAGATATGTAAACATTATTAATAGACTATTGTTCCATTCCTTAAAGTGTCCAGTGATTCCTAGTCTATGCCTATAGGCAGCAACCTCTAATGTGCTAGTGATGACTGTTTAGCAGTCTGATGGCCTTGAGATAGAAGCTGTTTTTCAGTCTCCCGGTCACTGCTTTGATGCACCTGTACTGACCTCACCTTCTGGATGGTAGCAGGGTGAACAGGCAGTGGCTCGGGTGGTTGATGTTCTTGATGATCTTTTTGGCCTTCCTGTGACATCGGGTGGTGTAGGTATCCTGAAGGGCGGGTAGTTTGCCCCCGGTAATGCGTTGGGCGGAGGGCAGATGTTTGATTTTATCTGCACAAAATCTCCAAAGCTCTTGTAGTGTGATGTGCAACAACACGTTTCGAGAACGGTGATCAGCAATAGCCAATGAGAGCTCACCAGAGAAGAAGCCATTGAGATGATTTACGTAGTACTGAGTCACCCAGAATGTGTAGACTCTCAAGCAGAGCGATGGCTACTACTAGTATGCATTTGTACTCCCCTTTAACCAAAGCCAAAGTGTCAAATCGTTACAGCTCTGAAGTGCACAACCAATGTTATTCAATTCAAAATGTTAGCTAGATATTTCAACTCTGTATGGCAAGCGTGAATGTCTGACTGAACGTTTTTGAGGCTGCTTTGAGCCACAGTTCGTAGCTACGTTAAATCTAACCACATCATTGTTTTTGCGAGACAGCGCGGTAGCGGGAAACCTCAAGACCAAACCACATGGTTTAGCGTGCCCACCACTATGTTGGCAACACAAAAACACTAAAAGGAAAGACGGTTGTTTAATGTCAGGATTTAGAAAGTCGTGTAGTGTCCACCCGGCTTTAGAGCATTTCTCACATCTAACTTCAGATGAAGAAAAGGCCCAGGTTGGTTGTTCTCACCAGTAGATGTTAGCAGCCTGTGACCCTCGCCTCAACTCCTGAATCAGGTGGCCTGCCATGGTGTCAAATATTCTGATCAGGGTCCCCTGGAGAGAAATAAACAAAGGCACCGAGACACAGCGTTGGGAGTTGGTCACCCCTAGTCTACAAGCAACAAGGACAACCAATGCTAGATATAAAAAGCCTAAGGCACTGTCTAAGCCCAGGAGTAGTGTTAAAAGGGTTAAGCCGATGAGTAGTTCTAAAGGGGTTGTAATACTTTCTCGGAGGCAGTGGCTATCCTGGTTCCCTGCAGGTTGAGGGCGATGCAGCACAGCGCCCCCTCGTGGGCAGGGATGTCCACTGGAGGCTTCTCTGTGTTGGCAAGGTCTACAATCTGCACGTGCCCAGAGTGGGTCCCCGGGAACGCCAGCAGAGAGTTGTTACTGTTGGGACACAGTACACACAGACCTGGGGGAGGAGGGAGAGAAGTTATGGATACAGTCATGGAGAGAGAATGAGAGAGACAGTGAGAGCAAGAGAGAGGAGAGCAAGAGAGAGAGACAGAGAGAACGTGTCGATGGCTACACATTACAACCATGTAACACTCGTGTGAAGGTTGTGTGTTTACATCAATTATGAGCGTGTCCAATATATTTAGCGTAGAGAAAGGGGGAGAGAGAGAGAGAAGCTAGGACACATTACAACCATTTAGCATTCTTGTGAAAATGGTTTGTTTACTTAAATGATGGGCATGTCGAATGCATCTAGCAGGCTGGTTAGGAATCTGAGAGCTGCAGTAGACAGTAGCTGGACTGTCTGTGTAGTAGTACTGACCTTTGGGGTTATAGCAGGTCTCAAACACATGCAGCTGATGAGGGTTGTGGGTGAACGTGAACACTTTGATCATAGAGTCCAGGACCACCACGATCCTGAGGACATCAGAGAGATGCAGACATTAGGCTCAAGACTGAGAAATGGGAGAGATCTGGCCCACTAACATACAGCAATCTAATGGGGAAACATTGGTAAGAAAACATTTCACTACTCCTGACGCCAACATATTACCGTCTAACATTCCCTTTAATGTTACCTAAAAAGGTGAACATCTTAACAGTCATTGCTGTTCAGGCAATTCCTGAGTAGTCCGATAATTCAGCCATCTCAATGCACCAAGGAGCTATAATGTATACCATTACTGGATTATGACATAGTAACTGGTTGGAAACGATACAGTACTATGCAATTACTGCCAGTCTAACAGGTTCTGTGCCTAACATGCTGACCACACCGCTCACGTTAAGTGCGCGAGCGCTGCAAAATAAATGTACACAATCATTTAATCCAAACTGCTCGCTCGCGCCAACGAGCGTCTGCGTAGCTAGGCTCTAAAATAGAACTTGATTCTATTTTTGCAAGTCCCGCCTCTCCTGTCGCCTCATTGGTTTTTAAGAGCATGTACCCACGTGGGTGATTGAAAGATGAACTGTGGTCCACACTCCAGTTGGTGGTGGTAATGCACCTTAAAGTTAGTTGCCAACCGAAAGTCCAAAAAAGAAGAAGACTGAAGGAGGAGAGATTACTAGAAACTAACTCGGTTTACCCTTTTATTTGTGGATTCATCGTCAAAGTAGAGGACCTTGTGCATTTCAGGTAAAATAACAAGCCAATGTTTATATCCCAGGACAAATTATCTAGCAACAGCAAGCTAGCTAGCTAAATTACGTTTCGACCTGTCCCCAAATTAATATAGTTGGTTCAGAGTTAGTTTCGATATTTCAACCTGTGTGTCCTGATCGTATCTGGTGTGGATGGACAAAATCAACATGCGCGTGAGGGTGCACGCGTGTTCCCAGTCTCGTCAGGTTGTAAGAAGAGGGAGTGCAATCACAGCCAGTTATTACTGTACTCGTACCATCTTCCACCCTCTCTGTGATGTAACTTAGGCTAAATCTCATATGATATCCTATTCCCTATCAGTGGTGGAAAAAGTACCCAATTGTCATACTTCAGTAAAAGTAAGGATGAACCAGACTTGTGGAGGTCTACAATTTTTCTTCTGAGGTCTTGGCTGATTTCTTTTGATTTTGCCATGATGTTAAGCAAAGAGGCACTGAGTTTGAAGGTAGGCCTTGAAATACAACCACAGGTACACCTCCAATTGACTCAAATTATGTCAATTAGCCTATCAGAAGCTTCTAAAGCCATGCAATCATTTTCTGGAATTTTCCAAGCTGTTTAAAGGCACAGTCAACTTAGTGTATGTAAACTTCTGATCCACTGGAATTGTGATACAGTGAATTATAAGTGTAATAATCTGTCTGTAAACAATTGTTGGAGAATTACTTGTCATGCACAAAGTAGAAGTCCTAACCGACTTGCCAAAACTATAGTTTGTTAAAACAAGACATTTGTGGAGTGGTTGAAAAACTAGTTTTAATGACTCCAACCTAAGTGTATGTAAACTTCCGACTTCAACTGTAAGTATTAAAAGTAAATGTAATCGCTGAAATATACTTTATTAAAAGTAAAAGTATAAATAATTTCGCATTCGTTATATTATGTTTAGTGAGTCTGCCAGATCAGAGGTAGTAGGGATGACCAGGGATGTTCTCTTGATAAATGTGTGAATTAGACAATTTCCTGTCCTGCTAAGCATTCAAAATGTAAGTAGTACTTTTGGGTGTCAGGGAAAATGTAAGGAGTAAAAAGTACATTATTTTCCTTAGGAATGTAGTGGAGTAAAAGTAGGCAAAAATATAAATAGTAAAGTAAAGTATAGATACCCCCAAAAACGACATAAGTAGTACTTTAATGTATTTTTACACCACTGTTCCCTATACAGTGCACTACACTACTTCCAACCAGATTGCTGTGTCATTGTGTCAAAATTCTCCTGAAGGAGCAGCCATTGATGATGAAATCAATCCCGGCAGTGTGAAACACAATGATTGCATTCCTGGTTGGTCGTAAATGCTTCGAGGGGGAGTTAAAGTGGTACTAACTTCTTACTTCATTTGTACTGGCACGCAACACTGCTGATAGAGACACATTAAGGGAAGAAAAGGGGTGGGAAGTGTTCGTACCTGTCCCTTCGAAGCTTCACTGCTTTGACTTCAGTGGAGAACTCAATTTCTATAACCGTCTTTTTCTTCAGGTCATCCCAGATCATCACTAGAGGAAAGCATCAGAGGACATGGTGAGAATTACAACCGACAAGACCAACATGACATGATGACGTTTGTCTCTAGTGCCAGACCAATGTAAGGAAATAACAAGATAAGGTCAACGTGATGGAAAAGTCTACCACTAGGAGATCATTTTGGGGGTTCCAAAATATCTTATTTCTAATGCTCATATTACATATGTCACGGAAAGTTCAACACAAGCACCAGACACACAGAGTAACCACCATACCTTTGTTAGGTGGGTATTTGGGCTTTTTCCCTCCTCCAACCAGCGCTAGGTAGTTACACCTGAACAGCATCTCCACATGCCCGACCCCGCCCTCCATGAACTCTGGAAGACACATACAATCACCTCATTGGCCATTAAGCTGTCAATCTGGTGGGTGGCGAGTAAACTGAGCCAATGAGAATCAAGGGTGTCGCCTCAAAAACCACCACAATTATCCAAACCATTATTCCAATAAGATCTATAAATGTTACTAGAAAGAGCCGTCCCTGATAAGGAGAATTGAAATAGTTTTAATAGCTCAACGTTTTACTAAATAGCAAACAACTCCTCACTCCATCTGCATATTAAAGCAAACCTTTCCAGCATGCATGATGCATCACTGTAATAAAAATGACTGTAGTCCTGGTGTTATTTAGACCCATATCAACAAAAGCCTGCACACCCTGCAGCAACCCTCCAGAACCAGGTTAGGCCCTCCCTGGCCTATACTATAGGCTAATCCTTTCCCTACAGTACTAAAGACAGTACAGTAAGCCATTTCCTATTGTGACTTTGGACAGGTCATGTGAGGAGTCACATGTGCAGGGCTCAGTGGCGGAATGATTAACTTCCTCATCCAACCAGAGCACCAACCCAGCCACAGACAGACAGATCCATCTCATCTCACACACAGCAGGAGCAGGAAGGAGGTACCTTGGCTCTCGCTGTCACAATGCTGTGTCCCTGTGTGCAGCAGAATGGCCTCGATTTACTGCAAGCAATGCTAGTGACCCATTTAGTTTATTTACATATCAACAAAATGGCTACACAATAACTTTTGATTAACAGTAAACCGTGAAAAGGGGCACATTATGATGAATCATGATTATCAAAAAGGATATGTTTGATACACTTCTAATTATGATGTTATGTTTCATATTTGCTGTACAGTCATTCTTTTTTACATATATTTACCTTGTTTTTCTTTCTCTTTGAGTGGATCTGTGTTGTACACTCTAAACCCATTCTCCATTCCGCAAGCAAAGCATCCTGGAAGGAGCAGACAGACAGACAATACCAGTGGTTAAAACAACCCTGATCAAAGCTAGGTCCAAATTCACAGTGAATGAATAACCACAATATTTATCCATCTTCAAAGACATCATGATTATGAGGGAGATAAACTATGGACAGTCTATGCTTCTAGTCAGGTTCTCTCTTTCCTATCAGATTTGGAGCATGTCCTACTACTCCAGTAACCTGAAGTTGCCTGCGAGGAATGCGCACACAGTGAACATTGAGCAGTGTTTGAATATTAGCTAACAGTCATTGCTTTGTTTGGAGGGAGACCCATTCATTCACTGCTCAGTGAAGAAAAGCTGACTAGGGCCACCCACCCACTCCCACACCCGACCCACACGCACTGGTACCAAGCTTGTACCTGTCACATGTCTGTCTGCCTAGACTGATATGAAATTGTACTATCTGATTCTGCATCTAAAATTATTTTTTAAATGATTTATATGTTATGAGTTTAAAAAGGAAGGTATGTGGTACACTTGACCAAGTTTGATGTGTAAAACATAATTCGTCTTTCCCCTGCCAAGTCAAGGGCTACACTCACTAACTAAACAATGGATCATCATACTCACAGCTTGAGCTAGCTTGTCAAGTACAGTAATCTATTTAGTAGTATCTTAGCAGTTGTCAAACTAAAGTTCTAACCACAGATAAAGGGGGCAGTTCTAGATTTGAAATAACCATGATTTGTTCCATATAACGTTAAATATGTAGCTAAATTAGCTAGCTAGCTAACGATAGAGATAAAAAATTATAAAATGTTACAACCCTGCAAGCATATAGCTACTGTAACTGTAAATGAATAGGTGTTTATTTGACGTTAGCCACAACATTAGCGCTATCTTGTGGAACAGTAGAACCCCCCACAGCTGTATTTCCGGCTAGCTAACGTTTCGTTGTTAGCTGATGCTAGCGTATTATTAAAATCTAAAACGTGAGAGCCCAACATATCCATGATATTTAGCTCTTAATATGATTAAAGATCAGAGTTACATGTAATACCATTTAGTTTGCTCAAATGACAATCCAATCACTTGTATTTTACAACAACTGAATATTGCTAACGTTAGCTAGACATAACTAACTAGCAAACTAGCTTAGGCTGGGTGTAATGCTGCGTTCATAACCAAGTGGGAAGTTGGTATTTACCACATACGACTGACACCCCAAATTGAACGCCCCTCCTACTGGTAATTACTAGTGGGAAACTCGTCAATCATCCCTGAGCTCCACATGCTGACTTTACATTGTCAGGAAATTACCTTGAGAACAGAATTTTTGGCAGGTTAAATCAAACATTATTTATAAAAAGCAATATATTAATACGTTTTATGAGCATATAATACGTTTACAAGCATGACAGCTGTACTTTTAGTTGATGGTTGACACAGATTGTTGGCCATTAGCAAATCTGAGTTTATTAATGAGTCAAAGCACTTGAATGCATCCAACAGAGGGTTATCCAAGAAGCAGGTTTGAGGAGCTGGCGAGGTAACTTTGGTCAACTGAGTTCAACTCGTGATACCCGGCCATAAGAAAGTGGCTCACCTTTTAGCCAGGTAAACAAACCTGCTCCAGGGCAGGCTAACTCATTGCTAACTCCACTTACCCTGAATGAAATGACAGAGCTGTGAGTTGAGGAGCAATTAAATCAGATTCCCTCCCTCTTGCAAAGATTGCATCATCATTAAATATAGTTTTTGCCTTGGCAGCAACTAATGGGGATCATACTAAATACAAAGATGGCACCAGCGATAAGTAATAAAATAAAGACAGTGCTTCTAAATGCCTATTTCACACCATAGCCTGCTGAACTTGCAAGATAACTTTTCTTTCATTTGTATTTAGGCACAAATGAAAATGTGGCACTGACTCACCCAAGAATTGATATTTTAGCATTGTCTCAATGAAGAGTTCGGCATGTACAGGCAGTTACAAGCCTGCTAGAGTTAGCGGCAGGCGGAGGTGCAATATCCACCGTCGTAGTATGGATGAATCCTGAGCTGGAATGTAAAGCTAACTGAAATTAGTTAAATAAAGGTTACATTTTTTTAAAGTAGATCTAACTTGCTTTACGACGTCACAACTGGTAATTACCACCTTCCCACTTGGTTATGAATGCAGCATTACAGCCCGGCCTCAAAACATCGTTAGGATGGCATCGTCGACAGAACTGGCAACCAAAGAAGATTTCGATGAAGAGACAATTTCTCACCATGATCCTGGTTGAATCCCGCGTACAGTAGTCCGTTCCCATGTGCGTTTGATGGTAGTAAATTCATTATTTCGATCAGATAATCTCAGTCGTACGTTAGTCAAATTTCCACAGAATGCTAGCTAGCTACCATTTTTCCTGTGCCAGACAGCCAGTTAGGAAAAACAACACAGCTCTTGGTTCATCCAGGACGCTCAAAAGAGCACCGAGTGATCGAGTGTGAGTTTCATCAAAGATGGTGGATAAATGAAGATAGTTCAATCAGGCCGTTTACCGTTGTCTGCTTAAGGGGATGGCACACCCATAGACACCAATGCGATAGCAGTCAGCTTTCAGAGGTTCTCAAAGTTGGGAGAGGTCCGTGGAGGTACTGCAGGGGTCCGCAGCCATATCTCAAAATATGTTTTACATTTCTATTTTTTTTATTAATAATACTAACAACAGATTAAACTACTTTGGCCAAGGGATCCATGGAATAAGTAAAGTGTGTAATAAAGACTCACAGTGGAGGTGTCATAATTCCCATAAAATCTAGTGGTCAAACAGGAAAATGGTTTCAATCGTTTTTCCACCATTCATTTTTCCCATAGGGGATTGTAGAAACACTTAAAATAAGGGCAGTGTTTTGTGTAGGCTTACCCTGGTGTGACGTTTTGATAACTGAGCAAACCTCTGTTGGACAAGGTAACCTTTATGAATATATTTGCCTGTAATTACCCACAAAAATGAAATGCTAATTAGATGCTAATGTGGCTATCATACACAAGTACTACACATCCTGTCGCAAGCTTTGATGTAATCACTCAAAGCCCAAGGTGGGAAAATCCTCCACACAGAGGCTTTGCTAGAGCTGTGGGATAAGGTAAGCCCTGTTTGCTAGCTGCTAACAAGCTATTTTGGTTAGGTCAAAGATCTGTGGTTAACTAGATGCTTTTAAAAATTATCAAGATATCCCCTGACTAGTTATGTGTACAACACACGTTACCATCCTTACAAGTAAAAAGAAAATCAGCGTAGGCTAGCATAATTGCCTTTTTAATTTTGACAAATCCTTTGTGAGTTAGCCAGCTAGTTAATGTTAGTTCAAGGTTTGTGTAGTCATACTTTTTTATGAGGTCAAATCAAATAAAGTTTGTCACGTGCACCGAATACAACAGGTGTTGACCTTACAGTGAAATGCTTACTTACAGGCTCTAACCAATAGTGCAAAAAAGGTATTAGGTGAACAATAGGTAAGTAAAGAAATGAAAAGACAGTGAAAAACAGTAGCGAGGCAATAAAAGTAGCAAGGCAACATACAGACACTGGTTAGTCAGGCTGATTGAGGTAGTATGTAGATATGGTTAAAGTCACTATGCATATATGATGAACAGAGAGTAGCAGTAGCGTAAAGAGGGGGTGGCGGGACACAATGCAGATAGCCCGGTTAGCCAATGTGCGGTAGCACTCATTGGTCGAGCCAATTGAGGTCATATGTACATGAATGTATAGTTAAAGTGACTGTGCATAAATGATAAACAGAGAGTAGCAGCAGTGTAAAAGAGGGGTTGTGTGGTGCACACAATGCAAATAGTCCGGGTAGCCATTTGATTACCTGTTCAGGAGTCTTATGGCTTGGGGGTTAAAACGGTTGAGAAGCCTTTTTGTCCTAGACTTGGCACTCTAGTACCGCTTGCCAGGATATAGCTAGCTAGTTAGGCACCTTTGTTAGCTAGTTGGCTACATTAGTTAGGGTGCAATGTTAGCTAGCTAACACTATCTCACGTGGTGTCGTTGGACTTCCCTGACTGGTGGCGACATGCTAGCGAATGTGCCTAACGTTAGTGATTAGCGCTAACTAGCTAATGTTAAATATTCACTAGTTAGCATGTGGGGTCTGGGGAAAAGTCTGACCACACGAACAGTGAGCTAAGGTTAACTAGCAGGCTAGCTAGCTCACAAAGGACTCGTGGGCTCAGTATTTTGACATAAAAAAAAACAAATGGTTTTGTTCCATGAGTGCATCTGTTGTGCATGACTAATCAAATGACCTGTGAAGTCAGTTATACATGTCAGCAGGGATGGATTAAGCTAGCCCGAGTCCAGTACTTTTCACACTGGGCTAGTAGACAATCTGCCAAACTAGCCTGACATAGCAGATGGGCGGACCGGGTCTGCAGCTGCCATTTTCCGGTGGGAAAGAGAAATGGCCATGTATTTTACTAGAAAAGGAAGATCATCATCCACCATGGCAGAAGAGGTAAAGCCAGACTGTTGAATGGGAAACAAGAACAAACAATGAGGCATGAGGATTGGGTGTTGAGGGACCACTTGCCACATTGTCCAAGGTGTGCTTATGTTACAATAATCAATGTGTTTTCTGTCCAGATAAAGATGATGATACAGCATTGAAAAATACCTATCACTGACCAAATGTTTTGTTTATCAGTCCAACAGGAGTGCATCCCTCAGACCATCCAGTGCATGGACATCTTAGGCCAGTGTAATCCGAGCGTCCAGTTGTAGAGACTACAGCACCTTGACCCTGTGGACGGACAGGCCAATAACTCATCAAATATGATACAATATTGTGTAAAACATTGAATTTGTAGATGCATCTAGGGCTGTGGCGGTCGCAGTAATTTACTGTTAATTAACATAAACACATTTAGCATCTCCTGGCTACACAAGCCACTGATGCAAACCTTTGGAACATCTACATTTTAGTATACTAAATATATATATATATACTAAGTATACTAAATCCATGTAATATAGCCTACACTTCACAATAAATCCATGATTTATATTAGACAGGTCTAAAGAAACATGATATGAAGAAAATGTAGTCTATTTCAGAAGAACATAGTAGCATACTCTGAGTTAGGTCCTTATCTGGCTATCCCAAATGGCTGTGGGCTACACTAGTTCATTTAGCAGACAAGATTTGCTTAGAATTCCGTGGCATTATTTAATAGTATGAAGAATACAATTGAACATAGCTGAAAGGATATTTTCTCCAAACGATTTGAGGGAGTGTGCACATACGGCTATTCTGTGTTGAGTGGTTAACAAAGAAATAGGCATTCCTATTTTTACTTAATTTAGAATCATTAATATAACTTTAGTAGCTCTACAAACATTGGGCTGTATGTTTAGATGTTTAATACATTGCAAGGCTGCATGATGCGACTCTAATGATGATTTGAAAAAAGTTGCTTGAAAGGTATGAGCTCCACTTTGTTTTTTTGCGCAGGCTGTACACACTACATCAGTCACTCGTTCACAGTTTCACAAGCACTTGATAATGCCTAGAATTTCACAGTGGCAGCCCCTTTGTGTGGCCGAAATGCACCCCCGTTGTGTCCTTCTCCCTGAGTGCTGAGCACTCTGAATCACTGCTCACTCACATCACTCTCCACCATGTGATCGGGTCTTTCTCACAGGCTACAAGTGAAGACGGACACATCGGGGACGCAATTGCGCGCTACCATTGGCTTCCCTGAAAATAGGTACTGATGAGAGAAGCAATATGAGTCTGCCAGAGGTCATCACACTGGATTGGGAGGGTGATGGAGGTTTTGGTGGTCCACACAATGAAGGTGTCCCTTCCAGTGATTAGGAGCTGACCTGGTGCCAGTAAGGATGGTCTTCAGAGGCAGTAATACCCTCCCTCCTTGATATAGAAATACTTTGACTTCAAGGTCTCTTCAATGGCAAGGTCCCTTGCACCATAAGGACACTTGACTTCCACCACTGCTGTGGTGTTAACGGGTGCATGCTAATTAGCAACTGGAATAAGCAATTTCACAAATGTGTCACGTGCAGTGTCTGTTTGCTCCTCATTACACACCATGGATCAACAGATATTATTTTTACATCAATAACATAGGAATCACCACAAAACGTCTTATATGACCTCTTATACACTATATTAGGCCCAGCCTTTGGAACTTTGGTTTTCCTAGATATGGCTACTATATTGTGATCACTACATCCGATGGATCTGGATACTGCTTTCAAGCTAATTTCTGCAGCATTAGTAAAGATGTGATCGATTTCATTCCTGTGCTGTTTGTAACTACCCTGGTAGGTTGACTGATAACCTGAACCAGGTTGCAGGCACTGGTTACAGTTTGAAGCTTTTTCTTGAGTGGGCAGCTTGATGAAAGCCAGTCAATATTTAAATCACCCAGAATATACACCTCTCTGTTGATATCACATTCATTATCAAGCATTTCACACATGTTATCCTGATACTGACTGTTAGCACTTGGTGGTCTATAGCAGCTTCCCAACAGAATGGACTTTAGGTGAGGCAGATGAACCTGTAGCCATATTACTTCAACAGTATTTAACATGAGACCCTCTCTAATCTTTACAGGAATATTGATGGGGTCAATTTGGGGTCATGATAGGGGCTGCACCAAATGTTTGACGTATTATAATAATTTATTATGCTTATGTTGTATTAATAGAAGGGGAAGGGCTCTAAGACCCCTCCCCCACTACATTTATAGGGTCCTAGACTACAGATTAACAATATATATATATATATATATATATATATATTATAAGGTTTAATATTGTTCCACAGTCTTTTCTAGTCTCTGCCTCTTATAAAGAAACGGTCTGAGAGATGTGTGAGTTATTGAAGTGAAAACAGAGAAAGTGCCTCTATATTTTCTGTAAATGTTATAACCTTGTACCACTTGCTGTGCGGTAGCAGAGAGAATGACTTGGGTGGCTTAAGTCTTCGACAATTTGGGCCTTCCTCTGACACTTCCTGGTTTAGAGATCCTGGAGGGCAGGGAATTACGCACTACCGTCTGTAGCGCCTTGCGGTCGGATGCCGAGCAGTTGGAACAAGGCCAGTGCCAGGCCCAGGCAGTAAACTCACTCTCAATCCGAGTCTGACCTGATTCACCTAACTGAGAGAAAGCCTAATTAGATTCTTGAAAACGATACTGTCTGTCTGACTCACCTACTAACCATGTAGATTGGACAACACAAACACTTGGCTTGCTACGTGCGGAAATAAAAAAGTATGGTTACTGTCAAAATTTGTTATAAAACAAATGTAAACAATTTAGACATAGGTGTGAGATGAAAAGCGCATTGGCTTGTATTGCATTATTCATTTGGAGGTAAGCTTATCATCACGATCAATAAGAGAATATTGATTATTTTGAGCTTTAAACGCGCTTGCCGCCAAATGACGATCTATTCGGTTGCAAATAGCTAGTTCGCTAGCTAGCTGTTGCCAGTGACTGACAGGTGGCGATTCAATTCTATTCTGGCGTTTGCGGGTTTTCTGATCTTTTAACTACATTAGATTCAATAACAAACCGACCACGAGGGAAATAACGTTTTAATGTTACACTGGACGGGGTAATGTGGAGCTGCACAAAACAACAAACCTAGCCTGAACTGCCTAGCCATAAATCACAGTCCAGCAGGAGGTATCTCCCCAGAGAGATAAACATCAGAGAGAGAAAATGGGGCCCTCCCCACTAATTATTGCCCCCAAAACTATGTGCAGCCCCCCTTCTATTACCATGACAACCTATAAACAATGAAAGTGACTGGTTTTACCAGGTTGGGGCAGGGTCTTCCCACCCTGCCTCCTGAGGGTCACTACAGTATTAAGACATTTTTCAAAAAAAAGAGGAATGCTAGCCGCGACCCGAGTGTATGACAGACATAACTGCATTATTATTAGTATCCACCAGAGACAGACTTTGAGCTTCATTAGATTACATTTAGCTAACCATTGCTACACTACATGGCCAAAAGTATGTGGACAGCCATTCAAATGAGTGGATTTGGCTATTTAAGCCACACGTGTTGCTGACAGGTGTATAAAATTGATCACACAGCCATGCTATCGCCGTAGACAAACAGACCACTGCACCACTCGAGATCTGTTGCTCTGTTGAAGCCGGCCACGACCGGGAGACCCATGGGGTGGCACACAATTGGCCCAGCGTCGTCCGGGGTAGGCCAGCAGGGATGTTCTTGTCCCATCGCGCTCTAGCAACTCCTGTGGCGGGCCAGGCGCAATGCACGCTGCCACGGTCGCCAGGTGTACGGTGTTTCCTCCAACACTGGTTTCTGGGTTAAGCAGGCATTATGTCAAGAAGCAGTGCAGCTCGGCTGGGTTGTGTTTCGGAGGACACATGGCTCTCGACCTTCACCTCTCCCGAGTCCGTACGGGAGTTGCAGTGATGGGACAAGACTGTAACTACCAACTGGATACCACGAAATTGGGAAGAAATAGGGGTAAAAAAAATAATAAATAATAATAATAATAAATAACCAAAAATAAACAATGGCCTTAGCTCAGTGACTTTCAATGTCAATGTCAAGAACAAGTCAGTTCTTCAGATTTCTGCCCTGCTAGAGCTGCCTTGGTCAACTGTAAGTGCTGTTATTGTGAAATGAAAATGACTAGGAGCAACAACGGCTCAGCCACGAAGTGTTAGGCCATATAAGCCCACAGAACAGGACAACCTAGTTTTTTTCAATGTATTTTTATTTCACCTTTATTTAACCATGTAGGCCAGTTGAGAACAAGTTCTCATTTACAACTGCGACCTGGCCAAGATACGGCAAAGCAGTGCGACAAAAACAACAACACAGAGTTACACATAAACAAACATACAGTCAATAACGAACATATAGAAAAATCTATATACAGTGTGTGCAAATGTAGAAGAGTAGGGAGGTAAGGCAATAAATAGGCTATAGAGGTGAAATAATTACAATTTAGCATTAACACTGGAGTGATAGATGTGCAGATGATGATGTGCAACTAGAGATACTGGGGTGAAAAAGAGCAAGATGATAAATAACAATATGGGGATGAAGTAGTTGGGTGTGCCATTTACAGATTGGCTGTGTACAGGTACAGTGATCGGTAAGCTGCTCTAACAGCTGATGCTTAAAGTTAGAGAGGGAGACATAAGACTCCAGCTTCAGTGATTTTTGCAATTCGTTCCAGTCATTGGCAGCAGAGAACTGGAAGGAAAGGCGGCCAAAGGAAGTGTTGGCTTTGGGGATGACCAGTGAAATATACCTGCTGGAGCTTGTGCTACGTGTGGGTGTTGCTATGGTGACCAGTGAGCTGAGATAAGACGGGGCTTTACCTAGCAAAGACTTATAGATGACCTGGAGCCAGTGGGTTTGGCGATGAATATGTAGTGAGGGCCAGCCAACGAGAGCATGCAGGTCGCAGTGGTTGGTAGTATATGGGGCTTTGGTAACAAAACGGATGGAACTGTGATAGACTACATCCAGTTTGCTGAGTAGAGTGTTGGAGGCTATTTTGTAAATGACATCGCCAAATTAAAGGATCGGTAGGATAGTCAGTTTTACGAGGGTATGTTTGGCAGCATGAAGGAGGCTTTGTTGCGAAATAGGAGGCCGATTCTAGATTTAATTTTGGATTGGAGATGTTTAAAATGAGTCTGGAAGGAGAGTTTACAGTCTAACCAGACACCTAGGTATTTGTAGTTGTCCACATATTCTAAGTCAGAACCGTCCAGAGAAGTGATGCTAGTCGGGCGGGCGGGTGCGGGCAGCAATCGGTTGAAGAGCATGCATTTAGTTTTACTAGCATTTAAAAGCAGTTGGAGGCCACGGAAGGAGAGTTGTATGGCATTGAAGCTCGTTTGGAGGTTTGTTAACACAGTGTCCAAAGAAGGGCCAGATGTATAGAGAATGGTGTCGTCTGCGTAGAGGTGGATCAGAGAATCACCAGCAGCAAGAGCGACATCATTGATATATACAGAGAAAAGAGTCGGCCCGAGAATTGAACCCTGTGGCACACCCATAGAAACTGCCAGAGGTCCAGACAACAGGCCCTCCGATTTGACACACTGAACTCTATCTGAGAAGTAGTTGGTGAACCAGGCGAGGCAGTCATTTGAGAAACCAAGGCTATTGAGTCTGCCGATAAGAATGCGGTGATTGACAGAGTCGAAAGCCTTGGCCAGGTCGATGAATACGGCTGCACAGTACTGTCTTTTATCGATGGAGGTTATGATATCGTTTAGGACCTGAAGCCCGTAGCGCATAATAATCGTCTATCCTCGGTTGCAACAGTTACTACCGAGTTCTAAACTGCCTCTGGAAGCAACCTCAGCACAAGAACTGTTAGTTGGGAGCTTCATGAAATGGGTTTCCATGGCTGAGCAGACGCACACAAGCTTAAGATCACCATGTGCAATGCCAAGTGTCAGCTGGAGGGGTGTAAAGCTTGCCACCATTGGACTGGAGCAGTGGAAACACGTTCTCTGGAGTGATGAATCATGCTTCACCATCTGGCAGTCCGACAGACGAATCTGGGTGTGGCGATGCCTGGAGAACGCTACCAGTCTGAGGCTGTTTTTGGGCTAGGTCCTTTAGTTCCAATGAAGCGATATCTTAACGCTACAGCATACAATTATGTTTTAGATGATTCTGTGCTTCCAACTTTGTGGCTATAATTTGGGGAAGGCCCTTTCCTGTTTCAGCATGACAATGCCCCCGTGCACAAAGCGAGGTCCATACAGGAATGGTTTGTTGAGATCAGTGTGGAAGAACTTGACTGGCCTGCACAGAGCCCTGACCTCAACCCAATCAAACACCTTTGCGATGAATTGGATTGCTGACTGCCAGCCAGGCCTAATCGCCCAACACCAGTGCCCTACCTAACACGTGGCTGAATGGAAGCAAGTCCCTGCAGCAATGTTCCAACATCTAGTGGAAAGCCTTCCCAGAAGAGTGGAGGCTGTTATAGCAGCAAAGGGGGGACCAACTCCATATTAATGCTCATGATTTTGGAATGAGATGTTCGACGAGCAGGTGTCCACATACTTTTGGTAATTTAGTGTATTTCGAGCCTGAAGAAAAATTGCTACCACGGGCAAACCTGAAAATGTTTAGCCAACTCTCGCTTTCCTTGGTAAAATTGTTACGCCGTTCGGAAAAAAATCTACAATTTCCATTCTTTATGAAAATCGTTAATAGAAGACAATTAGTTCATTCAACACTAATGGCTAACAGTTTGTACTTTAAATTTATATCCACATTTCCCCACCTATTTTGTCGAGCCCCAGTGGCCTAATGGATAAGGCACTGGCCTCCTAAGCCAGGGATTGTGGGTTCGAGTCCCATCTGGGGTGATGTCCTTTTTCGAATTAACCGTATCGAAAATAATCACGTAACCCTAAACAACTGTGAACATGCTGTTTTTTTTTACAGAGAATCGTAGCATAGATCATTCAACATTCATTTAATGTCGCAATACAATTAGCGACGTATGGCGCAATGATTAGCACTCTGAATCCAGCGATCGGTGTTCAAATCTCGATAGAACGTAGCATTTTGTCACCACCATAGACAGTTGTCGTACCTATATCTGCGTGGTGTCAGTGCATTCTTGCTAGTTCGATTTTCATTAGCTGTGCAATATCAAGACTTCGTAACCAAACTGTCTTCCACTTTGCAACCCATCGAGAAGAGACGTAAAGGGTTAATCCAACATGGCGACCTCCGTAGCTAAATATTTTTTACTCTCTCGATGTTCAGGAATCATTCGGTCCGTTACTCTACAAGGGAAATTGCCACCTGTGTGTATAAGAAATAGCCAATGTCCAAGTTTTAGTTATGGTAACAGAGCGTCTGACAACCCACAGGTTAGTGGATTTAGCAACGCTACACACAATCATATCTCTCGTACAAGCTGAGAATTCAAAACTATATAGAGCTACTGTCGTACTAGCTAGCTGAATGTACCAAGTGTAAATACATTGAGCTGTCTACAAATGAAGTTGTAAGAAGTACCAGTAACGAATTCTCAAGATGTCGTGCAGGAAATGTGCTGCTTTTAACAACGCTAAGAGCAGCTAGCTGGAAAATAGCCTACACGTCACAAACTGTAGCTAGTTCACCACGGACAGTGTGTGTTGTGTTGTGGAAGTGCTTGGGAGTGATGTTGAGTAGTTAGATCGATTCGATTTAAAATTCATGTCTATATCTGATGCAGGATGGACATGTGAACATTCCAGTCGGTAAGTATAAATACCAAACTATACATTAGAGAAATGTAATGGTTATTTCCCTTTTCACCCATATGTATGTACATAGATATTTTTTTATTTTATGTTGTCTGTCTTATAGACCGTCTCACAGTATCCTACAGCCGAAGCAGTGGTCCAGGTGGTCAGCATGTTAACAAAGGTATCATCATTACTATTCACATACCTGTGCCTGCAACCTAGACTCGGGGGTAGAAGTAACATAGTTAATGAAAATCCGGGACACTCAAATTATTATATGTTACATATGGTATGATTACATTACGTATTATACGTTAAGAATTCAAATGTGTCGTTGTTAACGTTAGGTAGGTGGCTTATATTAGCTAGGTTAAGGTTAGGGCAGGGGTTCCCAAACTTGTTTGGCCAACAATCCCATTTTGATATCTTAACATTCTCTCGACTCAACCATGTGAAAAAAAAGTATGTAATTAATAGCCAGTGTTAACTTCTTTATTTTTTGTGCAATGGCAGACAATTATTTCAGATTGTCTTCTCAACTGACCATCAATTGCAAATTAGTCTGACATAATGTATCATATCTTACCACCACTAATAAGATGAGTGTGCTTAATGCATGTCACCTCGGAGCTTCTCAAAGTCAGGAGGCTTGGTCGGCATTGCGCTCTTTTTTTTTTTCCCCTGAGTTCCCAGTTGTCTTGAATGCATTGAAGTCAGAAGTCAGAGATTTCCCCAGTTGTTATGAACGCTGCATTAATGCTCAGAGTCAGGAACTAAAACTCCTCCGTAGTGACCCGTGAATGTATTCGGTCACATGACAGATTGATGAATCACTGGCCACTTTAATAAATTGATTTAATAAATATATCACTAGTCACTTTAAATAATGTCATTTTAATAATGTTTACATATCCTACATTACTCATCTCATATGTACAGTTGAAGTCGTAAGTTTACATACACTTAGGTTGGAGTCATTAAAACTCGTTTTTCAACCACTCTACAAATTTCTTGTTAACAAACTATAGTTTTGGCAAGTCAGTTAAGACATCTACTTTGTGCATGACACAAGTAATTTTTCCAACAATTGTTTACAAACAGATGATTAAACTTATAAGTCACTGTATCACAATTCCAGTAGGTCAGAAGTTTACATACACTAAGTTGACTGCCTTTAAACAGCTTGGAAATTCCAGAAAATGTCATGGCTTTAGAAGCTTCTGATATGCTAATTGACATAATTTGAGTCAATTGGAGGTGTACCTGTGGATGTATTTCAAGGCCTACCTTCAAACTCAGTGCCTCTTTGCTTGACATCATGGCAAAATCAAAAGAAATCAGCCAAGACCTCAGAAATAAATTGTAGACCTCTACAAGTCTGGTTCATCCTTGGGAGAAATTTCCAAATGCCTGAAGGTACCTCATTCATCTGTACAAACAATAGTACACAAGTATAAACACCATGGGACCACGAAGCCGTTATACCGCTCAAGAAGGAGACGCATTCTGTCTCCTAGAGATGAATGTAGTGAATACATACATTTCATGCATTTTTTTTTTGTACTCGCCCCCCATGGGAATCAAACCCACAACCCTGGCGTTGCACACACCATGCTCTACCAACTGAGCCACAGGGAAGAAATCAATTCCAGAACAACAGCAAAGGACCTTGTGAAGATGCTGGAGGAAACGGGTACAAAAGTATCTATATCCACAGTACAACGAGTCCTACATCGACATAACCTGAAAGGCCGCTCAGCAAGGAAGAAGCCACTGCTCCAAAACCGCCATAAAAAAAGTCCAGACTATGGTTTGCAACTGCACATGGGGACAAAGATTGTACTTTTTGGAGAAATGACCTGTGGTCTGTTGAAAAAAATAGAACTGTTTGGCCATAATGACCATTGTTATGTTTGGACGAAAAAGGGGAGGCTTGCAAGCCGAAGTACACCAACCCAACCGTGAAGCATGGGGGTGGCAGCATCATGTTGTGGAGGTGCTTTGCTGCAGGAGGGACAGGTGCACTTCACAAAATGGATGGCATCACGAGGAAGGAAAATTATGTGGATATTTTGAAGCAACATCTCAAGACATCAGTCAGGAAGTTAAAGCTTGGTTGCAAATGGGTCTTCCAAATGGACAATGACCCCAAGCATACTTCCAAAGTTGTGGCAAAATGGCTTAAGGACAACAAAGTCAAGGTATTGGAGTGGCCATCACAAAGCCCTGACCTCAATCCTATAGAAAATTTGTGGGCAGAACTGAAAAAGCAAGTCAGTTAACAACAAATTCTTATTTACAATGATGGCCGACATTGGGATGGTTGCAGAGATGATCAGGTATTTGAATTGAACCAGGATCTGTAGTGACACCTGTAGCACTGAGATGCAGTGCCTTAGACCACTGTGCCACACAGGAGCCACATTTTTTTTGCCTAATAAGTAACCTTCTATCTTATTTAGCCATACCAAACGTAACATATCGTACTAATTTAAGTGTCCCGGATTTTCGTTTTATGTTACGTCTAGTCTGCGACCAGACTGGTACATCACAATGCCCTCTAATGCAACTTGGAGTGCGCTGAATAGATTGTTTTGTACAGTCTGTATGAAAGTCTGTTGAAATGGTATTGTGATTTACTGTCTGTGTGTCTTCATAGTCAGCACAAAAGCAGAGGTCCGCTTCCATGTCTATACAGCCGATTGGATCCCAGAAGACGTTCGACAAAAGATCATCTTAAATGTACGTTAACTACCCCAAAGTGTCAAATTGTAGATTGGTTTTGTGCCCCTCTATCTTCCCTGAGCAATATCCTCCGCGGCATTCCAAGTAGAATATTGAATGCATTATGATTTTACTCTCTCCTCCACTGCAGAATAAAAACCGTATCAACAAGGCAGGGGAGTTGCTGGTGACGTCAGAGCAGAGCAGGAGCCAGCAGAGAAACATGGGGGACTGCATCCAGAAGATCTCTGACATCATAGCCAAGGCCACTGAAAAGCCCCACGAGCCTTCAGCAGAGGACATAGCCCTCAGAGCATCCAGGTAGAGAATGACTCATGTGTGGCTGACGTTCACACCTAGTTGATATGATGGTTCAACCCAAAATCGATAAAAAATGTACTGCTGTATTTGGTTTTCTTCATCTAGCTATATTTATTTCAGTCTTGTGGAGTGTATAATTTAATGTCCACGTCAGATGGCGTTACTGGATGATTACTAAAGTAAATACATTTTTGTATGTGTTTTGCTCAGGTTAGAGAAGAGGAATAAGGAGAGACTGAAACAGAAGAAGCTCCATTCAGCAGTCAAGCAGACCAGACGAGTGTGTTTCGACTGAGGGCCGGACACACAAGGAAACATTCATTCGTTGTCTGTTTTCTCGTTTAACCAATAAATTGAACACTCAATTTGTTTGAAAGTATGAAACACTTGTTGAGTTTTTGGAGACATGCTGATTTGAGGTGATTGTTGTGGCTTAAAATGTTGCATAAATTAAAAATAAAAGCTATTCAAAGAATGAGAAAAGAGGTCCACGATGTCGATTCTACGTGAAAAGGCGAATGGTGACCGGGACGAAAAAATTTGCATAGGATGGTTTCGAATCATCAACGCCTGGGTCATGTGCCCAGCACGCCACCGCTGCGCCACTCTGCTATCTGACCAAAACAATTGCGATATTCCAAATTTAAAACTAACTAGTAACGCCGAAATTGGTTGAAGGCATATGGGAGTGCACTCGCTAGCGAACACAACTGCAAGATTAACTATAAATGCTGTGCGGCCGTGTACAGGCCAGTGTCAATTCCTGACACTTTCGCATTCAAACGAATGTGGCTAGCTGCATAGTTGTTAGTGTTATTTATCAAAGAAGACCTGTGTTCGTGCAAACAACACGATTCGTTTTTTGCTCTCTTCATAATACTTTCGAGTCGTGCGAATATCTCAATGAAAAAAAAAAAGCGACCACGAAGGGACTCGAACCCTCAATCTTCTGATTCGAAGTCAGACGCCTTATCCATTAGGCCACGCGGTCTATATGAGTATTTGGAAACAATTTATATATATAAAGGATAACTTTGTTGAACGGGTTCTTGAATACTAGTTTTGCTGGCTGACGCGGGGCGAAATAATATAATTATATAAAAAGGTAGATGCGGTTGGCCGGTTCATTAGCACCGATTGGTGGAAGGATCGGGGTTCATCGGGGCGGGTAAATTAAAATCGGACTGACTTAACCTTGTGTGTGCACCTGCATTAATAATTCCACCAGGCAATTGACGTGAATCAATGAATTAACATTTAGTATACATTTTATAGGCCTAGCTCCTTAATATAACAATACCAGACACAAAGAGTCATATTTAAATTCCAATTCTTTAATTGCACAGAGCAGACAAGTTAGTCAATGATACAGAATGCCACAACACGAATGGTTCTTAGTTCAATGAGAGAGCGTTAACATGGCTTGCTACAATGGCAAACCTATGGTGCCAAAGGCTAACTAATAAGCTAAATAAAACTAATAATATGCTCATCTGAATGACAAAGGTTGAGTAGATAGCTAAATAAAAACCAAATATGATTTTCATTCTAAAGACACAGTATATCAATAATACAATCACATATAGGCACCATAGCAGATAAGTGTTGTTATCATGAATCAATGCTCACAGACCCACACAAGAATGGAATAAATACACATGTAATAGTAAGTAAATATCCATGTATAAATACGCAAGAAATGAGGAGGCAGAATTTTTTTTTTTCAAAGTGCAATCTGTAAAACATTACAGTACAGAGAAAGCCAAGGAGCCATCAAAGGACAGAGTCAAATGGTTCCATTTTGGCATTGTTCCCTCTTATTAGAATATATCGGAACCTTTTCTGTTACCATTACTATGCTATAGTGTCCTTATCTTCTTGCCCTGAAGAGCTACAGGGAGTGCAGGCTTTTGTTACAGCCCAGCAGTACAGCGGAATGCTGGGCTGGGGAAATAAAGCCTGCACAAACTGCGGCCCTCCAGGACTGACAGTAAGCCTCCACAAGACAGCATACCCTTTTTCTTCACTCAGTAACACTTGATTGACCCTGAGAGGAAAATAAAACTCTGCTTGGAACTGGCACATTCAAAGCATTATAACACTGTGGAGCAAACAAGAAGTTTCTGGTTGAAATTATTCTGTTGACTTCTCTGTAACTTTTCTTTTCTCATTTTGTTCCACTCATTTTGTTCCACTCTCGACAGCTTTACTTTTACAACACCACACCAGCATTGATCTCTCGCCAAATGCTGTGGCTGCTATAATAGGTTTGAAGCTTCAGTTAAGTTTAAGACCTTGAGTTAGTTAGCTCTAAGAAATACATACTGTTTCCTGTATACTGCAGGTGCATTGTTGTGTACATTTTCTCCTCCCCATATGGTATGGCATTACAATGTGAGTACATGATTCAAAGTAATACAACCACTATAACATTCATGATAATAAGGAAAGGTGGTTGGAGTGTTGCTAGCCAAGACAGGGGCATTGTTCCTACTGTATGCTGTAAGGTGCAATGCAGCAGCAGTAGTGTTAGTGTTTAGTTAGTGAGCTGGGTTAGTGTTAACAGACCAGGTTTAATGGTTAGTAATACTGGTGGTGTTTAGGCTATATAATTATCCATCACTTCTGTCTAAAGCAACTTTGTCTAAATAGGCTTAACGTTAAAATTTGTCTTAGGCTTAACGTTACAATTTGCAATACAATCACAGCGTTCTTTCCCCCCCATTTTGTTTGTAGTGGAGGGTGAAAATCATCAACCGGACAATCAAAAAACTGCATAAATGGAATGAGACCCCAAAATATTGACAGTTTATAACATCACATTTGACTTGACCATGCGTCAGTTGTACCTTTACCTAACAATATAGCGAGAGTGTTGATAATGCCCCAGGAAACAGAAAAG
The DNA here is from genome assembly GCF_965601325.2 of Salmo salar. Lineage (NCBI taxonomy): Eukaryota > Metazoa > Chordata > Actinopteri > Salmoniformes > Salmonidae > Salmo > Salmo salar. The sequence goes on along the minus strand of NC_138318.1, from coordinate 14,140,199 downwards.
ACAACAATCTGTTTGGATTGTCTGTTGCATCTTGTCAGTACATAGACTGCAGCTATAGCTAGCGCTAGGCTAGTGGACATACCCAGCCAGCTACCATTCAATTCCAGGCTTACAGGGGTCTCTGGGCACTGCTAGAACAAATCTGGACACCCCCACAAACATAAAATATGAACATTGGTCTTTTTTCAGGATACCCCCAAGAGTCAATGTGTACCTCGAACCCGGTTCCAACCCTGTGACATTCTGACAAGACACTAATTGCTTATGTCTCTCCGGACCTGGAAGGTAAGCATCTCTAGAGTATAAAATACAGTACTAAGGTCACGAGTATACAGTCACAGCGCAGTGTAAGACAAGGTCGCAATGTCCTCTGGGCAGAAAGTCATACATTTTCTGTTTCGCTTTTGTTGGCATCTTAAGTCCATTGTTCAGGCGGACAGTAGGCTATGTAGGCTGGGGGGAAGCACAGCAGGGTCTAAAGGTAGAACTTTGACTTGACTTGTTATTTGTCCAACATAACTTTTGTTTCAGTATAACCCAACGTTTGGAGAATTCAGAGGTCATTGTTGAGGTGGAGAATCAACAGTACTGTTTTTACTGTGAAGCATTGGGTGTTTAGTGCACCTATTCAATCCATGTTTCATGTCCAACAGGTGTGGGTGACAGCTATCCTACCTGTGAGTTAGCTAGCAAAAGGCAGCTGAAAGAATGTGTTAGATCTCAAGGGAAAAGGTAGGCAGGCGCTAATAGCGGATAGCATTAGCAGTAGATTGGTTTTAGTAGCATATTGGTCGATTGGTACTTAGTAACAGAAGCAGACAGGAGACCATACCCCATACAGAAGCCTACTCACGAGTGCTACACACCGGTAGTGTATGAGGCATGTTGCCCCCTTACAATCTGAAGCGCTTTAAGCATGGAAAAAGCAATATACTACCAAGCCAGTCCACTATCATTCTTATTTACTAGACTTGCCAGACTTGCTGGCTTTAGGGGCTTTGGTGGCTTTGGTAGTTTTGATTTCTGTCTTGGTCTTCTGAATACGGGAGAAGATCTCCTTGAACAGAGCCTTATACTCTGGCGTGTTCTGGCCTAGCCGTTTATCCACCGCCTCCACCTGCTTACTGATGCTCTCCATGGCCTCGGGGGTGGAGGGGGACTCGGTGGGGGTGGGCGGGGGTGCAGGGGTGGAGCCCATGGCGCAATCCTTCATGGAGGGGTCCCTGGAGACGGGGCGTGAGGTCTGCACCCCTGTGTGACACAGGGACTCCTCGTGGCGCCTGCACTTCCCTAACAGCTCCTCATACTTCTCCAGCAGAGCGTGGTACTGCTCGTCCACCTCCCTCAGGATGGACATCCCTCTCTTACGGACGCTGTTGGCGTGGATCGCGTAGCTCCCTCTTCTCCTCCCGGATGCGTCCCTGGCCACGATGGCGTTCAGCGCCGTGTCGCTGCAGCTCTTCCTGACGGGGCTGGAGGCAGGTAACGACTCTCCGCTTAAGCCTCCTCCCCCCTCGCCTTCATCCCTGACCCCTCCACCCACTTCTCCTCCCTCCCCCTCCATGGTGTCTGTTTCGGGGGTGTTGTTGAGGAGGGTCTGGGTGAAGCCCACGCCGTCGTCCTCGCTGCAAAGGAGGAGGGTCCTCGCCCGTCGGAGCTGCTGGAGTTCCTGGAGCTCTGACTCTAGTTCATGGATCCGTACCTGGCAGCTCTCCGCACCCTGTCAATCAATAAGTCAACGAGTCAATCAGTCAGTCAGTCAATAAACCAATCAATATTTGTATTCTCCCAGAAAAGAGGGAAAATAAGGTAGCCCTGCTATATTTGAATCAGGCAAAAATAGGAAAAAATTACACTCGTTGGATTCAGCAAACATAGTAGAACATGGAACCGTAAAAAAACTTGAGGCACTCATTTTGGAAGATTAAATGGAGTTAAAATAGGAGTGATTCTGACCTGCACGCGTGTCTCCAGACGAGAGAACTCCCCCAGGAGGACGTGACACTCTCTCTCCGCCCCCTCCCTGCGACCCCGCTCAGCCCTCACAGCCGAGCGCAGCGCCGACACCGCCTCTCTCAGACGCTCGTTCTCCTCCTCTGCTGGCTGCCGTTTAGCCTCTGAGGTGAAGCTGTCTGAGCGGCCCACCACGAACCCATCCTCATACCTGACAGACAGACAGACAGACAGACAGACAGACAGACAGACAGACAGACAGACAGACAGACAGACAGACAGACAGACAGACAGACAGACAGACAGACAGACAGACAGACAGACAGACAGACAGACAGACAGACAGACACACAGTATGAGCTAACTTACTTGTACCTGCCAGATAGAGAGTCAAGCATCCACCTATAAAGCAGCTCTAACATAGTCTAGGGACCTTGAGATCCAGTAAACAAAGATTTTAGTTTGATTGCTTAGCTAAATAAACATTGTTGAGTAGGCTACTGAACAAAGGGAGGCTATTAGCCCTCACTTCGGTGCGGTGCAGAGTTCCCTAAGGCAAGGGAAGGAGGCGATGGTCTTGCGTCGTTCCCTCTTCTCCCTCCGCACCCTAAGCTGCTCCAGGGAGTGGAGCTGTTCCACCTGCCCAGAGAGAGACTCCACCTGGGTCTGTAGGGTCTCGATGGTCCCTGTCAACCTGCGAGAGCCAGGGAAGAGAGAAAGGGGGGTTAGTCTGTCTGTCTGTCTGTCTGTCTGTCTGTGTGTCTGTGTGTGTGTGTGTGTGTGTGTGTGTGTGTGTGTGTGTGTGTGTGTGTGTGTGTGTGTGTGTGTGTGTGTGTGTGACACTCACCTCTCTATCTTGTGCTGGGAGGCCTTGCTGTCCAAAACCAGTTTATGGTTGGTGAGCTCTAGTTCTCTGGCTGTCCCGTCTAGCTGCTCGTACACCTTAGCATGCTGCTCATTCATTTCCCTCAGCACCTCAAGCTGCTTAACCAGGTACTGCACAGAGACACACATACTGTATGTTTATATCCTGTACACACATATACAAACACACATGATCATAAACAGAGGAACATTTGGGGTCATGGTCCCCCACCCAATCCTAACCGAAGCCATTAGGGGGATGGATACCTTCTGACCATAGTATCACTGGTTAAGGGAGACACTTCTATCCACTCCGCTGCCTATGGTACTATGTTAACTCTAAAACCCCTTGGTTGTGAACAGTGAACCATTTCAATGGGGTGATGTACTGCTATATTAAGATCAGCCAGCAGAGCCAACATCCTGCATCACCTGACTCTGCTCAGTCAGAGGGACAGGTCGGTTGTTATCCAATCTATACCTTACTTATGGGTAGGGGTTACGTTAGAGTTTAGTCTATTGAGATGCATTCATGGAGCTGTTGACACTTGGCCCTCGTCTTACCTCGATCTCCTGCACCTGCTCCTCATTGGTGATGTACATCTGCTGTAGAGAATCCTCCAGCTCCTTGTTCCTCTCTAACAGAGTCTTCCCCAGCTCCGCCGCCAAGTGGAGGTCTAAAGAGAGAGGTGGAGAGAGAGAAAAGGAGGGAGATGAGTGATGGAGAGGGCCATGGAGATGGAGATAGGTTGGAGGGAGCGAGGGGGGGAGAAAAAGAGATGGTTCGTTTTGAGAGCTCAGCTGTAACAAATGATCTAAATAAGACAGCATTAGGAACAGGTTTTTCTTTCTGCATGACAGCCACAGTAGAACGCATTGTTCCTCCTGTAACATGTTTTCATCTACGATCATGATGATGCACGGAGTAATTTTCAGCAGGGTTTTAAGAACAGCTGCAAGCAGGACAATCAAACATGAAAACATTCCTCCTGAGATACACAGAGATAAACAACATCATCCTGGACCTAGATAGAAGACAGGGAGACAAAGAAAGAGGGACTGAGAGAGACAGAGAAAGGGAGTATTCAGGAGAGAGAGAGAATTATAAAAAGAAAAAAAAATCGCATCTAGGCACCATGTCTCTCTCTAAAGATTTATTTCCTCTATTTTTACCCTTGTATCTCTGTCAGTGAACGTCACTGATATGTGTGCCAAGTTCAAAAGACAATACACCACCGCTCCACAGAAACTTTTTGACAGAAAGAGGTTCTGCAGTCTCTCTGCAGTGCGGTGGAGGAGGTTTGAATGTGTAGAAAGTGACACGTTATGAAATTGAGTGTGGGCTCAAACGAAAACGTCTAGTCGTGTACACCCTGGAGCAGAGTTGTTAACCACTGTTCTAGTAGTGTAACAATAAATGGCATTGACATCCAGTCTAGACAGAGAACCCTACTCTCTCTCATTTTATGGAAATCATACACTGAACAAAAATATAAATGCAACATGTAAAGTGTTGGTCCCATGATTCATGAGCTGAAATAACATTTTCCATATACACAAAAAGCGTATGTCTCTCAAATTCTTTACATCCCTGTTAGTGAGCGTTTCTCCTTTGCCAAGATAATCCATCCACCTGACAGGTGTGGCATATCAATACGCTGATTAAACAGCATGATCGTTACACAGGTGCACATTGTGCTGGGGGCAATAAAAGGCCCTTTCTGAGGTTGGTAACTCTTATGAACTTATCCTCTGTAACAAAAGTAACTCCGGGTCTTCCTTTCCTGATTTCAACTGTACTGGGTAGATGGCATACAGCGTAGTGTGTATGGCGTCGTGTGAGCCAGCGGTTTGCTGATGTCAATGATGTGAACAGAGTGCCCCATGGTGGGAGTTGAATTATGGTATGGGCAGGCATAAGCTACAGACAACGAACACAATTGCATTTTATCAATGGCAATTTGACTGCACAGAGGTACCGTGATGAGATCCTGAGGCCCATTGTCATGCCATTAATCCGCCGCCGTCACCTCATGTTTCGGCATGATAATGCACAGCCCCGTGTCGCAAGCATCTGTACACAATACCCGGAAGCTGGCTCACCAGACATGTCACCCCTTGAGCATGTTTGGTATGCTCTTAGCACAGCCAATGAAGAGGAGTGGGACAACATTCCACAGGGCACAATCAACAGCCTGATCAACTTTATGAGAAGGAGATGTGTTGCTGCATGAGGCAAATGGTGGTCGCAAATGGTGGTCACAAATGGTGGTCACAAACCAGTCATGTGGATTCCACATGGCTGGTTTTCTGATCCACACCCCTACGTTTTTTTTAAGGTATCTGTGACTAACAGATGCATATCTGTATTCCCAGTCATGTGGAATCCATAGCCTAGGGCCTAATTAATTTATTTCAATTGAGTGATTTCTTTATATGAACTGTAACTCAGTAAAATATTTGAAACTGTTGCATTTTCCGTTTATATTTTTGTTCAGTATAGTTAGTCTGGTGCGGAGTGGGAGGGAAAAACTAAATGAGAGATATTGAAAGTGATGTGGGGCCATTGGGGGCCTACCCAAACAGGAGTGGGCTGCACTGTATTCTGATTTCAGAGTGAGTCAGCAGGATACATAGTCTATATTTTCATGTCTGACTCAGCAGCGAGATGTGTTTTGGGACCTGTGGCCATATCTGAGATGGAAAACACACAACAGCTCGATGGAAATATAATCACTCTCGATGGAGAGACCGAGCTGAGCTGACAACAAGGTTGAGGAGAATGATGCACACTGTGATTACTGATCAATACTCCAGTCAATCGATAACAAACGTTCATTCCACTAATCTGACCTCTGACCTTCAATGCGAGATGATATACTGTATGTTTGTTGTTTTTAAGAGCGTCCAGAAACAGAAAGAACAGGCGTGATCTCAAACACAACAAATTCGTAACATATTGCACGAATTGGATTTTTAACATATCACACAAATTGCAACATTTGTATGATATCATATGAATTGCAACCAACCCTTTTAATAGGGAGTGGCACTTCCAGGCAGCCGCTGCAGAGTAACGTGGTAAAATGTTTGAAATGTTTGTTTTTTATAGTGTTTTATTTGTTGCACTGCATACTTTACCTGCTCTTTTAACGGATTAAGCATGGCTCTGATGACAATGTGTTGTACAAACGTGTTGGAATACTCATCACATTTTCTACAGATTTACAAAAAAACATGCACCTCCTCTGGCACCGCAATCGAAGGTAACAGACCTAAAACACATCAAAAACACAATCTCTCACGTGAATGCAGAGTTCTAAGTGAATTATGTGATGTCACAAATACGTCCAGAAACGTCCCAAAGACTCCGAATGTGCTTGTTTGTAAATCAAGATCACTGATAAACAAAGTGGATGAATTTGAACTGCTTCTTCAATCAGTAAATGCAGACATTGGATGTGTCACTGAAACATGTTGCACACACATCATTTTGTTCCAGCGCTTGCTTTTCAACCATGCTGTTTCCTCTCTCTTGTTGTCCTGTCTTGCCTCAATTAAACTAATGAGGAGAAAAGCAGGCTGCTGCCAGCTCCTCCTCAGCATGGTCTAATACACAGACCTGCCTGCTGCACTCACAGCTAAATGAACTCCCGTGGGGCCTTTGCTACTACACAGGTACCACCGAATGGGCTTTAACACTTTGAGGACTATGTACATCATATTCAATCCTTTGTTAAACATTACTTAACCAATTTTTATTTCATGACTGCTAATTACCATTCCAATATAAATTATATGGTCAATTTAATCCATTCTGAATGATAGCGTCCAGGAAGAGAACACTAAGTCCTCTAACTAACTACTCTAACTAACACTAACTCCTCAAAGGGTTAAACTCGCTAACAATATTTATATGTATGTATGTGTATATGTATGTATATTTATACATTTGTGGGTATGTATGTGTATATATACATACAGTGCCTTCGGAAAGTATTCAGACCCCTTGACTTTTTCCACATTTGGTTACGTTACAGCCTTATTCTAAAATGGATAAATACAACAATTTCCTCAGCAATCTACACACAATGCCCCATAATGACAAAGCAAAAACATAGTTTTTAGAAATGTTTGCTAATTTATTAAACACAAAAAACAGAAATACCTTATTTACATAAGCATTCAGACCCTTTGCTATGAGACTCGAAATTGAGCTCAGGTGCATCCTGTTTCCATTGATCATCCTTGAGATGTTTCTACAATTTGATTGGAGTCCACCTGTGGTAAATTCAACTGATTGGACATGATTTGGAAAGGCACACAGCAGTCTATATACAGTTGACAGTGCATGTCAGAGCAAAAACCAAGCCATGAGGTCGAAGGAATTGTCCGTAGAGCTCCGAGACAGAATTGTGTCAAGGCACAGATCTGGGGAAGAGTACCAAAAAATGTCTGCAGAATTGAACGTCCCCAAGAACACAGTGGCCTTCATCATTCGTAAATGGAAGACGTTTGGAACCACCAAGACACTCTTCCTAGAGATGGCCGCCCAGCCAAACTGAGCAATCAGGGGAGAAGGGCCTTGGTCAGGGAGGTCACTCTGACAGAGCTCTAGAGTCCCTCTGTGGAGATGGGAGAACCTTCCAGAAGGACAACTATCTCTGCAGCACTCCACCAATTAGGCCTTTATGGTAGTGGCCAGATGGAAGCCACTCCTCAGTAAAAGGCACATGACAGCCCGCTTGGAGTTCGCCAAAAGGCACCTAAAGACTCTCAGAATAAGAGAAACAAGATTGAGAAACCAAGAATGAACTCTTTGGGCTGAATGCCAAGCGTCACGTCTGGAGGAAATCTGGCACCATCCCTACGGTGAAACATGATGGTGGCAGAATCATGCTGTGGGGATGTTTTTCAGCGGCAGGGACTGGGAGACTATTCAGGATCAAGATCCTTGATGAAACCCTTCTCCAGAGCGCTCAGGACCTCAGACTGGGGCGAAGGTTCACCTTCTAACAGGACAACGACCCTAAGCACACAGCCAAGACAACGCAGGAGTGGCTTCGGGATGAATCTCTGAATGTCCTTGAGTGGCCCAACTAGAGTCCGGACTTGAACCCAATCGATCATCTCTGGAGAGACCTGAAAATAGCTGTGCTGCAACGCTCCCCATCCTACCTGACAGAGCTTGAGAGGATCTGCAAAGAATGAGAGAAACTCCCCAAATACAGGTGTGCCAAGCTTATAACGTCATACCAAAGAAGACTCGAGGCTGTAATCGCTGCCAAAGGTGCTTCAACAAAGTACTGAGTAAAGGGTCTGAATACTTATGTAAATGTGATATTTCAATGTCTAAAATCAAATTTTTGCTTTGTCATTAAGGGGTATTGTGTGTAGATTGATGAGGGGGAAAAAACGATTTAATCCATTTTATAATAAGGCTGTAACGTAACAAAACGTGAAAAAGGTCAAGGGGTCTGAATACTTTCCGAAGGCACTGTATATATATATATATATATATATATATATATATTTACAACAACAAAAAATATATATATATATATATTTACAAAAAATATATATGGGGGATTGGAAATGATGCAGACAATTACATTGATGGATGCTGCAATCTATCTGCAATATTAAAGCTGATCTACCCCCTACATTTATTTATTTATTAAATTAAACGAGGAGGCTGCTTCAGTCATAGAAATATAATCTCTAGTTATGCGGCTTCAGTGCTGTCCCACTGCTCGGTTAGAATAAGGCAGTCTGAAAAAAGAATAGTGTCGAATAGAATAGGGCTTGTTAAAATGTGGCTAAGGGAGCATTATAGAACATAATAAGCCATTTTAGAAAGACATACACTGAGTGTATAAAACATTAGGAACACCTTCCTAATATGAGTCGCACACTCTTTTGCTCTAAAAACAGCCTCAATTCATCGGGGCAAGGACTACAAGGCGTCGAAAGCGTTCCACAGGGATGCTGGCCCATTTCAACTCCAATGCTTCCAACAGTTGGGTCAAATTTCCTGGATGTCCTTTGGGTGGTGGACCATTCTTGAAACACACGGGAAACTATTGAGCATGAAAAACCCAGAAGCGTTGCAGTTCTTGGCACACTCAAACCAGTTCACTTGACACCTACTATCATATCCCGTTCAAAGGCACTTAAATCTTTTGTCTTGCCCATTGACCCTCTGAATGGCACATATACACAATCCATGTCTCAATTGTCTCAAGGCTTAAAAATCCTTCTTTAACCTGTTTCCTCCCCTTCATCTATACTGATTGAATTGGATTTAACAGGTGGCATAAATAAGGGATCATAGCTTTCACCTGGATTCACCCGGTCATGGAAAGAGCAAGTGTTCCTAATGTTTTGTACACTCAGTGTGTAAAGACAATATTTCGCCCAAATGTCATAGGATAATATAAAACTATATTTGCTGTAACATGTGGTATGTTAGAGATTTGTTTCAGTTTTCTCCAGTTTGCTGCTTCCACAAACAAGGATGGACCGCATCTAAAGGGGTAGCAGATTTAACACAACACGGGATCAGTTTGCTCTGGATGAAATGTTTTGAGAAACTGGGCCCTGGATAGCATTACTCTCATAAATCCTCTTGTTCTTTATTCCAAGAGGGGAAATTGAATTATGTAAACATGTAAGCTCTGCTGCTGGCCGCTGTACGCCAGATCTCCTAGCTTTCAAACAGCAGAACTCAGAACCAAATACTGCCTGGAAAATCCACAGAACCCAATCACTTACCCACTGTTTACATTCACCATCGTTCACTGCTGTGTGGTATTGGAATCTAATGGAGAGAGAGAGGAGCAAGCACTGTTTCTCAGCACCAAACATCCCAATCAATACCCTCTACTGACCATTGTCTCCAAACAAGGAAACCAGGAAGTCAACTGACGCATGAAGGATGACATCACCACCCAGACCCAATGACTCAGTCACAATGGAATGGATTATGTGTATTTCCTGGATATAGTTTTTCCAGGTTTTCTTTTTTCATGTTTTAGCAGTATCAGTTACACTGACTGAGGGATGTCTTCTTGAGGGCCTAAGCAGGAACACACATTGGCTGCATGCATACTGGAGGGGAATGCTTTTGTAGAGTGAATAGCATTATATTGTTGTTAGGGGAAGGGTCACACTCCTGTCACAACCCACTGACACAGCACACACACAGGCACAATGTACAACAAAAATCTAGTTGTTTCAACTACATATTAATAAGTAAATCTTTCCACATTTTTATTTTTTTTTATTTACTCAACTTTTAGGTCAAAGTGTTACCTGAACTTAACATTTTTAGTTGACCCAAACTTAGCTTCAACATGAGAAAATGTAGGCAAAAATTCAGTCAACTTTAAATGCTGTGTTTGCTCAAATTGTCTCATATGTTCATTCAACAAAAGAATATTATTTGGGCATCCTACCTGAGGAACTAGTTACTCACACAGTGCCTTTAAGATATAATTCAGTCAACTTACATTGTTGACATCGTGCATTTTCAACATGTCCTCACCTGGGATTTGAACTCAAAACCTCTTGGTTCACAGCATTCCAATCTTCCTGCTACACCACCATGTCTGTGTCAATAACTGGCTTCACATGTATTGTTACACTTTGCACTTAAATCTCAGCTCTGCTAATAGTACACTAAAGGAAAAATATTTTAAGGAGTAACATTAAAACAGAGTAATACGCCCAACCAACAGACAACTATTCAGAAAACCCTACAAATGCTTAAATAAGTAAATTAAAATCAGTGATGAGAGGATGATCAGATGAACTGATAATTGAAACAGACATGGTGGCGTAGCAGGAAGATCAGAACACCATGATCCAAGAGGTTCTGAGTTCAAATCCCAGGTGTGGACTTGTTGACAAATAATTGAACATGCACAATGTTATCAAAAATGTAAGTAGACAATGTTGTATGTATAACCGGTTGCACGGCTCTTTTTAGTTAAGAGGCACAAATAATACATTCTAGTTGAATGATCATACGAGACAAGTTGAGACAAGTTGAGCAAAACACATTCAATTGACTGAAGTTTGGCCTACGTTTTTCTGAAGTTGGAGCTAAGTTTTGTTTGTCAGGTAATACTTTCACTGAAAAGTTGAGTAAACTAAAACGGCTGTGGAACCAGTTACTTAATAATAATTAGTTGAAACAACTAGATTTGTGGGTGTTTTTTTTTTACAGTGCAGGCACAAGCGTGCACACACACACACACACACACACACACACACACACACACGAATATACTGTACTGTCTGGGTATCAGAGCCACTGTTTGAGCCCTGTCATCAAATCAGTTGGGGCTTAGTACTGGGGAAGTGTGTGTGTGTGTGTGTGCGTGGGTTTATGTGTGTGGGCGCGCATGTGTACAGTGCACTTGTGAAAGGAAACATGCCTGGCTTGGAATATGCCTGTCCTTTTTGAGCAGTGAATGTTGTTTTTGTAGGTGCATATCTCCAATAGGATTCACAGGAATCTGGAAAACATGGCCTCTCCTTGTTTTCTCCTCCTTCTCTCTTTCCTTCTTTCCTTTTCTGCAGATAAGCTGTATAGCAGACCAAACCCTTCCGTACGACTTCACTGCAGTCAATACCACAGAAAGCTCAAATTCTATATACAAATGATTCAACACAAGTTTTTGTCCGCAAGATGACAAGGAAACAAACTGTGTATTTAAAGCCGCAGAGAGGTGGTTGTTGAAGCGTTATTAAGTTGCATGTAATACAAGCAGGTGCATGCTATAACAACCCTCTCATCAGATATAAGTCCAGCCCTGTTAACCAATGGGTCCCAACAGGCCTAAAGACTCAGCAGGGCTGGTCACATAGCTTCAGCTGAGCACAGAGTTTGGGCTAGAGCAAGCCTTGGTCTGTCTTACTAAGGGTTCCTTACACTCTTAGTAAAAGGGTTTCAAAAGGGTTCTTCGGTTGTCTCCGTAGGACAGGGGTGTCAAACTCATTCCGTGGAGGGCCCAGTGTCTGCAGTTTTTTTTTATTATTCTTCTTTCAATTAAGACCAAGCCAACCAGGTGTGGCGAGTTCTTTACTAATCAGTGACCTTAATTCATCTATCAAGTACAAGGGAGGAGCAAAGAACCCTCAGACACTCGGCCCACCGTGGAATGAGTTTGAGACATGTGCCATAGGAGAACACTTTTTGGTTCCAGGTAGAACCCTTTTTTGGTTCCAACCTAAAAGGGTTCTAACTGGAAGCAAATGGGTTCTACCAGGAACCAAAAAGGATTATTCAAAGGGTTCTCCTATGGGGACAGCTGAAGATCATTGATGTTTTTCTACTCAGTGTTACTATGCATGGTAATGTCTGAGTCTGTGTGTTGTAGATGCATCATGTTTGCCGATTCCTTGCAGTATAGAAAAGCAAATAGCCTCATTGCATCATCAAATGTCTGCCTTGCTTAGCATGGGAGTTCTCTTCTTGATCTTATTTTTTTCACCACATCTAATTCTGCCTAAACCCTGTGGCCAAATAGCACCCCTGATGATGGAGCCTGTGCCTCTGTCTGCAGGGTAATCCAATGCCAGCAGTGTGTTCTCCTCTCTGATAGACTGCTGGCACCTCACAGTATCACTGCCAGAGGTGAGCTCAGCATTCTGAGCTAACACAAAATACAACACCTGGCACTGCTCTGAGAGGCCAGGAACACTGTGTGCCATGGGGCACCGAGAATACAGGCTGCACCAGAGAGATGTAGAGAGGGAGGGTGGATGCAGAGAGTGGGAGATACATGGAGAGACGTGGGCCCTGTGCTCTTTTTTAGCTTTCTCCCTTCTCTCTCATATCTCGTCCTGTCATTGTCCTGTAATCTTCTACTGTCTCTCTTTCTCTACCCCTCTTTATTCTTCCTTTCACTCCCTCTCCCTCGTTCTGAGTAAAGTGAAGACACATCCGCCTGTATTTTTATCCTCAGGTCTACTGATGTGTCCACACACTCAGTTCCCCCTCCAGCTCCCTCTCCTCTCACAGTACCAGTGTGTGTAAAGTGTGTATAGTGTGTGTATAGTGTGTCTGTGTGCATGAGGTCAAATCAATAGCAGCATCAAAGCATTACATCATCTCCTCTCAGCCTGTGGCAGATATCCTAATAATTGGAACAAAGAGATGAAGTGATAGAGAGATTATGGATGAGCGTGGAGTGAAAAAGAAAGGATTGCAGGTAGCGAGGGAAATGAGATTGAGAGAGAGGAACAGAGAGAGAGGGAGAGTAAGAGCCAGAGAGCAAGGCAGAGAGAAAAAGAATCATGGTGTGAGGAAGGGAGAGAGAGAGTAGGGAAGAGGGGAGAGATGAAATAGCCCTATATCTGTCAAGAACTTTGACAAGCTATGATTGGCTACAGCTCAGCAGATACATTATCAGCAGCTTGGGATATTGAATATGCATTTAAATTAGTGTAATTTTAACCTTTATTTAACTAGGCAACTCAGTTAAGAACAAATTCTTATTTACAATGATGGCCTTCTGTGGAACAGTGGGTTAACTGCCTTGTTCAGTGGCAGAATGACAGATTTTTACCTTGTCAGCTCAGGGATTCAATCCAATCTGTTACTTGCCCAACACTCTAACCACTAGGGTACCTGCCACCCCGAATGAATGAAGCTTATTGTGCCAACCACATTCAAATCGAATTCAGACTAATAGCAGTTCTACTGAATTATGGCATTACACAATCTATATAGTACAGTATGAAGGCACAGACGAAGTAGGTTATTATTATGCAAATAGTATGGTCCCATAGAATTAATGTGGAACAGAGGTGATGCACAAGGCCTGGACCGTAGTTGAAAAGGCTACTGCAATAATATCTTATGGGAATAGCCTAGTGATTGAAAATAGCTATCTACACTATTCCAGTGGATATGCAAGTCAAGCATGTTTCCTGTCTGTGTTGGCCCTCATGTATGTTCTTTGTTGTTCTTGTTAAAAGGATATGTTCCTTGTTTATTGAATTATGAAGACGTGAACATGACAGTCTACTGGCTGTGAAAGCCACTACATTCTAAAAGGAAAACATAATATGTCATGATTGAATGAGGAAATCAATGCAACCTAATTGACCGCATAAACAAGGTTAAGTGCTATAGGAAGCCCTGCACTATTCCATTAATGTTGTTATGTTGATGTTGTGAAAAGAGGTAAGAAGATGGGGTTAGAGGTTATAGTCCGCGAAACTGTTTGTCAATTTGCATTAGGCTAAAGGCAAATGCTGCCAATGTCTATTAGGCCTACAACATTTTATGGGACAATGGCTGTTAATGCAAATAAATGCCTTTCGCACACAACAAATGTTTGAGACTTTGCCATAAGAAGTTGATGTAAGCTTGCTCATTATTGCAACCTACAAAGAACAATCGCATTGCAATGATGACAGCCGACATCTATTGTCTTCTATTTATTGTTATTTTATTACATTGTAATCCATTGTTTACGATCACCAACAGAACACTGTGTCCAGCCAGCATCGTGTATGTGGTTTTTCTTGCAATATGACAACCACCACAGAAGGAAACGATTTTTCCCATCACCGTCACAAAGGCCCTTGGTATCCATCCTTTCAATGTATTGTTGTCAGAAAGTAGCAAAAGATTCAAGTGCGGTTACACATTTCGAAAGCGTTGGTGTTTTTATTTGTCAAGATGCACGGACAAATTTAACATCGCAAGCTGATCTAGAAGGCTTCCGTCATCAAAAAGGCCTTTGTTTGAGAAGAACAGCTGAGCTCACCAATAACGAAAAAGTGCATTGACATTGCGGATGCGGCTGGCTGCAAACGGCGGCCCCAGAAATGCGTCGCTACTTACCCGATTCGAGATCTTGCTGGTCGTACCATGGCTCTTCCTCCTCGGTAACAAATTCCTCCATTCCTAGCATCGAAAAACGGATACTCCCACCCGCCTTGTCCTGCAGCCCAGAAAAAACTCTGTTACAAACCAGGTCCACAGTCAGACACACACATACACTCACTCACTGTCCCGCCCGCCTTTGGAATAACATTAGCAACTGCCTCCACACTCGAATGAGGAGAGAGCTGTGACTGACGTTAACCGCATCTAGGCAGATGAAGCTGATAAACAACAACGTGGGTTTATTGGCAGCAGTCACCCAGTCCCACAAAACACTGCCAAACAACCTTTTCAAGATAGGGGGTCGTTTCACAGTTTTTAAACTAAACACAAGGACACAAACACGAGAGACTCGAACACTGCTTTAAAACATCAAGTCTTAATTGTCCAATTAGTGTTTCTTATAGGGGACTTGTTTGGTCTAAAATTTAAAATTAAACTGAGTTGTTGACACTTGTGTGTTTTCCCACTCTCTCTCCCTCTGCACTCCCACCTCTCTCTCACCCCGTGTCCCATCCTGTTCCAAAGACCGCTAGAGACAAGCTGTGTAGCCTAGACGTGGCAGATGTCGCAAGTCTCTCTCCCTTCTCTTCCTGGAGCAAAGCTGTGGTGAATGTAAATGTTGGCCATATACACAAAAACATTAGGCAATGTAGAGACGGTCCATGTGGTGTTCAAATTTCTCCAAGTGTTCCAGTAGAGGTAGCCATGCTTATCGAGATTAAAATATTACAATTCTGTTCACTATGATTCCAAGTGTGTAGGCCTACACAGAAACTATTATGCACGCATGGTGCACTGCATGTATGAAATGCATGCATTGAAATACAGCCATTGTAGCTGTGTTGCCTGAGGGACAATTGAGGAGCAGTGAATCACACTACTGAAGATCATTCACATCCCCCAAATTACCCCCCAGGCAATACAGCAAAGCAGACACTATTTCAATGCAACGCTTGAGTGTCACACATAATAGCACCACTAGGGGGCAATCTAACATTTCACTTCAAGCAACCACCACCAAAACAGTCTATTCAGCGTGATGTGGTTCTGTCTCTTAGGCTCTGAACACTAATTACTCAGTGCACTTTGCCCAATGAAAGCTTTAGCTCTGTGAGTTTATGGCAGCACTATTGATAGCGAGAGACGACCACAGGTAACTAATCTCGCTTAGTGAAAAAAGTAGGGTGTAAATAGATTCCAGACGCTGATCTAAGATCAGTTGTGCGGTTTTCTCCCTAGTATTGGGGGAGGTGGAGCTGGTCCGAGATCTACAAATACGGGCTACTCCTTGCTCCCTAGTTATCTGTGTGAGAGGGATTGAGTAAAAGGGCTTGGTCACCCCAGACCAGGGTAAAGACAGGACATATGGTCACAGTGCTGTAAGTATGGCAGGAAGAGACAGATATGTGTGTTTACTACACAGTATTAGGAATAGAGTTCTGAGGATTCTGTCTGTAGGGATGTCACCATTTAGTTTGCAATAGGTCACAGCATTGGTTGAGAGAGGGGAGCTATAGTATTAGATTATCATTGAGCCTACAGTGATACATTCATAGCGGGAAATAACACACATTGCTTTCATTACAAAAATCACCCATTTGAATTGCAAAGCTGCTCAGCTCTGCTTTACTGTTGTCAACAAAGCCAGTCTGAATCCAGCTGCTCTGAATTCTAAAGGGAGGGAGGCTGGGTTGAATCAAGTCTTTCTGCTCTCAACTATAGTTTACCCCCTCTAACTCAGGCCTCTCTCTCTCTCTCTCTCTCTCCAATGAAATTCAAAGAGGCTTTATTGGCATGGGAAACATGTTTACATTGCCAAAGCAAGTGAAATAAACAATGAACAAATGTGAGAAGACAAAACAACATCAACAAAAAATGATTACAATTTAACATAAAAAAGATAGACATGTCAAGTGCTATATTTTCAGCTATGTACAGTGTTTTAGCAATGCGCAAATAGTTGTAGTACAACCAGTAGGGGAAGATAGTGGCTTGCAAAAGTATTCACCCACTAGGCATTTTTCCTATTTTGTTACCTGGAATCTATCTCTATATATCTCTCTATCTCTATATATCTCTATATATCTCTCTATCTCTATATATCTCTATATATCTCTATATATCTCTCTATCTCTATATATCTCTCTCTATCTCTCTCTCTCTCTCTCTCTCTCTCTCTTCATAAAATTTCAGTCACATCTTGCGCCATAGGCTACACTTCTCTGTCCATCACGCGTGTAAACAACTAGCTTGCCTGCTATATCCGCACTGATTGGTGGAGTAATTTAATGAGATAAATGTAAGAAACTTGATTTCAGAAGTAAAAAAACAATATAAATATTAACAATATAAATCTGTACTTTATTTTGGTTTGAACCGGGTTTTCTGGTCAGAACAGTGGAACAGAATGAAAAAAAATATTGGTTCTGTTCAGAACGAAACGATTGGAAAATTATTTTGGTTCCAACGTCTGCCTATAATATTTTGCCTCCAAAACTGCAGGTGAATCAGCACAACAATTTACAAAAATACTCATCATAAACGTTGATAAAAAATTAAACTGTTATTCAAAGAATTATAGATGAACATCTCCTTTATGCAACCGCTGTGACAGATTTCAAAAAAGCTTCACAGGGAAAAAACACTTTGCAATAATCTGAGTAATGCACTCAGAAAAATACACTAGGCAATACAGATACCCGCCATTTTGGAGTCATCTAAAATCATAAATAGCATTAGAAATATTCACTTACCTTTGATGATCTTCATCAGAAGGCACTTCCAGGAATCCCAGGTCCACAATAAATGTTGTTTTGTTCGATAAAGTCCATAATTTATTCCAGTGTCTTGAAAAACGTTTTGGAACACAGCTAACTCTCACATGAATGCGCGTCAATGAACTCATGTGCTTTCCTGAGTCAACAACTTCCAACTTCCTCTGTTTGCTCTCTGTTCATCATAGATGCCTCAAACAACTTTCTAAAGACTGTTGACATCTAGTGGAAGCCTTAGGAAGTGCAAAATGAACCCTAAGTCACTGTGTGTTCGATAGGCAATGACTTGAAAGGACTACAAGCACCAGATTTCCCACTTCCTGGTTAGATTTGTCTCAGGTTTTTGCCTGCCATATGAGTTCTGTTATACTCACAGACATCATTCAAACAATTTTAGAAACTTCAGAGTGTTTTCTATCCAAATCTACTAATAATATGCATATTCTAGTTCCTGGGCCCGAGTAGTAGGCTGTTTAATTTGGGTACGTTTTTCATCCGGCCATGAAAATACTGCCCCCTACCCTAGAGATGTTAACCTACCCTTTTTTTGTGATATCCAATTGGTAGTTACAGTCTTGTCCCATCACTGCATCTCCCGTACGGATTGAGAGCCATGGAAGGTGGAAGGTTGAGAGCCATGCTTCCTCCAAAACACAACCCTGCCAAGTCGCACTGCTTCTTGACACACTGCTTGCTTAACCCGGAAACCAGTAGCACCAATGTGTCGGAAGAAACACCGTACAATTGCCGACCGTGTCAGTATGCATGCGCCAGGCCTGCCACAGTGGTCGCTAGGGCGCGATGGGATAAGGACATCCCGGCCGGCCAAACCCTCCCCTAACCCAGACGACACTGGGCCAATTGTGCACCGCCTCATGGGTCTCCCGGCCAGCTGCGACACAGCCCGGGATTGAACCCAGATCTGTAGTGACGCCTCAAGCACTGCAGTGCATTACACCGCTGCGCCACTCGGAAGTTCCAGCCTAGCTAATGTTAGCCAGCTAGCTAGCGTTAGCCACCTAGCCACTTATCTAGAATTCATAATGTATCATAGGTTTTGCAAAATCGTAACCTATTGTAAGTTTTTCGCAAATTTGTAACATATAATGTGAATTGTCATTCGTAACATAACATATTATACTAAATGGAGTGTCTCGGATTTACGTACAGAATAATACGAAATGCTCTGAGACCAGGTTGTAGCGTAACAATACCAAACGTAACATGCCATACTAATTTGAGTGTCCCAGATTTACATTTACTATGTTACGTCTAGTCTATGAGACCGGGCTGTGTGATTGGGCTACACATAAACTATTGATCCTCTGTGGAAAAATTATACGCCTGGTGTAGTATTCTGAGTTATTTCATTTATTTCTGAACAGACAGCAGTAATTCTATAAACAATAAACCCGGGGCAGCCGAACACAAATCAACTCTTAGTATATCATATACGTTTTCACATTATGCTTTTTAGGGGGCAGGAGAAGTACAGAGGAGGCAACTTGAATTAACTCTGATTGTTTGTACTATAACTTTTACATTGCAAACAGAGAAAATAATTTTTCATGACAAGAGAGGTACCGGATCCTGGCAATTTTGGTTCCGGAACATAACAGTCCAAAATTGAGAGGTGCTGGCTCAAATTAAGCACTGGGCAAGACAAAAGTGCCTTTGACTGGGGTATGGTAGTAGGTACCAGGCGCACCAGTTTGGGTTAAGAATGGTCCACCACCCAAAGGACATCCAGCCAACTTGGCACAACTGTGGCCTAACTGTAGGAAGCATTGGAGTCAAATTGGTGTTGTACCTAAATACCGTACGACAGACCAAGTATACACACTGCACACCCTTATTGACAAACAAAACAAAATAAAAGCAGTCTTCGCTTTCTTTGTTGATTTCAAAAAAGCTCTTGGCTCAATTTGGCATGAGGGTCTGCTATACAAATTGATGGAAAGCGGTGTTGGGGGAAAAACATACGACATTATAAAATCTATGAACACAAACAACAAGTGTGCAGTTAAAATTTGGCAATAAACATACAGATTTCTTTCCTCGGGCTGTGGGGTGAGACAGGGATGCAGCTTGAGCCCCACCCTCTTCAACATATACAGTACAGGTGAAATTATTGGACACACCTACTCATTCAAGTGTTTTTCTTTATTTTTACTATTTTCTACATTGTAGAATAATAGTGAAGACATCAAAACTATGAAATAACACATATGGAATCATGCAATAACCACAAAAGTGTTCAACAAATCAAAATATATTTAACATTTTAGATTCTTCAAAGTAGCCACCCTTTGCCTTGATGACAGCTTTGCACATGCTTGGCATTCTCTCAGCCAGCTTCACCTGGAATGCTTTTCCAACTGTCTTGAAGGAGTTCCCACATATGCTGAGCACTTGTTGGCTGCTTTTCCTTCACTCTGCGGTCCAACTCATCCCAAACCATCTCAATTGGGTTGAAGTCGGGTGATTGTGGAGGCAAGGTCATCTGATGCAGCATTCCATCACTCTCATTCTTGGTCAAATATCCCTTACACAGCCTGGAGGTGTGTTGGGTCATTGTCCTGTTGAAAAACAAATGATAGTCCCACTTGTGGCAAATAAACTTTGATTTGATTTGACTAGGCACAAACCAGATAGGATGGCGTATCACTGCAGAATGCTGTGGTAGCCATGCTGGTTAAGTGTGCCTTGAATTCTAAATAAATCACTGACAGTGTCATTAGCAAAGCACCCCCACATCATCACACCTCCCCCTTCATGCTTCACGGTGGGAACCACACATGTGGAGATCATCCGTTCACCTACACTGCGTCTCACAGACACAACGGTTGGAACCAAAAATCTCAAATTTGGACTCATCTTTTGACTCATCAAAAGGACAGATTTACACCGGTCTAATGTCCATTGCTCGTGTTTCTTGGCCCAAGCAAGTCTCTTCTTCTTATTGGTGTCCTTTAGTAGTGGTTTCTTTGCAGAAATTCGACCATGAAGTCCAGATTCTCCTCTGAACAGTTATATTGAGATGTGTCTGGTAATGCTAATGAACTTATCCTCTGCAGCAGAGGTAACTCTGGTTCTTCCTTTCCTGTGGCGGTCCTCATGAGAGCCAGTTTCATCATAGCGCTTGATGGTTTTTGCGACTGCACCTGTTGTGGAAGATATTGACTCGAATACTTCTCAGATACCAGAGCTTGTGAATTCAATTAGACTTTTATTGCAGAGAACAACAAAACCCAAGCACCTCCATGGAAGACTGCCTCCTCATTCTTAGTGCTTGGCTTTTATACATTTTTACCTTTACATATGTCATCACCCCATTTGCTTTGTTACATAGTTTCCATTCTCTTATTGGCTCAGATATTGGGGCGTAGATTATATTGGTGGTATGACATGCATACCCCTTAGCTAATGTTCCTGTCCAAAGGTCTTTACAAGTTCAGACCTACATTATCAATGTATGCTTTAACTCATGTGCGTGTCCAGTAGCCTTCACAAGATCAGATATGGCCCAGACCAGTCACGTCTTGTTAGTTTACCTTGCCTCATCTACACAGATTCTGCTTACGTTCTGTTCTTTACATGTCCAATGGTCAATTCGATGTTGATCTAGCTTGGATACTCACATGGGTTTAGCCTTCATTCTGCTTACACATGTCTAATATTTAAGCTTATAATGATTATTCTTTCTACTTCAAAGAGAACAGTGAAGGTTACTGAAAATCATCAGATGACTGGAAAATCTCCAACACACCTGAAGAAACCTTCAATGTTCTTGAAATTTCTTAAAGTAATGATGGACTGTTGTTTCTCTTAGCTTATTTGAGCTGTTTTTGCCATAATATGGACTTGGTCTTTTACCAAATGGGCTATCTTCTGTATACCACCCCTACCTTGTCACAACACAACTGATTGGCTCAAACGCATTAAGAAGAAAGGAAAGAAATTCCACAAATGTACTTTATCAAGGCACACCTGTTAATTGAACTTCATTCTAGGTGACTACCTTATGAATCTGTTTGAGAAAATGCCAAGAGTGTGCAAAGATGTCATCAAGGCAAAGGGTGGATACTTTGAAGAATCTCAAATATACATTTATTTAGATTTGTTTAACACTTTTTTGGTTACTACATGAGTCATTTCATAGTGTTGATGTCTTTAATATTATTCTACAATGTAGAAAATAGTAACAATAAAGAAAAACCCTGGAATGAGTAGGTGTGTCCAAACTTTTGACTGGTACTGTATATCAATGAATTGGCGAGGGCACTAGAACTGCAGCACACGGCCTCACCCTACTAGATTAGAAAATCAAATTTCTACTGTTTGGAGATAATCTGGTGCTTCTGTCCCCATCCAAGGAGGGCCTACTGCAGCACCTAGATCTTCTGCACAGATTATGTCAGACTTGGGCCCTGACAGTGAATCTCAGTAAGAGAAAAATAATGGTGTTACAAAAAAGGTCCAGTAGCCAGGACACCAAACATAAATTCTATCTAGACACCGTTGCCCTAGAGCACACAAAAAACTATACCTACCTCAGCTTAAACATCAACACCACAGGTAACTTCCACAAGGCTGTGAACGATCTGAGGCAAGGCAAGGGCCTTCTACCACATCCCAATTAGGATCTGGCTAAAAATACTTCAATCAGTTATATAATCCATTGCCCTCTATGGTTGCGAGGTCTGGGGTCTACTTACCAACCAAGAAATCACAAAATGGGACAAACACCCAATTGAAACTCTGCATGCAGAATTCTGCAAAAGTATACTTTGTGTACAATGCAAAACCCCAAACAATCCATGCAGAGCAGAAACAGGACTATACCCTGTAGAAAAGAGCTGTTTTATTCTACAACCACCTAAAATGAAGCGATGCCCACACATTCCTCCACAAAACCCTAACCTACAGAGAAATTAACCTATAGAAGTCCCCTCAGCCAGCTGGTTCTAGGGCTCTGTTCACAGACAGACCCCACAGAGCCCCAGGACATTTTTACATTTAAGTCATTTAGCAGATGCTCTTATCCAGAGTGACTTACA
The DNA here is from genome assembly GCF_965601325.2 of Salmo salar. Lineage (NCBI taxonomy): Eukaryota > Metazoa > Chordata > Actinopteri > Salmoniformes > Salmonidae > Salmo > Salmo salar. The sequence goes on along the minus strand of NC_138318.1, from coordinate 14,117,640 downwards.
GTAGTGAATGCATACATTTCATACCATTTCATGCCTTTTTTTTTTGTACTGGCCCCCCATGGGAATCAAACCCACAACCCTGGCATTGCACACGCCATGCTGGCATTGTAAACACCATGCTCTACCAACTGAGCCACAGGGAAGCTTACAGAACTGCAGCACAATTAGACCCAACCAAATTATGAGAAAAATATATAACTATTTGATAGACTGGAAAGAATCAACCAAAAACCTGAACAAATTGGATTGCTATCTAGCCCTAAACAGAGAGTACACAGTGGCAGAATACCTGACCGTTGTGACTGACCCAAAAGGAATAAAATCCTTGACTATGTATTGACTCAGTGAGCATAGCCTTGAAATTGAGAGAGGCCGCCATTGCTTGTCTTCTCTCGAGACCCAGGTATGCCTATGTGCCCACTGCCTACAAAAAGAGCTGTAAACCAGGAGTTTGAAACAAAATAATTTTGTTTGTTCCGACCAATGGTTCTAAACCGGTTCAAACCCCAAAAAAGTACCGGTTTATATTGTTCTTTCTGTTCCTTTTTAACTTCTTGAAATCAACAGTTTTTTACATTTATCTCATTAAATTACTTCACCAATCTGTGCGGATAGAGCAGGCAAGCTAGTTGTTTACACGCGTGATGGACAGAGAAGTGTAGCCTATGGTGCAAGATGTAACTGAAATTTTACAGCTGGGGGGAGGGAGAGAGAGAGAGAGAGGAGCAGGCTTGAAGTGCTATGCATCTTGTTATGACATGCATTATCTGAATTAGGTCCATATAATTATACCTACGAGGAGAGGCTTCTATGAAGGAACATTGAATGTCCTTTGAGCTAGCTAGCTAACAAGCTTTTGTGTGCCGAGTGGCACCAGAATTAAAAAAAACACATCTTGCCTTTTTTGTAGTTTATAAATAGAACGTGAAAAGTGACAACTAGGCCTATAGTATCCTTAACTAGCATTGAAAAAGTTAATCCATTCTTCTCTAGCTAATAAAAAATCTCTCTCCCCATCTTCTGAATCAAGCTAGTAACGTCAGTATAGTAGCCTATGCTTCGGAGGGGGGATGGGCAGGTAGCCTAAACAAGCAGACACTGGCAAGAATGTTCAGCTTGCAGGCAGATCCTGGAATAAGTTTCTGAGTGACCGAGTGAGCTCTTTGTATAGTTGCTTTGTTTTTTGTTTTGTTTTGTGGGACTAGAAAAAAATGCCTAGAATGTAAAATAACGTTATTAATATGAAGGTTCTGTTCCGAAACAGTATGGATCACTTTCGTTCCCAGTTCCATTACTGTTCCTTGAAAAAAAAAAAATCTGTTCTTTGAACAGGTTCAAACGCGTGGTGGAAAATGAGCAGCACTTCCTAACATCATGCCAAATGTATGACCACATTAGAGATACATATTTTCCACAGACCCACAAAGAATTTGAAAACACATCAAACATTTATAAACTCCCATATCTGTTAGGCGAAATAAAATTTGCAATCACAGCAGCAAGATGTGTGGCCCATTGCCATGAGAAAAGGGCAACCAGTGGAGCACAAACGACATTGTACATTTATTTATTTTGTTTTTTGTTTTAAATGTTTTAATTTATCTGTTAATTTACCTTCTTCTACTATTCGTACTAGAGCTATGTGCTGGGGGTGCCACGGCACCCCTGATAAATTGAAATACATTTCAGTACATAAAGTTAAGGAATTACTGCTGTCTGTATAGAAATAAATGAAATAACTCAGAAACTACACCAGGGGTAGGCCGCCTAGAATTTTGCCACAGAGGATCAATAGTTTATGTGTAGCCCAATCCAACAGCCTGGTCTCATAGACTATACGTAACATAGAGCATGTAAATCCGGGACACTCAAGTTAGTAGGATATGTTACATTTGGTATTGTTACGCTACAACATGGTCTCAGAACATTTTGTATTATTCTGTACGTAAAGCAAAGACACTCCATTTACTATGATATGTTACAAATGACAATTTGCATTAAATGTTGCAAATTTGCAAAAATGTACAATATGTTACGATTTGCAAAACCTATGATATGTTATGAATTCTCGCTAGGTGGCTAACGCTAGCTAGCTCGCTAATATTAAGTTTAGGGTTAAGTTTAGAAGCTAGGTTAAAGGGATAAAGTTAGGGGAAGGGTTAGCTAAAAGGGTTATGGTTATGGTTAGTAGAAGGGTTAGCTAACATGCTAAGTAGTTTCGAAGTAGCAAAAAAAGTAGTAAGTAGTTGAAAAGTTGCTAATTTGCTAAAATGATAAAGTTCTCTGTGATGAGATTCAAACTCGCAACCTTTGGGTTGCTAGACGTTTGCGATAGTCCAACTACCCTACTTCATTTTTTTGCCTCAAGTAACCATCTAACCACAGTGGTGGAAAATGTACCCAATTGTCATACTTGATTAAAAGTAAAGGTGGCACCATTTTCTTGTTTTTAACATTTCCGAATAGCCAGGGGCATGCTCCAACACTCAGACATAATTTACAAATGAAGCATGTGATTAGGGAGTCCGCCAGATCAGAGGCAGTAGGTATGACCTGGGATGTTTTCTTGATAAGTGTGTGAATTACACAATTTTCCTGTCCTGCTAAGCATTGAAAACGAGTACGTTTGGGTGTCAGGGAAAATGTTTGGAGTAAAAAGTACATCATTTTCTTTAGGAATGTAGTGAAGTAAAAATAGTCAAACATATAAATAGTAAAGTACAGTACAGATACCTAAAAAAACTACATAAAGTACTTTAAAGTATTTTTACTTAAGTACTTTACACCACTGTGTAACCATACCAAAAGTAAAATATCATACTAATTTGACGGCTCTATTTTCGGCTGGCGTTAAGGTGACACTGGTGACAAACGCATGTTAGTTTGCAATTTCGTCATGTAAAAAACTGGGGCACTTGCATTTTCCAGTCCTAACTCCAGGTTCGTCAATTTACCTGTCTTATATCAGCTCGCTGGCACTCAAGATGGGCGGTGTAGAAGTATTTTAGGCATGTCCTTAAAAACATTAGCGCTGATAGGGATATTTAAGACCAAACATAAGCTGGTTTTGTTATGACATGCTTTTTGACAGTGGAAAAGCAGCCTATCCAGCCGTGACGCACACTGCCCATATGTGCATGGAACACGAGTAGCCTAATGTGCTTTTGGTGCATGTACACTTATATTTAGAAACATAAAACAAATGTTTTCTCCCATTATGTTTTATTTGATTCAAAACCAAGCATAGCCTCCCCTCGTTTCAATGAAGGCCTTTTTTTGTCTGCCCAATGCAATCGCGAAGTAGTCAAGACTGTCGATAAAGGGTTTGGCTCCTGAGACAGCTTGGAAATAAGTCTTCATCACCAAAGCTTTATTAAAATATAACATTTGAGAGGAGTAAAACAGTGAGCTGGCATTCCCATTTATTTTAGCCATGCAGGTCCCGTTTTGGACATGCATAAAACCCCCTCCATGATGTAGGCTAAGTGTCCATTCCCATCATGAAACGAGAGATGAGAACCTCTGTGAATACATGAACCTCGTGTTTCGAAATTATCTGTAACCTGTAAACATTTCTGGATTTTCGTTTCATATGTTCAAAACCCAAACTTACCTTAGGCCCACTATAACGAAGGCTGATTCAACAGAAATGCATGTCGTTTATATCCTGCCGATTTTATGATATCATTACATTTTACATGTATTTATTGTTGTTGGTTTTTTTTTTTTTTACAAACAAACTTATTAGAATGATTCACCTTCCTGGTATTATGGAGACAAAGTCCGTGCCATGCTTGCAATGCAACTTCAGGAGATGTGTGAATGCAATCTGGTCTGTAAAATGGTTCCAATTATGTTCATAAAACATAGGCCTATTTGGGAGCAGTACAACGGTGAGTGGACATTCTCCCTTTCTCTTTATATTGGATCTTTGTCCAGCTACTGTGAAAAGTGTGGATGTCCGTTAAACTCTTGCTTTAATATTACATGCCCACGGGGAGAAACTATGGTGCCTGTAAGTGTGACATAGCCCATTTAAAACAAGTTGTTTTGATTAGAATTATTTGTGCTCTTTTTAGGGTATATCAATAATTAATGTAATCTTGCTTATTGACAATGTCTGGCATGCCCATGCTCAGCCATATTGCAATTTACAGTAGGCCTAGCCCCTATATCAGTGTGAATGCTATTGAAGCCATGCAATGACTTAGAACAATGTGGACTGTAAATGGGTTCAAGTTAATGTATTTAGCAAATATAGGTCTACATTTTGTTATTTCGTTTCTGTAAGCATTTAACAAACTATAACGGGCTAACAATGACATTGGAGTTGATTCCAAGGCAATACATAGAAGACCATTGTCACGTCCTGACCATAGTAAGATGTTATTTTCTATTGTAGAGTAGGTCAGAGCGTGACAGGGGGTGTTTTGTGTTTATCTATGTTTTCTATTTCTATGTTCTTAGGTTCTAGTTTTTGTATTTCTATGTTGGTTTGTTTGAGATGATCTCCAAATGGAGGCAGCTGGTCCTCGTTGTCACTAATTGGAGATCATACTTAAGTAGGGTTTTTCTTCCTGGGTTTTGTGGGTGATTCTTTTTGAGTAGTGTTTGTTTCTCCTCTGCATCACGGTTTGTTGTTTTGTCAATTCAGTTTATTTATGCATTGCAAAGTTTCACAGATTAAATAAAATGTGGAACTACACACACGCTGCACCTTGGTCCGCTTCTTCCTACGACAGCCGTGACAACCATAAATACACAACTTGAAGCAAACACATATTTCGCTATGGGCCAAGCCTCGGCACACCCACAACTTGTTTACTCATCAAAACCCAGCCCTTTGTAATACTGAAAATAGCAAAAATGATTTTTGACAGACCTCTGAACCTATAGCACTACTGCCTGTGCTTAGAGTTACCGTTGCATAAGGCCTCCCGAGTGGCGCAGTGGTCTAAGGCATTGCATCGCAGGGCTAGCTGTGCCACTAGAGATCCTGGTTCAAGTCCAGGCTCTGTTGCAGCTGGCCGCGACTGGGAGACCCATGGGACAGTGCACAATTGTCCCAGGGGAGGGTTTGGTCGGCGGGGATGTTCTTGTTCCATCTTGCACTAGCGACTCCTGTGGTGGGCCAGAGGCAATGCAAGCTGACACAGGTGTACGGTGTTTCCTCCAACACATTGGAGGACGCATGGCTCTCCACCTTTGCCTCTCCCGAGTCCATACGGGAGTTGCAGCGATGGGACAAGACTGTAACTACCAATTGGGGAGAAAAAGGGGTAACAAATTTAACTTACCATTGTTTTAGGTTTGTTATAATAGAGCCCTGAGTGTCCTGGATTTACATTTACTATGTTATGTCTAGTCTATGTGTAGCGGGGTGCGTAATTGGCGGCAGAGAAGTCAGGCGCAGGAGAGCAGAACTGGGTAATAACCAGAGATTTATTGAGCAAAACCAACAGCATCCCGAACAACAACAATAAATGGGCCCAAAATAACCCTTCATGCATTCACGGGGAACGTGCACAAGCACTACAATAAACAATCCCACACAAAGACATGGGGGGAACAGAGGGTTAAATACACAACAAGTAAATGAGGGAATTCTCCTCTTTTTGGAGAAGGCGAGAGCCAAATCGGCATTTTCAGGGGGAATGCGCATGGTGGAGACCTGGTCTGGACTTTCCACTGTAGTAGCACCAACGGAAACCCCTAAACACCTCCCCGAGCACTCTCGCGACCACTCCGTGAGAGCCATCCGTTGCCATGAAACAGTGGGGTCATGACAAGCTAACCAGGGTGGCCTAGCACCACGGGAAACACAGGAGAGTCAATGAGGAAGAGACTGATTCTCTACTTGTGACCCCCCTGCGTCACCATACCCAGAGGAGCGGTGGCCTCCCTAATCAACCCTGACCCTAATGGTTGACTGTCTAAGGCATGAACGGGGAAGGGCACAGCCACGGGAACAATGGGGATCCCTAAACTAAGGGCGAATGATCTGTCTATAAAATTCTCAGCCGCGCCTGAATCGACGAGCGCCTTATGCTGGGAAAACTCAGGAAAGGTTACATACAAAAACATGTGTGCAACAGAGGGCTCTGGGTGAAAATGGTGCCGGCTCACCTGGGATGACGCCAGAGTGCCCTGCCTGCTGCCTCGATCCCCAGAGGAACCAACCCGGCACCAACCGGCAGTGTGACCTCTGCGGCCACAGATGGTGCACGAGACGGAACCTCCTCCAGTCTCCCTACGCACCTCCCAGCTCCATGGGCACCATGGGGGATGGAACCGAGAGAACCCGATCTGGACGTCCGCGGGTAGCCAGCAGGTTATCCAGCCGAATGGACAGGTCTACCAGCTGGTCGAAGGTGAGAGTGGTGTCCCTGCATGCCAAATCCCGACGGACGTCCTTGCGCAAACTGCAGCGATAGTGGTCGATCAGGGCCCTATTGTTCCATCCCGCGCCGGCGGCCAGGGTCCGAAAATCCATGGCGAACTCCTGGGCGCTCCTCGTCCCCTGCCTCAGATGGAAGAGACGTTCACCCGCCGCTCTACCCTCGGGTGGGTGGTCAAAGACTGCCCGGAAGCGGCAGGTGAAATCCTCGAAATGGTCCAGCGCAGCAACTCCTTCTCCCCACACGGCGTTGGCCCACTCCAAGGCTTTCCTAGAGAGGCACGAGACGAGGGCGGACACCTTCTCATGGCCTGAAGGAGCCGGGTGGACGGTTGCCAGGTAGAGGTCGAGCTGCAACAGGAAACCCTGGCAGCGTGCAGCCGTTCCGTCGTACTCCCGGGGAAGGGCGAGACGAATCCCACTGGGACCGGGTGAAGGAGGGGCGAGTAGTGGAGATCCCTGTTGTGCTGGTGGAGGCGCTGGAGGAACTCCCTGTCTCTCCCAGCGGTCCATGGTTTGGACAACGCGGTCCATGGCAGCACCGAGATGGTGGAGCATCGCCGCGTGCTCCCGGACACGCTCCTCCACCCCTATTCCAGGGGCACCTGCTCCTGCTGACTCCATATGTTGCGGTGTGGAATTCTGTAGCGGGGTGCGTAATTGGCGGCAGAGAAGTCAGGCGCAGGAGAGCAGAACTGGGTCATAACCGGAAATGTATTAAGCAAAACCAACGGCATCCATAACAACAAGAATAAATGGGCACAAAATAACCCGTTGTGCGCTCACGGGGAACATGCACAAGCACTACAATAAACAATCCCACACAAAGACATGGGGGGAACAGAGGGTAAAATACACAACAAGTAAATGAGGGAATTGAAACCAGGTGTGTGGAAACACAAGACAAAACAAATGGATATTCTCCTCTTGTGCTTGCTTATCTAGTATTTCTGTATTGTTCCTGAGGAGCTTCTGTTTGTAGTCTTTTCATGCAGCATCATTTTACATTTCTTTATCTCTCTGCCCAGTAGAGGTTACCACAGCAAGGAAGGAAGGAGAGAAGTGTGTTTGTGTGTCTGTGTGTGCACCTTGGCTACACAGGATGTGGCACTTCCCCATTCTACCCCACAGTACCAACTGGCTACATGACTCCTACAGTAACAGCCTGGTAGACTGTCACATTGACACCATGAGTAAACAGATCGCAGGTGACACTTCCTCATATTATGATTCAGACTGTATTACATATTCATACATGATTAATACATTATACAACCAATAACCTGCCAGACGATCAGTCCTGGCTAAACCCTGACTGTCATCACAGCGTCATTAATATGACAAGAGACAAAACTTTACTAAGTATCCATGTACCCTGCCTATTTCTCTGTACAGCAGAGGATAGGATACCCAAGTAAGGAAGGAAGGAGACTTGGAAGGAGAGAGGAGTGCTAAAAGAGTCAGCAATGGAATCTACCCTACTATTAGATGTAACGGTATAAAGTATATACATTTGATCATACTATTATCCTCCTCCTTATGCTCCGTGTTTCATAAAGAGTTTCTGGCCTACGTGGGCTGGGTGTGTCTGGTCCCAAATCATCCTCACAACATTGGGTGAAGCCTGAGTGTTGAGCCTATTTGGTTCTTTACCATTAATCACCATGATGGCTACAGTTGGAACCAAATTCACTTCAGCAGGCTCTGGTATAGACCAGACTCTGGACTCAGGCTCTGGTATAGACCAGACTCTGGACTCAGGCTCTGGTATAGACCAGACTCTGTACCCAGGCTCTGGTATAGACCAGACTCTGGACTCAGGCTCTGGTATAGACCAGACTCTGTACCCAGGCTCTGGTATAGAGCAGACTCTGGACTCAGGCTCTGGTATAGACCAGACTCTGGACTCAGGCTCTGGTATAGACCAGACTCTGGACTCAGGCTCTGGTATAGACCAGACTCTGGACTCAGGCTCTGGTATAGACCAGACTCTGGACTCAGGCTCTGGTATAGACCAGACTCTGGACTCAGGCTCTGGTATAGACCAGACTCTGGACAGGCTCTGGTATAGACCAGACTCTGGACTCAGGCTCTGGTATAGACCAGACTCTGGACTCAGGCTCTGGTATAGACCAGACTCTGGACTCAGGCTCTGGTATAGACCAGACTCTGGACTCAGGCTCTGGTATAGACCAGACTCTGGACTCAGGCTCTGGTATAGACCAGACTCTGGACTCAGGCTCTGCATACAGGGACAGCATTGTCCAGAGCAGACTGGAGACTCAGAGGAGCTAGAGAGGGCCGGGACCACCTGCACAAAGACAGGCTTTATACAACCCTGCCCCCACCTCCCTGGACACACACACACACACACACACACACACACACTAGTACTTGCACTCATGCGCACACACAGAGAACCCCCCCAGCACCCCCTCTATTCTCACACGCACCCTGCCTGGGCAGTACGTCTCAGAGGCCCAGTGTGTATGACTGCGTCAGGGGTTAAAGAGTTAAGAGGGTATCGTGTAACCGCCACGGTCTGGCCCAGACAAAAGCCTGGATGATACTGATTCAACTCAACAGTCTGCTCCTACTGCTGCTGTGGCTTCCATTCACCCTGCCCCAAACTGACCTGATCACACAAAGGTCAATGCAGATCAGCCTATTGTTACAACTAATTGGTTGTTGTCGGTGATGGCCATGAATTTGAATGAGCATTCTGTATCTTTATTGTTACCTCGATTGAACCTTTCAACCACACTCTTTCCATTGTAGATTCTTACAACTGTCTGTAAGATCTATGAATTTGAATGAGGTTTCAGTATTGACAGTACCTGAAACCTCTCATTCTCCCCCTTCACTTTCTTCTTTGGCTGGTATTCTGTGAGAAAAGTGGTCCATCTATTCTTTCCACTGAGCTGCGGTGTCCGTCTTCCAATTAGTTACGCAACAGTACAGTGAGTAGGCAAACAGAACTGAAAACAGTATTTACCATGAAGGATGGCAGAGACACGCTCGCATACGGTTCGTTTTCCGTCGTTGGAATAGCCACATTCACACCACCTCTCCCTGTTCTATCGGATGACAGTGGGCTTGACAATGACATAACGACATGACGCTATGAAAGGATGAGAAGGGCAGAGGAGGAGAGAGCATTATTCATGTCCATGACTGTGGCTTTGCCAGAGAAAGTGCCAAGATGTAATACGTCAATTAGTACCATGGTCATGTGATTCTGTGTTTAAAGGGAAATGCGTAGAACAAACAGGCATTTAAGAACAATGGAGACATTCTAAAAAATGACATATAGGGAATTCTTTCCCGCTTAACATTCTTTCACATTTTCCCACATTTAACAACAATAGAAAGTAAAAGGGGATGTAAATAAACATTTGGATACTTTCTTTGAAAGGTCTGCCTCTGACTGACCAACACACACCCCTCACTCCCTGTAGCTCAGGGTTCTATTACAGAGAACAAACACAAACAGACCAGAGTAGAAGACACATTGATCTCTGTTCCATTCTTGTGAAGGAGACCACACCTCCAATACATCAGATGGAACAACAAATAAAGGATGAACACAGGGGAGCTTTAATTGTGGTAAAATACAAATCTTTCGGGAAAAACTGTTCCACTTTTACTGTGCTTCTTGGAGTTGACTGGGGTGTTGTTAGATCCATGGTCGTAGACTGTAGTACTCACTAAAGTATCATGCTGACATTGAGAAGTGCAAGGGGACTAATGAAATCAATAACTAATAACACACACACACACACACACAGTCCCGCACTTGAGGAATGCATGTGTCAGCTGGCAGACGATCAGAACATGCACACACAAATGCGCACACACACAAACACACACATCCCTCACCCCTTGTTCTTATGCGGTAAAAGGAGCTTGGTCTCCACAGTGACCAAACACAGAAAAGGAGGCAGGGCAACAAGAGCAGCTGGCCTCCAGAGATTGAGAGTGAGAGAGAGAGGTGTAGAGTGAGAGGGGGTGTGTGAGGAAAAATAAAAAAAAAAAAAAAACTGAGAGTGAATGAGTGTGGAAAGACAGCGCCAGAAGAGAGCGGCGGAGGGGGAGTGGAGGCAGAGAAAGGGGAGAGACTTACTGCCAGTGCAAAAGACTAAGGAGAGAGAGCATAGTAGAGGAGGTACACAGACTCTCTCAGAAGACGAGAGCAGCACAAAGAAGCAGAAAGTGAACACAGACTTTTAAAGAGAGAGAAACTGCTGGAAACTGCCATACTGACAACTGACAACCCAGTGAACTAAAGATACAGAACCTTTAAAAGGACAAAATAAAATCTTTCAGTCTGGAAAACTGGAATAAGCTAATTAGATGAGGTGAAACAGCGTAGAGGAGACCACACAAAGTATAGGAATAAGAAGAGGGGGATGGTGAAAGAGAGTTTTTAATGGACATTTGAGAAACTTTGAGAAAAGTGGATAAACTCTGTACTGAAGTTTGAGAGACTGATACATTGCCAAACTCATTCACTCCAAAAGGTAAGATTTTTGATACAGTAAAGTTGCCCTGTCAGTGATGTTTTGTTATTTCTTTGTATATTGTTTACACTTGTTTTTTCAATGTCTGTTGGACATTAACAAGTTCAATTGCTAAGAAAATACAAACTATAGTGGTTGACAATTGCTTGTTACATGAAAACAGTATATGTTTGAATATGACTTTCAGAACTTTTCAGCATTGCAGATATTCTGGGACTAAAGTTGGCTTTCAGGGAAACCTTTGGGGTCTCTTCAGACATTCACGTAAGTAACATGAAGCAGGAGAGGGGCCCAGGACAGATTGAATGAGAGAAAGGGGAGAGAGACAGGGTGGGGGGAGAGGATAGAGAAAATAATGAGATGGGGGAGGATAGAGAGTGATAGACAGACACAGAGAGAGAAAAGAGGGGGAGAGAAACAGCAGAGGTCAGGTCATTCCTCAGAGTAACCCTGGCAAATCAAATGTTATTGGTCACATATTTAGCATATGTTATTGAGGGTGTAGCAAAATGCTTTGTTCCTAGCTCCAACAGTGCAGTAATATCTTAATTCACAAACAATACACACAAATCTAAAAGTAAAAGAATGGAATTAAGAAATATATAAATATTAGGACAAGCAATGTTGGAGTGGCATTGACTAAAATACAGTAGAATAGAATACAGTATATACACTACCGTTCAAAAGTTTGGGGTCACTTAGAAATGTCCTTGTTTTTAAAAGAAAAGCACATTTTTGTCCATTAAAATAACATCAAATTGATCAGAAATACAGTGTAGACATTGTTAATGTTGTAAATGACTATTGTAGCTTGAAATGGCTGATTTTTAATGGAATATCTACGTAGGTGTACAGAGGCCCATTATCAGCAACTATCACACCTGTGTTCCAATGGTACGTTGTGTTAGCTAATCCAAGTTTATCATTTTAAAGGGATAATTGATCATTAGAAAAACCAATTATGTTAGCATAGCTGAAAACTGTTGTGCTGATTAAAGAAGCAATGAAACTGGCCTTCTTTAGACTGGTTGAGTATCTGGAAAATCAGCATTTGTGGGTTCGATTACAGGCTCAAAATGTCCAGAAACAAATAACTTTCTTCTGAAACTCGTCAGTCTATTCTTGTTCTGAGAAATGAAGGATATTCCATGTGAGAAATTACCAAGAAACTGAAGATCTCGTACAACGCTGTGTTCTACTCCCTTCACAGAACAGAGCAAACTTGCTCTAACCAGAATAGAAAGAGGAGTGGGAGGCACAACTGAGCAAGAGGACAAGTACATTAGAGAGTGTCTAGTTTGAGAAACAGACGTCTCACAAGTCCTCAACTGGCAGCTTCATTAAATAGTACCTGCAAAACACCAGTCTCAATATCAACAGAGTTCCTCTGTCCATTGTCTGTGTTCTTTTGCCCATCTTAATCTTTTCTTTTTATTGGCCAGTCTGAGATATGTCTTTTTCTTTGCAACTCTGCCTAGAAGGCCAGCATCCCGGAGTCGCCTCTTCACTGTGATGTTGAGACTGGTGTTTTGCAGGTACTATTTAATGAAGCTGCCAGTTGAGGACTTGTGAGGGGTCTGATGGGGAAAAAATGATGGAAAGCTTAGTGATGAAGACGGGAACACAACCTACTTGTAATATCAGAGTATAGTGAATAATTCCATATAAACATCTTCGTACAGGGATGGTACCGTTTAAGAAACAATAAGGGAGATCACAAGACCAATGAGCAGACTGCCCAGACAGTGACAGAATAGTGTTCAGTTAGTCTGTAAGTTACAGTAACAGTAGAGGAAACAGTACACAGGCAGATTGTTGTGTTGCTGCATCAGATATTTGACACAGTGCTGTAACTGCGTAGTTCGTGCCACACAACACCACATAATGTGGCCTCAGTGCCTAGCAGCTTCTCACAAAGATAAGTGATTAGAGAACTAGATAAGTGCAAAGGAAGCATGTACACACACACACACACACACACACACACACACTTGAGTCTAGTATCAACATGCGTTGGATAGCCCACACACAGCTGCTGTAGCTGATGACAGAACCCAGTCTGAAATGTCAATCCTGAAATAGTCTGGATGGGTTATAATTAAATGACAGTATGGACAGTTCCAGCTACACCAGGACTTCTTACACACACACACACACACACACACACACACACACACACACACACACACACACACACACACACACACACACACACACACACACACACACACACACACACACACACACACACACACCCAGCAGCCTGATTAGAGGGGTGAGATGTAATGCATGAGCATACAGGTGTTAAAATATAGAGAATAATATAAATATACATAAAATATAGATGGTGGAGAGTAATTGTAGAGCATCCAGAACAAATTGCATAGTTGACTAGAGGGGTTAGGGTGGGGTTAAAGGGCTATTTTGTCAAGGGCGAGTTTCATGCAAACACATAATACTCCCTTTTACCTAAAGAAACACTCAAAAAGTTCACAGTTATAGATGTGAGGAATGAAAGATATCATTCAGGAAAGTTCTTATAGGAAGTGTGTGTGTACCTAAAGTGTATGCATGCGTGCATGAGCACCACCAACAATCTCTCGTGATGCAAACATCGTCTAATTCTCTCCATTTCTTTGTACCCTAATCTTCCCCTTAGGTGCAGTGCCATAAGTTCAAAACATTACCCCAAAGCTATTTGGATCCATCCCCAGTCTCCCTCTGTGTGTGACTTGACCAGGGGAATCCAAGATGGAGGTGAGGGAGGAGGTGTTGGACATCCTAAATAAGGTGTGGACTAAACTACAGAACCTCCCTCAGGCCAACTCGCTGGAGCTGGGGGCCTTCTTCATAATTATCCTCTTCGTCGGTGAGTCTAGGCACATGCCAGTCCATAGCCCCAACCCTTGGATACCTCTCGTAGACCTGAAAGGAGCATAAGGCAGTTCTAGAACTCAACTGTTTCAGCCTCGCTCAGTGCTTAGTTATTGTAACATGTTACATACAGTATGTCATAGTGACTGTTTCAATTATAACTGGGTAAAACCACATGAGTTGAATTACAAGTGATCACAACAACACTATTGTAATCAGTAATGAATTTATCATGCAACATTTCAATCTGTTATTGGCAGAGCAACAAGTTAGTCTCTGTTTACATACAGTACCAGTCAAAAGTTTGGACACCTACTCATTCCAGGTTTATTTTTTTTATTTTTTTTTACTATTTTCTACATTGTAGAATAATAGTGAAGACATCAAAACTATGAAATAACACATACGGAATCATGTAGTAACCAAAAAAAGTGTTGAACAAATCAAAATATATTTTATATTTGAGATTCTTCAAAGTAGCCACCCTTTGCCTTGATGACAGCTTTGCACAATCCTGGCATTCTCTCAACCAGCTTCATGAAATGGAATGCATTTCAGTTAACAGGAGTGCCTTGTTAAAACTTCATTTGTGGAATTACTTTCCTTCTTAATGCATTTGAGTCTATCAGTTGTGTTGTGACAATGTAGGGGTGGTATATAGAAGATAGCCCTATTTGGTACAAGAACAGCTCAAATAAGCAAATAGAAATGACAGTCCATTGTTATTTTAAGACATGAAGGCCAGTCAATCTGGAAAATGTCAAGAACTTTGAAAGTTTCTTTCACTTTGAAAGTGCAGTCGCAAAACCTATCAAGGGCTGTGATGAAACTGACTCTCACGAGGACCGCCACAGGAAAGCAAGACCCAGAGTTACTTCTGCTGCAGAGGATAAGTTCATTAGAGTTACCAGCCTCAGAAATTGCAGCACAAATAAATACTTCAGCGTTCAATTAACAGACACATCAACATCAACTGTTCAGAGATGAATCAGGCCTTCGTTGTCGAATTGCTGCAAAGAAACCACTACTAAAGGACACCAATAAGAAGAAGAGACTAGCTTGGGCCAAGAAACAAGAGTAATAGACATTAGACCAGTGGAAATCTGTCCTTTGGTCTGATGAGTCCAAATTTAGATTTTTGGTTCCAACCACAGTGTATTTGTGAGACAGAGTAGGTGAATGGATGATGTCTGCATGTGTGCTTCCCACCATGAAGCATGGAGGAGGTGGTGTGATGGTGTGGGGTTGCTTTTCTGGTGACACTGTCAGTGATTTATTTAGAATTCAAGGCACACTTAATCAGCATGGCTACCACAGCATTCTGCAGCGATACGCCATCCCATCTGGTTTGCTGTTGGAAAAGCATTCCTCATGAAGCTTGTTGAGAGAATGCCAAGTGTGCAAAGCTGTCATCAAGGCAAATGGTGGCTACTTTGAAGAATCTAAAATATATTTTGATTTGTTTAACACTTTTTAGGTTACTACATGATTCCATATGTGTTATTAAATAGTTTATGTCTTCACTATTATTCTACAATGTAGAAAATAGTAAAAATAAGGAAAAACCCTTGAACGAGTTGGTGCGTCCAAACTTTTGACTGGTACTGTAATAATGTTAGAAAGCTAAATCTCTCTTTCTCTCTCTCCTTCCAGCCACTTTCCTGTTTATGATTGTGCTATCCTGCGTTCACTGCTGTTGCTGTGGAAAGCCTAAATACCAGGGTTCCCGGGTCCAGCCCTTACAGGCTGTCTGAGGAGGAGGGGACAGTGGCCCAGTTGCAATACTTATAAAATGCACCCTTCCCTCCCTTCAAGGAAGGGAGGAAAGAGCGATTCAAGGGAGGAACCAAGGAAGGAGGGATGCTCTCTAAAGTATTGGTATTGCCTGAACAATGTAGTTTGGAGGGGACAGACAGACTGCTATGCAACCATCCTGAAGAATCCATGTGTGTATAAAGGCTGATGAGCAATGGCAGAAGTCATTAAGACTACTCAGCAGTAGTTGTAAACAGGACAATGATGCACTAGGAACAGAGCACTGTGAGCCTTGTTTCTGCGCTGTTGTTCTGTCTGACTCAGTCTGAGAACACAAACCACTCCAAGGTGGACAAAAACAGATCTACACAATTTTTCTCATGTGATTTTAACCTGAAACAGCTGATAGGATTTATGTTGTGTGTTTTATATAAAAAGATACAAAACGAAGGGAATTTCTAATGTATCTTGTTCTTTGAAAGGTCTGTTTTTATGTCCAGAATATCAAACCCCTCTCTGTTCTCCTTTAAGATGACCCCACGGGAAAAGTCCTGAAGTTCCAAACTTGTTTTCATTTAACTCTGTTTTCCACTGGAACGGGACAGACCAATAGAGAGTGCCCTCTGCTGCTGCAATGAGCACAAAACATTTAAGCCTACTGGGGAAGCAGGTACCCTAGTGGTTGCATGGGGCCAGTAACCGAAAGGTTGCTGGATCGAATCCCCGAGCTGACAATGTCAAAATCTGTTCTGCCCCTGGTCAAGGCAGTTAACCCACTGTTCCCCGGTAGGCATTCACTGTAAATAAGAATTTGTTCTTAACCTTTACTTAACTGATTTTCCTAGTTAAATATGTGCCAAAGCAAAAGGTGGTGTTGCAACCTTGTCTAAGAGCATTTTGTATTATTCTGTATGTCAAACCGAAACACCCCATATAGTATGTTATGTTACATATCGTGGTATAAATAAAGGTTAAATAATGTTTTTTTAATGTATTAATTAGTGGATGTCCATTACCCATTTCGTATATGATTTGTTACGAATTACAAGTCGTATTATATGTTACGAATGTGCAAAACGTGCAATATGTAATGAATTTGCTAAAATGTACAATATGCTATGAATATGCTATGAATTCTAGGTAGGTTGCTAGGTGGCTAACATTAGCTTGCTCGCTAACGTTAGCTAGGCTAGGGGTTAGTGTTAGCTAACATGCTAAGTAGTTTCAAAGTAGCTAAAAAGTAGTAGGTATAGTTGGAAAGTTGCTAATTAGCTCAAATGCTAATGTTGTCCTTGATGAGATTCAAACTTTCAACTTTTGGGTTGCTAGACTTTCGCATTACACGCCTGACCAACCACCCTACTTTTAATTGTTGCCGTGAGTAACCATCTGTCTTATGTAATCATACCAACTGCATCTCGGATTTAAGTACAGAATAACACAAAATTCCCTGAGACCAGATTCAGTATTGATGCAGAATTGTAGAAATAGGTCACCTTATAAATGGTGATTCGTGATTATTAGTAGTTATACCATCTCTGATTGTACAGTACTTGATTATAATTAATTTAGAGTGAAACAAGCAGTGTTTTTATCTTATATTGAGCTGTAGTTGTTACAGGAGCAATGTGTTTGTTTACAAGTTTAGCTTTAATTATTGTTGAAGTGCACATAAAACTAAGTAAAATAAAGAATTAAAAAATGTACATCGTTATTCTTCTTGTTATTAGTGCAGAAATGATTGAGTGCATCGTGTCAACAGTTAAATTGTAATGTAACACTCCAATAATTGTCTGGGCCGATATCATATATGACTTTCCTACAATTAGGCCTACTATCTATAAAATGACAAAGGCCACACCTTAGGACTAACCCACCCTATACCTGATACTTTCACTGTAGGTGCTGTTTTCTATACCATTACAAGACGTAGCTATTTCACATTAAAACATGCGTTTTTGGAACACTTCACAAGTGAAATTCATGTGTTTTTTCAGTAACGGTTTTGCAGTAAAGCATGCCTTATCAGGCCTTGTAGCACAGTCTCGGGCCTCACCTCCAAATATCATCAGTTAACAGTAAACCAGCTATACACCTCTCTCTCTCCTACTGCGCCACATATAGAAAACCGTCCCAACAAGAGAAGTAGTTACGATCTCTGCTTAGGCTCAAGGAATAAGGTGGAATAAGGCTCTCATACAAAGGAGGGCCTTCTGGGTGGTGGAAATATAGATGAAAGGCCTGAGCAGATATTGAGTAACTAGCAGAGGCCTACATGTCCAGTCCCCAGATCTCACAGACTGTACACACTGTAGCTGTTGCTGAGAACACTGAGAGATGGCTGTGGAAAGGTGAGTCAGTGATTGGAAACATGCTAATTAACAGCTCTGTAACATGTAGGAAAGCCTTGATGTTTTTGTATAGGCTATAGCCTACTGCCAGCATTTTACAAAGTGAAACAAAGTTAACAGCTGTGGAATTGGGGAAATGGGATGCCATCTAGTTTGTGAAGTGCACCAGTCCCTCCTGCAGCAAAGCACCCCCACAACATGATGCTGCCACCCCCGTGCTTCACGGTTGGGATGGTGTTCTTCGGCTTGCAAGCATCCCCCGTTTTCCTCCAAACATAACGATGGTCATTATGGCCAAACAGTTCTATTTTTGTTTCATCAGACCAGATGACATTTCTCCAAAAAGCACCATCTTTGTCCCCATGTGCAGTTGCAAACCGTAGTCTGGCTTTTTTATGGCGGATTGGAGCAGTGGTTTCTTCCTTGCTGAGCGGCCTTTCAGGTTGTCGATATAGGACTCGTTTTACAATTTTTCTTGGCTGATTTCTTTTGATTTTCCCATGATGTCAAGCAAAGAGGCACTGAGTTTGAAGGTAGGCCTTGAAATACATCCACAGGTACACCTCCAATTGACTCAAATGATGCCAATTAGCCTATCAGAAACGTCTAAAGCCATGACATAATTTTCAGGAATTTTCCAAGCTGTTTAAAGGCACAGTCAACTTAGTGGACAGTGGGGGAAAAAAGTATTTGATCCCCTGCTGATTTTGTACGTTTGCCCACTGACAAAGAAATGATCAGTGTATAATTTTAATGGTAGGTTTATTTGAACAGTGAGAGACAGAATAACAGCAAAACAATCCTGAAAAACGCATGTCAAAAATGTTATAAAATGATTTGCATTTTAATGAGGGAAATAAGTATTTGACCCCTCTGCAAAACATGACTTAGTACTTGGTGGCAAAACCCTTGTTGGCAATCACAGAGGTCAGACGTTTCTTGTAGTTGGCCACCAGGTTTGCACACATCTCAGGAGGGATTTTGTCCCACTCCTCTTTGCAGATCTTCTCCAAGTCATTAAGGTTTCCAGGTTGACGTTTGGCAACTCGAACCTTCAGCTCCCTCCACAGATTTTCTATGGGATAAAGGTCTGGAGACTGGCTAGGCCACTCCAGGACCTTAATGTGCTTCTTCTTGAGCCACTTCTTTGTTGCCTTGGCCGTGTGTTTTGGGTCATTGTCATGCTGGAATACCCATCCACGACCCATTTTCAATGCCCTGGCTGAGGGAAGGAGGTTCTCACCCAAGATTTGACGGTACATGGCCCCGACTATCGTCCCTTTGATGCGGTGAAGTTGTCCTGTCCCCTTAGCAGAAAAACACCTCCAAAACATAATGTTTCCACCTCCATGTTTGACGGTGGAGATGGTGCTCTTGGGGTCATAGGCAGCATTCCTACTCCTCCTCCAAACACGGCAAGTTGAGTTGATGGCAAAGAGCTCCATTTTGGTCTGATCTGACCACAACACTTTCACCAGTTGTCCTTTGAATCATTCAGATGTTCATTGGCAAACTTTAGACGGGCATGTATATGTATTTTTGAGCAGGGGGACCTTGCGGGCGCTGATTTCAGTCCTTCACGGCGTAGTGTGTTACCAATTGTTTTCTTGTTGACTATGGTCCCAGCTGCCTTGAGATCATTGACAAGATCCTCCCGTGTAGTTCTGGGCTGATTCCTCACCGTTCTCATGATCATTGCAACTCCACGAGGTGAGATCTTGCATGGAGCCCCATGCCGAGGGAGATTGACAGTTCTTTTGTGTTTCTTCCATTTACGAATAATCTCACCAAATGTTGTCACCTTCGCACCAAGCTGCTTGGCGATGGTCTTGTAGCCCATTCCAGCCTTGTGTAGGTCTACAATCTTGTCCCTGACATCCTTGGAGAGCTCTTTGGTCTTGGCCATGGTGGAGAGTTTGGAATCTGATTGATTGATTGCTTCTGTGGACAGGTGTCTTTTATACAGGTAATCAGCTGTGGTTAGGAGCACTCCCTTTAAGAGTGTGCTCCTAATCTCAGTTCGTTACCTGTATTAAAGACACCTGGGAGCCAGAAATCTTTCTGATTGAGAGGGGGTCAAATACTTATTTCCCTCATTAAAATGCAAATCAATTTATAACATTTTTGACATGCGTTTTTCTGGATATTTTTGTTGTTATTCTGTCTCTCACTGTTCAAATAAATCTACCATTAAAATTATAGACTGATCATTTCTTTGTCAGTGGGCAAACGTACAAATTCAGCAGGGGATCAAATACTTTTTTCCCTCACTGTATGTAAACTTTAGACCCACTGGAATTGTGATACAGTGAATTCTAAGTGAAATAATCTGTATGTAAACAATTGTTGGAAAAATTACTTGCGTCAATCACAAAGTAGATGTCCTAACCGACTTGCCAAAACTATAGTTTGTAAACAAGAAATTTGTGGAGCGGTTGAAAAACGAGTTTTAATGACTCCAACCTAAGTGTATGTAAACTTCCCGACTTCAACTGTACATAGACTTGAAATCACTGGCCACTTTAATAAATGGAACTCTGGTCACTTTAATAATGTTTACATATTTTGCATTACTCATCTCAGATGTATATACTGCATTCTATTTTACTGTATCTTAGTCTATGCCACTCTGACATTGCTCATCCATATATTTATATACTCTTAATCCCATTCCTTTGATTTGATAACAGTAATGCCCATCGCTGCATGCGGCTGGCTGCGAGCGACGGAATGCCGGTGTGGGGATCAAAGGTGTAGGTGAGGGGTCTATGGTCCATCAACAGTGTGAATCGTCAGCCAAACAGAAACTGATGAAATTTCTTAACGCCGAACACGATGGCGAGTGCTTCAACTCTATCTGTGCATAATTGCTCTCGGCTATACTTAACGTCCGTGATGCAAAAGCAATTGACCTTTCTTCACCTGATGGCATTATGTGTGAGACAACAGCACCAATGCCATAAGGCAATGCATCGCATGCCAACTGTAATGGCAAGTTGGGGTTGAAGTGGAAGAGAGCCTCTGACTGAGCTAAAACTGTTTTTACATTCTTGAAGGCCTCCTCACATCGGTCTGTCCACTTCAGCTGTCTGGTTTTGTTCAAAAGTTAATGCAGTGGCTTTAACATGTTAGCTAGGTTTGGCACAAACTTTGTGTAGAACGTCAGTAGTCCTAAGAATGATCTCAGTTGACTCACGTTCTGTGGGGATGGAGCTTCCACAATGGCCTTCCCCTTTGATGGCGCATTGTGGAGCCCTAAACTGTTGACGCATTTGTCCTTCCGGACACTCAGACTGTACTTCTCCAGTCTCTGTAGTGTAGCATCCAGGTTTCTCAGGTGCTCCTGCTCGTCTTCGCCAGTGATGAGTAGATCATTGAGGTAACATTGGACCCCGGTAAGCCCGCTCAGTATCTGGTCCATAGCTCTCTGAAACAAGGCCGGAGCTGAGGTGATTCCAAAAGGAAGCCTCTGGTACCTATACAGTCCTTTGTGAGTCACTATGGTCAACAGTTCTTGTGACTCTTGGTCCACATGCATATGCAGATTGGCCTGACATAAGTCTAATTTACTGAATGTCTGTCCTCTAGCTAAACCAGAAAAGAGGTCGTCAATGAGGGGTAGTGTATATTTTTCAGCAGTCAAGACTGGGTTAGCAGTAACTTTGAAATCACCACAGAGTCTGAGTGATCCATCTTTTTTAAGACTGGAACGATGGGTGTAACCCATTCACTAACATTGGATCCAATACTCCACTCTTGACTAGTCTGTTTAGCTCAGTTGAAATGTTGGGTTTTATGGCGTATAGGACAAGTCTAGCTTTGAAGCATTTTAGCTTGCTGTCTGGTTTCCCGGTCAGTTTAACTGTTATGTTCTTCATACTGCCAAGTTCTCCATTGAACACATCTGCGAGTTTCCTCAATATCCTTTGTAGGTTTGTGTGCTCTTTTGCAACCATGTGAATTTCCTGCCAGTTTAGTTTGATATTTTCCAGCCATGTGTGTCCTAGCAATGCTGGATGGTTGCCTTTCACAATGTAGTGCGGTAGCTTTACCTTCTGTTTGTTGAGCTCCACTGTAACAATCATACTTCCTCTCACTGGAACAGTCTCAACATTGTATGTTTTCAGCGTCATCTTTGTGGGCTGTAGTGTGAGGTGATGTAGTTTCTCCTTCTATACAGCCTCAGACAGCAAAGATATAGCTGCTCCAGTGTCCACTTGCGTCCGTACTGCTTTTCCATCCAGTAGGGGTGTCACCCAGTATCTGTGTCCATTGTCTGAAATGGACAAACATGCAAACATTCATCCCCTTCAGACAGGGTACCACTTTATTCACCCTCTGTGTGCTCCATTTTCTGAACTTTCTTTTTGTACTTCCTGAAGTCGCTTTTCCTTTGTTCAGTACTTTTGTTTGATTGTGTCTTTTTGTTTTTACATGCACGTTCGATGTGACCTTTTTTTCCCCCAACCTCTGCACCAACACTCCTCTGCTTGGTGACCTGGTTTCCCACAGCGATAGCATGGCTTGCCACCTACTGCCTTGCTTTTTAAATCCATAGACACCTTATGCACTTGGGTCGATGCACCTAGCTGCTAAGCGTCTTTATTTGCCATTTCCAATGACATACTCACTTCTATTGGTCTCTGCAATGTTAAGTTACACTCAGTCAAAAGGCGTTTCTGATTCGCCCAAATTCAGTGTTCAGATATCTGTTTCAATACAGCCACAAACTCTAAGATTGACTCCCCCTCTTGATTTCTCTTATGAAACCTGAATCTCTCTGCGATTATCAGTGGTTTGGGAGAAGAAAGTTGTTTTAAAAAAGTAGCCACAATTTCATCATATGATTTATCACCAGGTTTTTCAGGCATTACTAGGCTGTGTAGTAGATTGAATGTTTTTCCTCCCATAACAGTCAATGTTGGCACAACTACTTCTGCTTTAATTCCATTTGCCAGCACAAAGTACTCCTAACGTTCTGTGTAATTACTCCATTGTTCCACAGATTCATCAAATGTATCTATATTTCCAACCAATACCAGAGATTTTTGGTTTATTATTTTTCTTTCTCACACTTTTTAAACAGTCCCTTACTCCTAGACCTTTTTAAAAAAAACATTTTTACTCACAGTGGCTGTGGTCCAAACACTTAAAAGACACACCCTTGTCCACTTACCCTTGCCTTTTGTCCTTGGGGGAATCCCCGTCGCCATGTAGGAGGACAGTCCAAATGATTAGCCAAGCAAGTGCAGTTTGCAACGTAAGCCCCTCGGCCCTCGTTTTTGGCCGGCTTTGCGAGTGTACAATTATGTTCACTCCGGGCCTGAAACTCCCCAAAATTACATTTGCGACGATTGTAGATCCGCTTAGAAAAGTCAGTGAAAACGTAAAAACAACTTTAATGGAGAAGTCAACATACAAGTGTAAGTAAAAAACAAATGCAAATAAGTTCTAAATTGTGCTACTAATGTACATGACTGCACAAACACGTCTCGTAAAAAGTAAATATGTTTTTATATATATCTTTTGGAAATTGTAGAAATATCTTTTGGAAATAAAATAAAACATGTTCCTTCTTCAGAAGTTCCAGCTAAGCAGGCTAAAGTTAGCAAATTAATTAGCTAACTATCTATCATACAGTAGGCTTATATTAATAATGATATATTTAATATAAGTAGACATGCACTCTTAATATAGCGCACTGTATTACTTATACAACTAATATAAGGACGGGAGTAGAAACTAACGTGGGCATTGTTTAACTCGTTTCACAGAACAAAACATTCCAATGTGCGTAAGCAGTGGGGTGTTACAGGTGTCCTAAAGGGACAAACTACAATATCAATACACAACAGGAGTCATTTCTGGGGGCCAACTATCTATGTCAATAGATGATATTTAAAAAAAAAAGAGGGGAAGGGAGGCTAGTGATTGAGGCCAAAAGGTTGGTCAGTAGGAAATAGGGTGAAAGAAATGAAAACTTATCAGTGCTACTGAGGTTTGAGAAGGTTTTGCCTGGGAAACATCAATGGAATTGTATTAAAACCTACTGTGTATTAGAGATACTTTTAAGGGGTGGGGAAACTCCATTGGAATCGTATTAAAACCTACTGTGTACTTTGCCCATACGTTGCCAATGGCCGTGCGGTGCATTCTGGGTAGATTTCGACAAAGATAGCTCGTCTTCAAGGAGTCAACAGCTATGTTTCCATTAACTTGTCCAGTGATTTTTTTCTTTACATTTACAAAGTTGCCATATAAAATAGAAGCAACATTTGCCTGCTAAGGTGCGTTTCCATTTAGCTATATTGTGTCGATAAAAACAGCTGAACGTAAAGATGTCACCCACCCAATAAAACAGATCTTGAAAAACCTTCACCATGTAATAGAAATGTAGTGGTTGAAGAGTTGCCATGACCCATTTAGGCAAATTGTGCATTAGTAAATTTGCGACAGCCTGTATGCCCTCCCACCTCAAGTTTCATGTCTTAGGTAGTCAGGGAAAGCCAGCATGGATAGAATGCAATCATTTACTAATATTTGCCATATTCTAATTAAGCTATAAGGCAAGAGGGGGTGTGGTATATGGTTCTGAAGACAGCCGTGGTATATTGGCCATTTATCACAAACCCCTGAGGTGCCTTATTGCTATTATAAACTGGTTACCAACGTAATTAGAGCAGTAAAAATAACTTTTGTCATACCCGTGGTATACAGTCTGATTCACCACAACTGTCAGCCAATCAGCATTTAGGGTTCGAACCACCCAGTTTATAATCATTCTCATGTCGCCACATCCATGCCATGGTAAAACTTGAACTCCTGTAGATCTGAAATAATTAGATGGTGAAACTTGCCAGCCAACCAGAAAAGCAAGGCAAACCAATTCAGTCATTCTTGAAAGTCAGGACAATCCTTGCCTGCAAAGAAACAATTTTTATAGTAGAATTGTTTTATTTTGCAAGCAGTAGACATTTAGAATGAAATATGGAGTAGAGCTTCTAGTACGTTATGACATCACGTGCCCAGCGTATCTTGAAAAGTATTCAGCAATCAAAATGTATTTGATTTTTTTTTTCTGCAATAAAGATACACAAAATACAAAACCACCTGTTGAACAAATAAAAATGTTGTTGATCTTTAGAAAATGTATTCTATATCTACCGTTTCCATTACACATGTCGTAATATTTTTTTTGCCAACATTGCTTTTGTAGAATAAACCTGGGTCAATGGAAACCTGCCTAATGGGAGTCAATTGGGCACTAGCACAAAAAACAACACGATTAAGAATTATGTGAACATGGTGAACATTACAAATCTTTTCCAGGATTTAAGATAATTAACTTGTCCTCTGTAATAGGCCGTTATTGCAAATAATAATTTGTTCTCAACTGACTTTCCTAGTTAAATAAAGGTTAAATAAAAATAAATATCGTATAGCTTAGAAATCGTGACATTACTAACTTTCTAGGAAAATAGGAAGGTTTCTTGACACATAACCTGACTTTTAGAAGGGATTGTGTGACGATTAGTTTAGCAACCGCGTGACACAGCACTACAACGTTAAAGTGATTGTTCGACAGTCTGTTGGGTGGAGCGTTGTTATCATCTTCACTTTCTTCTTCTTCTTCTTATGTTCCCCAGTTTCTGTGTTGTGGGTTTGTATGTGTGTGTGTATTTTAGGAAATGGCTTCCTGGATTCCAAATCAGCTGCTTTGGAATCCAGGAAGCCATTTCCTGAAATACACACACATACAAAGCCACAACACAGAAACTGGGGAACATAACACGCCCACCCCAAAACCTGCAAACTTCCATTTTGCAACAACTAAACCAACACGCATCCCCAGTTACTAAACCCGTGAGAGAGCGTCGGCAATCACGTTCACCGAACCCTTCACATAGTGAATCTGTATATTGTATCCTTGTACAATCAGAGTTCTGATTGTACATTTGCTTTAGAAACACTAAAGGATTATGGTCCGTGAAGACCAGTACAGGCAAGGCACTGGAGCCCACATATACCTCAAAAAACTGTAAGGCTAGCAATAAAGCCAGTGTCTCTTGTTCAATGGTGGAGTACCTTGACTGACACGAGTTGAACTTATGGGAGAAGAAACTGACGGGCCGATCATCCACTCCCTCTTCATCTTCCTGCAAGAGAACTGCACCCAACCCCACTATACAATGGTCTGCCTCCAACTTAAAAGGTTTGTCAAAGTTGGGGGCGGCAAGCACTGAGGCACTACAATGTAGCGCTTTGGCGGACTCAAAAGCATAGTTACATTCCTGGGACCACTTAAATGGTACTTTGGGACTAAGCAGAGATGTAAGGGGAGCTACTACCGTTGAAAAATTCTTACAGAACGTACGATAGTACCCTACCATCCCCAGGAATCTGCGCAACTGGCGGCGAGTCGTGGGAGCAGGAAAAGCAACAATTGCTTCCACTTTGCCAGATATTGGGCGCACTTGACCTCGTCCCACCTGCTTCCCTAAGTAAGTCACAGTATCCTTCCCAAACTCACACTTGGCCAAATTGAGGGTTAAAGAAGCATTCTCCAATCGCTGAAACACACTTTTCAAGGTGGCGCGATGTTCAGACCAAGTAGACGAATGAATCATCACATCGTCAAGGTAAGCAGTACAATTTGGCACATCCGCGAACACAATGTTAACTAGGCACTGAAAAGTAGCAGGTGCATTACACATTCCAAAGGGCATCACAGTGTATTGTACGAAGTTATCATGCGTCACGAAAGCCGAGATGTCAGAAGCTCGAGAGGTCAGAGGCACCTGCCAATAACCTTTAGCATATCTAACTTACTAAAGTAAGTAGCAGAGCCAATTCTATCAATGCAGTCATCTAAGCGAGGTAGAGGGAAAATAATCAGACTTTGTAACTGCATTTACGCGATGACAGTCCGTACATAAGCGGGACATACAGTCAGGCTTAGGAACAAGAATACACGGGGAACTCCAGGAGCGGTTACTGGGTTTTTCCATGTCATTCTGTAATAAATTAGCTACCTCACTTTTCATTACCTCCCTTTCCTTAGCGTTAACCTGGTACGGATGCTGACGTATATGAGCAGCATTCCCCACAACCACGTCATGTTCCAAGATGGACATGCAACTTGGAACGTCCTGAAACACATTGAGAAAACTATTTATCAATAGGACAAGATCATTAGTTTGATCGTTATCCAAATGTTCCATTTGAGAGGGTAACTTTTTCAGGATCTCCGAATTACATAAGCGTTCACACTGCTGTAACGTATGGTGTAACTCCAACCCGTCCTCCTTATCCTCCTCTAGGTCCCAGCCAGGCTTCAGCACCACCGCAGCCACACTGGAGACAGCGGGCTGGACCGGCTTACCTGAGGAGCTGTCTGGAGAGTCACGCATATAATATGCTTTCAGCATGTTAACATGACACACACGGGAAGAACGCCTACAATCTGGGGTCTTTATCACATAATTGGTGTCACTGAGTTTCTTTTCCACAAGATATGGGCCAGAAAAACGTGCCGACAGAGATGAGCCAGGGATTGGCAACAGAACTAAAACTTGATCCCCTGGTGCAAAAGAACGGCCAACAGCCTCTTTGTCGTAATGTAAATTCATGCGTTTTTGAGATGAGGAGAGAGACTTTTGGGCTAACGCACATGCGGCGTGCAGTCTCTTCCGCATCTTACTGACATAATCCAACACATTTTTAGGGGCACTACTGTGTGTAGGAGATAGGATATGCTCCTTCAAAACTTTTAGTGGACCCCGTGGGGTGTGTCCAAACAAGGTTAGCAGGGCTGAACCCTAAGGACTCTTGTATTGTTTCCCTGATAGCAAATAGGACAAAGGGCACCCCCTCATCCCAATCGATACTGGTATCCATGCAATACTTGCGTAGCATCGCCTTTAGCGTCTGATGCCAGCGTTCGAGGGCTCCTTGACTCCCCAGGTGACACAGACTGGAGACCTGATGGGAAATACACAGTGCAACACATTTGAGAAGAGTTTTGACATAAAGTTGGTTCCATGATCAGTTTGGATTACTTTAGGGAGTCCAAACGTAGAGAAAAACCTCACTAGTGCCTTCACCACAGTCTTAGCCGTTATAGTATGAAGAGGGATAGCCTCTAGGTATCGAGTAGCACTGCACATTATTGTTAGTAAGAACTGGTTACCTGACCTGGTTTTCGGTAACAGACCTACACAATCGATTATCACTCGTTTAAACGGTTCCCCCACCACAGGAATCGGGCAGAGCGGCGCACAAGGAACTGTTTTATTCGCTTTCCCAGTGAGTTGACATACATGACATGTTTTACAAAATTGGATAACATCAGACTTCAAACCTGGCCATAAAAAAATGTTGAAGGACTCAGTTATAAGTCTTCGTGATCCCCAAATGTCCGGACCACGCCTGGTCACGGGCGAGTGACAGCACATGCTGTTGGAACGGTGTAGGACCAACCACTTGAAACACTTCACTCCAGTTACTAACTGTGTTATGAGCTGCCCATTTACGCATCAAAACTCCTGCTTCTATAAAGTAGGCGGTCTCCATAGTTTAGCTTCCTCAATGGAAATTCCCGAAGCAAAACACTTGCGAAGACTGGTGTCTCCCTTTTGACATTCAATCACCTTCTCGGGGGTGACAGACAAAAGAATGTCATGTAATTGGTGTGTGATTTCGCTTTCCCCTGCCTTAGTTTTTACTGGGGTAAAAAACGTCGGCCTTGACGAAGGAAGTCGGTGAATTGTCTTCTACCTCAACATTCTCAAAAAATTGAAATAGACAAATCCACCACATCTCCCAGCTTGTGAGATTGTGCCCTTGTTAACTTCTATGGGCTAGGTGGGACGGTAGCGTCCCACCTGCGGGACACAGCCAGTGAAATATCAGGGCGGCAAATTCAAAAACAACAAAATGTCATAATTCAACTTTCTCAAACATACGACTATTTTACACCATTTTAAAGATACACGTCTCCTTGATGTAACTACATTGTCCGATTTCAAAAAGGCTTTACAGCGAAAGAAAAACATTAGATTATGTTAGGAGAGTACATAGACAAAAATAATCACACAGCCATTTTCCAAGCAAGGACATGTGTCAATAAAACCCAAAACACAGCGAAATGAAGCACTAACCTTTGACGATCTTCATCAGATGACACTCCTAGGACATTATGTTACACAATACATGTATGTTTTGTTCGATAAAGTTCATATTTATATCCAAAAACAGCATTTTACATTGGCGCGTGACATTCAGAAAATATTTTGCCTCCAATACTGCCGGTAAATCAGCACAACAATTTACAAAAATACTCATCATAAACGTTGATAAAATATTAAACTGTTATTCAAAGAATTATAGATGAACATCTCCTTTATGCAACCGTTGTGACAGATTTCAAAAAAAGCTTCACGGGGAAAGCACACTGCAATAATCTGAGTACTGCGCTCAGAAAAATACACCAGGCAATACAGATACCCGCCATTTTGGAGTCATCTAAAATCATAAATAGCATTAGAAATATTCACTTACCTTTGATGATCTTCATCAGAAGGCATTTCCAGAAATCCCAGGTCCACAATAAATGTTGCTTTGTTCGATAAAGTCCATAATTTATGTCCAAATAACTCCTTGTTGTTTGCGCGTTCAGTAAGCTACTCCAAATATAGGAAGCGCGCCGAAAATTTCACGACATAAAATTATATTTACGTTCGTTGAAACATGTCAAACGTTGTAAAACATCAATCTTTAGGACCTTTTTAACGTAAAACTTCAGGAATATTCCAACCGAACGATTCCAATGTCTTGAAAAACGTCATGGAACACAGCTACCTCCTCACGTGAACGAGCATAATTGTGGCCTGTCATTCTCTCGGTCATCAGACTCCAGGAGGTCTTGTTCGCTCTCTGTTGACTGCAAAAGCCTGAAACACGTTCTAAAGACTGTTGACATCTAGTGGAAGCCTTATGAAGTGCAAATTGAACCCTAAGTCACTGTATACTGAATAGGCCCAGTCTTGAAAAACTACGATCCACTTCCTGGTTGGATTTTTTCTCAGGTTTTTGCCTGCCATATGAGTTCTGTTATACTCACAGACACCATTCAAACAGTTTTAGAAACTTCAGCGTGTTTTCTATCCAAATCTACTAATAATATGCATATTCTAGTTTCTGAGCCAGAGTAGTAACCTGTTTAAATTGGGTACGTTTTTCATCCGGCCGTGAAAATACTGCCCCCTAGCCCAGACAGGTTAACACACAAGCAGGAAAAACATGGGGAAATGCTTGAACCAATTTATCATCTGCAGTTTTGATTTCTGGGTTGTCTATTACTTCTAACACAGGAGTCACTTTACCAACAGCGATATCGTTCCCTAGTACCAATGTGACTCCTTTTAATGGCAGTGTAGACAACACACCAACACGGAAACTTCCTGATACCAAGTCTGACCCTAAAGTGGACCTAGTGTAATGGTACAGATACGGTTTTTGTCTCTATACCCTGTAATATGACATGCAAGCCACAATATGCTTCAGGAGACCAGGGTAAAGCATCAGTAACGATTACTGACTGTGCAGCCCCGGTGTCTCGTAAGATTTGTATGGGCTTTTGATCCGTTAGTTCTCCAGTTAAGGAAACACAACCAGCAGAGATAAACGGAGCATAGATAGGATCCGGTTTCCCAAATGCTGAATCAATAAGTAGGTCCAACGGACGAGCCAAAGACTGGACTAAACCCACACTTTTTAATTTAGGGGATGGTGACAAGAACTGTTTCGGTTTATTTTTCAAAACCGGGCAGTCCGCAATCACCCTTTTAGTGACAGTAAAAATATTCACGGATTTCGTGCGAAGGCTTAGGGTCGTCGTCGGAAAACCGACCCGAACAAGGCACTGATGACGTAATCGTTCGGCCTTCAAAACGAGGCGCACCAAAGACAGTTTTGTGTGTCAAAGCGTACTCATCTGCCAACACTGCTGCATGGGCCAATGTCGCCACTTTCTGTTCATTTAAATGAGCTACAATTCTATCAGGCAGGTTTCTTTTAAATCCTCCAACAGCATCAACTCCTGAATATCAGGAAATGTGTTATATTTGCTGGCTGGACACCAGCGATTAAACAGAGACTCTTTGTCCCTAGCAAACTCATCAAAAGTGGTGAGAGGAAGTTTTTTGTGGTTCCTGAAGCCCTGCCTATAAGCTTCAGGCACCAACTCATAAGCCCGCAACACGGTTGTTTTAACTATATCGTACTGGAAAGTGCCTTCCAGGGAGAGAGCGGCTACTACTCCCTGGGCTTTCCCAGTCAATTTACATTGCAACAGGAGCGGCCAAACTTCGAGTGGCCAATGCAGCGCAGTGGCCACACGTTCAAATGCAGAGAAATAGGAATCAACTTCTGACTCCCGAAATGGAGGGACAAAAGCAATTATTTTACTTACATCAAAGTGGGCTTGATGATGGGCAGGCTGTGGAATCGCACTGGAGCCAGCGTCTAGCTCCAGTTGTCGGATCCTCACCTCCATGTCGGCTTCTATTTCCATTTTCCTAATTTCTATATTAAAAACTCCATCTGTCTAACGCGCTCTTTCTCTTTTTGCTCCATTTCCAAACGGGCCAGCCTCACCTTTAGCCTAGCGGTCCCGTCTGAACGACCCAACGCGGAAGATAAAGGGTCGAATCGGGGCACGAGCAACCCCTTCCTCCGCGCCGTCCTCCAACTTGGCATCGGAAGATCTACCCGTCTTCTCTCCTGAAGCCTCCCTCTCCTCATCTTTCAACAAGAAAATTTGTTTTCTCACTAAACGCTCCCTGACTAGCACCAAAAGCTCAGCCTTTAGGGCTTTCTCAGGGACGAAGAGTCCATAATGGTCAGCTATGGTGCAAAGGTCTACTTTATGCAACCCCACCAACCGATCAACAGAGGGCGCTTCAATAAACTTGGAGTCGGCTGAGGCAGCCATTTTGTACACAGCAGCCTACTGAACACACGTAAACTAAACAAGTCACCCAAACTCACAACCTACCACCATACCTCAATCACCAATCACAGAGAACTCAGAGCAGCGGGGTCCTGTGGTTTTAATGATCCCGGATGAGCCCCCATTATGTTATGTACACCTCTTGGTGGAGGGAACGCAACACCCTGCTCCAACTCAACTCCCCGTGGAGCGAAAAAAAGGTATGTGATTGTAGGTGTGGGTAAGGATAATAGAGGCAGAGAATATTACCGTTTACAGGGAATTTATTCTTCCTTCACACGGTAAGGTGGGGAAAAGGGGCTGGACAGAACCAAAGCAAAGAAAGTAAAGTTCCCCTCTCTTACCTTGCCCGCACCTACAATCACATACCTTTTTTTCACTCCACGGGGAGTTGAGTTGTAGCAGGGTGTTGCGTTCCCTCCTCCAAGAGGCGTATGTAATGTTCTTCTATGATATAATGGTGGTCCGCAAACAAACTTAAGGTGCATGCCGCCACCTACTGTGCTGGAGTGTGTGGTCAATCACGGTTTACAACATTAGCTCCACATTTATAAAATATCCTATTTAGCTCAGTGTTTCTGAGAAACTAAAAAGAGCTCTACTAACTGGCGGAGCGTCGTACAATACGACATTAATTTTTATATTGGAATTCGTAGTTACGCCTTTTCTAATATCTCTGACTACATTTCTCAGAGCCCCTAATACGCATACCTTTTTCAAAAGCGACGCGGCAAGTGACGTCATTGTTGTGCGACCGGTGGAGAAATGGCGAGCGGCAAAAAGAGTGCACTTCTCTCCTCTTTGGCGGATTATGGAGACGATTCAGAGGCAGATTCCGACCAAGAGATAGAAGAAACAGGTAGATAATTTGCTTAAGTACTGATACTGATTGCATAGAAATGAGAATTGTGGCCCCAAATCTGTTGTAACTGAGACGAAAGTGGGTAACCGGAAATCGCTTTGTGTAGTTCAACAATGTTGTTGGCTAGCTTGTAACAGTAACGTTAGCTAGCTAAAGATAAATACTATATTGAGGTGTTAACTTTAACGTTACTGTTCTAACTAACTTTGTCCCCGAGCACGGTAAACAAACACTGAATTATCATCGTTATCTAGAAAAAGGCGTTGTGTGAGCCTGTAGCGTTACAGAATATGCTTTATAAAACGTAAGGCTAACGTTAGTTAGTTTTGTGTGACTGGAAGGGGGCATGTCAAGATGCCATCATCACCGGCTACGGTAGTATCTGAATCATATACATATAATTATATTTCTATGACCTGAACTCTAACTCCACACTTGTCGCTAGATCACAAAATACGGAACGGTGCTGTACCCATAGAGATCCTATTTAATTACTACAGGGCTATGTCGTACGTAGACGTTAATAGTTCAAGAATTGGGTAAAATTGTAGTCATATTGGTCAGGGAGAAATCCAAACCACTCTAATTGGAATGAATGACAGTAAAGGCATACTCCTGATTTTACTTATGCATAAATATACAAGGTATGTGAACCTAAAATGTCAACCTAAAATATTGTCATACAATTATAAATACAGTTTATATGGGTTTTATACACATTTTCTAAATTAAGACTAATGTAAACAGACCATGAATGTTGAAATGTTAGTTTTCTTGGAGATCTGTCTTATTATGAGATACAATATCAGTACTTGTTGCATTTACAACTGCATCTCCTGCAGCAAGTATATGGCTGTGGATTGACTGCATTGTTTGAATGGAATGTTGGCATATTGGCAGTAACATTTTAACAATTTATGTAATCATTCCTCTAAAACAGTGTAAGCTAGCCAGACAATCTTATCACGGCACTGGCAAATCATGGTTGACCAACAGGGCTTTGAAACTACGTTTTTGGTCCACCAGCCACTGTGGCAGGTGGATTAAGAAATCTACCAGCCACTCAGATTTTTTACCAACCATGAAGGTCAGTCAATCTGGAAAATGTCAAGAATATTGAAAGTTTCTTCAAGTGCAGTTGCAAAAAACATCATCTCTATGATGAAACTGGCTCTCATGAGGACCGCTACAGGAAAGGAAGACCCAGAGTTAACTCTGCTGCAGAGGATAAATTCATTAGAGTTAACTGCACCTCAGATTGCTGCCCAAATCTCAACATCAACTGTTCAGAGGAGACTGCGTGAATCAGGCCTTCATGGTTGAATTGCTGCAAAGAAACCACTACTAAAAAGACACCAATAATAGGAAGAGACTTGCTTGGGCCAAGAAACACGAGCAATGGACATTAGACCATTGGACATCTGCCCTTTGGTCTGGTGAGTCCAAATCTGAGATTTTTGTTACCAACTGCCATGTCTTTGTGAGACAGAGTGGGTGACTGGATAATCTCTGCATGTGTGGTTCCCACCGTGAAGCATGGAGGAGGAGGGGGACCTTTGCTGGTGATACTGTCTGTGATTTATTTAGAATTGAAGGCACAGTTAACCAGCATGGCTACCACAGCATTCTGCAGCGATACACCATCCCATCTGGTTTGCGCTTAGTGGGACTATCATTTGTTTTTCAACAGGACAATGACCCAACACACCCCAGGCTGTGTAAGGGCTATTTGACCAAGAAGGAGAGTGATGGAGTTCTGCATCAGATGACCTGGCCTCCACAATCACCTGACATCAACTCATTTGAGATAGTTTGGGATGAGTTGGACCGCAGAGTGAAGGAAAAGCAGCCAGCAAGTGCTCAGCATATGTGGGAACTCATTCAAGACTGTTGGAAAAGCATTCCAGGTGAAGCTTGTTGAGAGAATGCCAAGAGTGTGCAAAGCTGTCAAGGCAAAGGGTGGCTTCTTTGAAGTCTCAAATATAAAATATATTTTTGATTTAACACTTTCGTGATTACTACATGATTCCATGTGTTATTTCATAGTTTTGATGTCTTCACTATTATTCTACAATGTAGAAAATAGTTAAAATAAAGAAAAACCCTTTAATGAGTAGGTGTGTCAACTTTTGACTGGTACTGTATATATCTAGGTGGTTAGAGCCCTGAATGCTAATTGGTTGACAGCCGTAGTATATCAGACCGTACACCACGGGTATGACAATTTTTTTTTTTTTTTTTTTTTACTGCTCTAATTACATTGGTAACCAGTTTATAATAGCAATAAGTCACCTCGGGTAGAGGCCGACCGATTATGATTTTTCAATGCCGATACCGATAATTGGAGGACCAAAAAAAGCCGATACCGATTAATCCGCCGTTTTTAATTTATTTGTAAATTTTTTATTGATTAATTTTTTATTTTAATATTTGTAATAATGACAATTACAACAGTACTGAATGAACCCTTTTATTTTAACTTAATACATAATTAAAATCAATTTAGTCTCAAATAAATAATGAAACATGTTCAATTTGGTTTAAATAATGGAAAAACACAGTGTTGGAGAAGAAAGTAAAAGTGCAATATGTGCCATGTAAAAAAGCTAACGTTTCAGTTCCTTGCTCAGAACATGGGAACATATGAAAGCTGATGGTTCCTTTTAACATGAGTCTTCAATATTCTCAGTTTAGAAGTTTTAGATTGTAGGAATTATAGGACTATTTCTCTCTCATTTGTATTTCATATACCTTTGACTATTGGATGTTCTTGTACGCACTGTAGTATTACCAGCCTAATCTCGAGAGTTGATAGGCTTGAAGTCATAAACAGCGCAATGCTTGAAGAGCTACTGGCAAATGCAGGAAAGTGCTGTTTGAATGAATGCATTTACATTACATTTATGTCATTTAGCACTTACAAATTGGTGCATTCACCTTATAATATCCAGTGGAACAACCACTTTACAATAGTGCATCTACATTTTTTAAGGGGGGGGGGGGGGGGGGGGGGTTACTTTATCCTATCCCAGGTATTCCTTAAAGAGGTGGGGTTTCAGAATGCTTACGAGCCTGCTGCTGCCTACCACCGCTCAGTCAGACTGCTATATTAAATCATAGACTTAATTATAATAACACACAGAAATACGAGCCTTAGGTCATTAATATGGTAAAATCCGGAAATTATCATTTTGAAAACAAAAAGTTTATTCTTTCAGTGAAATACGGAACCGTTCCGTATTTTATCGAACAGGTGGCATCCCTAAGTCTAAATATTGCTGTTCCATTGCACAACCTTCAATGTTATGTCATAATTATGTAAAATTCTGGCAAATTTATTACGGTCTTTGTTAGGAAGAAATGGTCTTCACACAGTTCACAACGAGCCAGGCGGCCCAAACTGCTGCATATACCCTGACTCTGCTTGCACAGAACGCAAGAGAAGTGACACAATTTCCCGGGTTAAAATAAATTAATGTTAGCAGGCAATATTAACTAAATATTTCAAGAAAGGCATTGATGTTTATGGTTAGGTACACTGGTGCAACGACAGTGCTATTTTTCGCGAATGCGCTTGTTAAATCATCACCCGTTTGGCGAAGTAGGCTGTGATTCGATGCTAAATTAACAGTCCCCGCATTGATTATATGCATTGCAGGACAAGCTAGATAACGACACACGGTTGATGATATTACTAGTTTAACTAGTGATTATGTTAAGATAAGATTTTAATGCTAGCTAGCAACTTACCTTGGCTCCTTGCTGCACTCGCATAACAGGCGGTCAGCATGCCATGCAGTCTCCTCGTGGAGTGCAATGTGATCGGCATCCAAAAATGCCGATTACAGATTGTTATGAAAACTTGAAATCGGCCATGCCGGTTAATTGGTCGACCTCTTACCTCGGGGGTTTGTGATATATGGCTAATATACCAGGGCTAAGGGCCTTATTGCTTAAATATATCCCACCTCGCTCATCAACACTGCCTGGCTGGGGAGCTGTGTGCACCGTGATTGAAGTGAAGAAATGTTTAGAAGCGCTGCGCATGTAGAAGTTGTCTAATTTACTCAAGTCTACTAAAGTGAACCTTTGTCCTCGTGTTTCTTGGCTATTGACATTGTTTTGTTCACAAGCTAGGTTGTTTTGCAATATCTGAGTATTCTTCTGCGAAGACACATTGGCTACTAGTCATATTCTCATATCTCACAGGCCGGCACACTAACTGACAACTCCAGTGGCTCGAGTGCCCTTTTTAGCTACGGTAACCTCTTGGCCTTAAAGGGGCAGCTGAACGTTATGTCTCATCTGTGATATTTTGGTTAAAATACTCGGGTCACAAACATTTTTATCAAATTTAGCAATTTACCGCATCACTTCTTACTAGTAATACATCTATTGTTTGATAAACATTACAAAGCATGCTCATTTGTTTTTTGTATGTGTTGTATCTTCTATATACCACCCCTACCTTGTCACAACACAACTGATTTGCTCAAATGCTTTAATAAGAAGGACATTACACAAATTAACTTTTATAATGGCACACCTGTTAATTGAAATGCATTCCAGGTGACCACCCCATGAAGCTGGTTGAGAGAATGCCAAGAGTGTGCAAAGGGTGGCTATTTTGAAGAATCTTATATAAAATGACTTGTTTAATACTTTTTTGTTGTTGCTTACTACATGATTCCATATGTGTTATTTCATAGTTTGGATGTCCTTACTATTATTCTACAATGTAGGAAATAGTAAAAAAGTTAGATAAATCCTTGAATGAGTAGGTGTCCAAACTTTTGACTGGTACTGTGTATGTTTGTGTATATATTAGGGGTGAAACGGTACGTGTATTCGTATTGAACTTTTCGGTACAGGGTCCACCGTGCACGGTTCGGTATGCACTGCGAACCGAACAATACATGAATCATATATTATAGCTAGGAAAATATATAATTGTAAAAAAATATATTATTGCATAAACCAATGGCGTATAAATGAACGTGGGAAAAATATCCACATAGTAGTAAAGTTGTTTATAGTTGTCTGCAGCTCAGCTCATTAGTTATTTCACTCCAGCGAGAACAGAGCTGAGAGACCGTCGTAGCAGCAATTAGCTTATGAAGGAATTAGCAGTTAGCAAAGGAGCAACATGGCAAGCATTGGCGAGCCAGAACTAGAAGACTTCCCAGTATCATTCAGGTCTGCCGTCTGGGAACATTTCTGTTTCCCTGTAAACTATAACGGGATTGCCAACGAGTGGTGGATAAAACTTCTACAACATGTAGGCTCTGTTTATTTGCCGATAGCCTATTCGAGTGGCAATACAAGTAACATCACCCCAAAGTGCAAATCGGTGGGATTAGGCGAAAAGATTAAACCGCTTCTCCCCACAGACTTCAAGCAACAATATGCGGCCGACTCCGGTAGGGCTAAAGAAATCAACGCAGCGATAGCAAAATTCATAGCGGCAAATATGAGACCCTTCTCTGTGGTAGAGAATGCAGGGTTCAGGAACATGTTTAAAGTGGTCGAGCCGCGCATCACTATTCCTTCCCGTACACATTTTGCCCAGACATTATGCCGTATACAAAATAACAACTTGAGAGCGAGTTGTCAGAAACGCTGTCTGTTGCTCTAACAGACAGCTGGACGTCTAGAGCTACAGAGAGCTACCTTAACTGTAACGGCTCATTTCATTACGGCAGAGTGGGAGATAAAAAGCCATGTCCTTCAAACATGTCCCCTTGAGAGTAGTCACACCAGTGTAAACTTGGGGGAAGAGCTAAGGGAAGTAGTTGCAATGTGGAAGTTGGATTGGGGCCACAGATAGGATGCATTGCTCACGTTATTAATCTAGCATCTCAAAAAACAATGTCAGTGAATCCAATGTCTCGCTTCCTAGCAAAGAGCAGGAAGGTGGTATCCTTCATAAAAGCACAACTGCTGCACATGTTTAAGACAAAACGGGAGATACTGGAGCTGCCAAACCACAAACTAATCCAAGATGTCCCTACTAGATGGAATTCAAGCCATGGTTGAGAGAAACCTTGAGCAGAAAGTTGCTGTGTATTCTACACAGACTGATCAAGCTGTGAGGAAGAATGTCAAACATATTGTGACTTAAGAGTGCCGAGGAAGTTATCGACGTGTGCAAACCTCTCAAAACAGTCAAGACTGATCTGCACTGAAAACAATGATGCTGAAATCAATGGTGGCATCTGATGAAGATGAACCCGCAGTAAGGGATGTCAAGACTGCTATCAGAGTTAACCTGGAGCCTAGATATGCTGACCCTGGTGTCCAAGGCTTCTTACCCAAGAGCACCGCTTTGGACCCCCGGTTCAATCCCTGCTGCACCTGGATGCTGCTGCTCGTCTGAGAGTCTACAATGAACTCACAGCAGAGATTGTGACCAATATACAGGTATTGTATTTATTTTGAAGTGGCTTTAAAAATATGATTTGTTAGAAATGTACATCAGACACTATGACAATTACAATTATTACTTTATAATTATTAAATCAATAATTAATAAAACAATGTCACATTAGCAGCCAACCCCTCTCCAGAGACGACAGACGACAGGGGTTCTCCCCCAGAAAATAAGTCTGCCATGGCTGAGCTTTCTGGGGAGTTGTTCACGACCCAGGAGCAGGGAACCAAGTCAAAGGCCAAGGTCATAGAGGAGGAGGTGACCTCATACAGGGAAGTGGACTGTATTCCCCTGGATGCTGATCCACTTACATGGTGGAAGACCAAAGAGTTATTATACCCTCATGTTGCCATGTTAGCAAGGCGCTTCCTGGCTGTGTCTGGGACCTCTGTCCCTAGCGAGAGGGTATTCTCCACAACGGCTGACATCGTCACATTAAGCCGATCTGTGCTCACTGTAGATAAGGTGGATAGACTAATCTTCTAAAAGAAACACTTGAAAATCTGATATATATATATTATTATTTTTATTTTTTTCAAGTGACCAGTCTCAAGTGGTCCTATTTTGTTCAAGGTACTGCTATGTGACTTGATTTTGATATGCTGCTTCAACTCTTGTTGAAGTTCTGCTTTAAATGACTATTTTATTTCATGTTGTAAGGCAGCCACTGATGTTTTTTGTTGTCCCTTTGTTTCCATCTGCACCTGGGAATTCAAGCTACCCATGTTTACTATTATAATAAAGGGAAAATCTAAATACAAATTACATATTTCTCAGGCATTTATTTTGTTGATGTATTGAAACCTTACCGAACCGTGACAGCGCTGTGTACCGTACCGTGAGTTTTGTGAACCGTTTCACCCCTAGTGTGTGTGTGTGTGTGTGTGTGTGTGTGTGTGTGTGTGTGTGTGTGTGTGTGTGTGTGTGTGTGTGTGTGTGTGTGTGTGTGTGTGTGTGTGTGTGTGTGTGTGTGTGTGTGTGTGTGTGTGTGTGTGTGTGTGTGTGTGTACAGTTGAATTCGGAAGTTTACATACACTTAGGTTGGAGTCATTAAAACTCGGTTTTCAACCAGTCTACAAATTTCTTGTTTTAACAAACTATAGTTTTGGCAAGTCGGTTAGGACATCTACTTTGTGTATGACACAAGTAGTTTTTCCAACAATTGTTTACAGACAGATTATTTCACTTATAATTCACTGTATCACAATTCCAGTGGGTCAGAATTTTACATACACTAAGTTGACTGTGCCTTTAAACAGCTTGGAAAATTCCAGAAAACATGTCATGGCTTTTGAAGCTTATGATAGGCTAATTGACATAATTTGAGTCAATTGGAGGTGTACCTGTGGATGTATTTCAAGGCCTACCTTCAAACTCAGTGCCTCTTTGCTTGACATCATGGGAAAATCTAAAGAAATCAGCCAAAAATTGTACACCTCCACAAGTCTGGTTCATCTTTGGGAGAAATT
Source organism: Salmo salar (assembly GCF_965601325.2). Classification (NCBI taxonomy): domain Eukaryota; kingdom Metazoa; phylum Chordata; class Actinopteri; order Salmoniformes; family Salmonidae; genus Salmo; species Salmo salar. Next base: position 14,076,971 of record NC_138318.1, on the reverse strand, counting down.
TCCAATCTCCTGAAGGTACCACGTTCATCTGTACACACAATAGTACGCAAGTATAAACACCATGGGACCATGCAGCCGTCATACTGCTCAGGAAGGAGACACGTTCTGTCTCCTAGAGATGAACGTACTTTGGTGCGAAAAGTGCAAATCAATCCCAGAACAACAGCAAAGGACCTTGTGAAGATTCTGGAGGAAACAGGTACAAAAGTATCTATAGCCACAGTACAACGAGTCCTATATCGACATAACCTGAAAGGCTGCTCAGCAAGGAAGAAGCCACTGCTCCAAAACTACCATAGAAAAGCCAGACTACGGTTTGCAACTGCACATGGGGAAAAAGATGGTACTTTTTGGAGAAATGTCCTCTGGTCTGATGAAACAAAAATAGAACTGTTTGGCCATAATGACCATCATTATGTTTGGAGGAAAAAGGGGGAGGCTTGCAAGCCGAAGAACACCATCCAAACTGTGAAGCATGGGGGTGGCAGCATCATGTTGTGGGGGTGCTTTGCTGCAGGAGAGACTAGTGCACTTCACAAAATAGATGGCATCATGAGGTAGGAAAATGATGTGGATATATTGAAGCAACATCTCAAGGCATCAGTCAGGAACTTAAAGCTTGGTCGCAAATGGGTCTTCCAAATGGACGATGACCCCAAGGATACTTCCAAAGTTGTAAATGGCATTTGGACAACAAGGGTCAAGGTATTGGAGTGGCCATCACAAAGCCCTGACCTCAATCCTATAGAAAATGTGTGGGCCAAACTGGAAAAGCGTGTGTGAGCAAGGAGGCCTACAAACCTGACTCAGTTACACCAGCTCTGTCAGGAGGAATGGGCCAAAATTCACCCAACTTATTGTGGGAAGCTTGTGGAAGGCTACCCAAAACGTTTGACCCAAGTTAAACAATTTAAAGGCAATGCTACCAAATACTAATTGAGTGTATGTAAACTTCTGACCCACTGGGAATGTGCTGAAAGAAATAAAAGTCAAAATAAATCATTCTTTCTACTATTATTCTGACATTTTATATTCTTAAAATAAAGTGGTGATCCTAACTGACCTAAAACAGGGAATCTTTACTAGGTATTAAATGTCAGGAATTGTGGAAAACTGAGTTTAAATGTATTTGGCCAAGGTGTATGTAAACTTCCGACTTCAACTTATATATGTATGTATGTATGTATGTGTGTATGTATGTGTGTGTGTGTGTGTGTGTGGGTGTGTGTGTGTGTAGTATGAGAGTATGCAGGCTATGGAAGAACTGGCATATTTTCAGCTCCCAGGAATGGTGCATTTGAGCAATAAGGCCCGAGGGGGTGTGGTATATGGCCAAAATAGCACAGCTAAGGACTGTTCTTATGCATGACGCAACGCGGAGTGCCTGGATACAGCCCTTAGCCGTGCTATATAGGCCTTATGCCACAAACCCCCGAGGTGCCTTATTTCTTTTATAAACCGGTTGCCAACAGTAAGGAAATTAAGGACACATTTTAAATGAAATGTTTTTATAAATAACTTCTGACAATACATTGCAGTTGGTCCAGAACAAAGCAGCGCATATCACACCTAAATGTAGACAGAGGAAAAGTGTCAGTCTCTCCTGGTTCAAAGTTGGGAAGAGATTAACTGCATCACTATTGGTCTTTGTGTGAGGTATTGATGTGTTGAAGGTACCAAACTGTAAGCCAAGACAGCAGCTACTCTTCCTGGGGTCCAGCAACATTAAGGCAGTTATATACAATAAAAAATATTACATTTCATAACACTTTTCACAACACGTTAAGTGTGTGCCCTCAGGCCACTACTCTACTACCACATACAGTGCATTCGGAAAGTATCAGTTCAGACCGTTTCTCTTTTTTCACATTTAGTTACATTACAGCATTATTCTATAATGGATACAATTATTTTTCCCACTCGAAATCTACACACAATACCCCATAATGACAAAGTGAAAACAGGTTTTTAGAAATGTTTGCAAATGTATTAAAAATAAAAAACAAATGCCTTATTTACATAAGTATTCACCCCCTTTGCTATGAGACTCGAATTTGAGCTCAGGATTTTGTCGAGGCACAGATATGGGGAAAGGTACCAAAACATTTCTGCAGCATTGAAGGTCCTCAAGAACACAGTGGCCTCCATCATTCTTAAATGGAAGAAGTTTGGAACGACCAAGACTCTCCCTAGAGCTGGCCGCCTGGCCAAACTGAGCAATCGGGGGAGAAGGACCTTGGTCAGGGAGGTCACTCTGACAGAGCTCCGGAGTTCCTTTGTGGAGATGGGAGAAACTTCCAGAAGGACAACCATCTCTGCAGTACTCCACCAATTAGGCCTTTGTGGTAGAGTGGCCAGAAAGAAGCCACTCCTCATTAAAAGGCACATGACAGCCCACTTGGAGTTTGGCAAAAGGCACCGAAAGACTCTCAGACCATGAGAAACAAGATTCTCTGGTCTGCTGAAACCAAGATTGAACTCTTTGTCCTGAATGCCAAGCATCACATCTGGAGGAAACCTGGAACCATCACTAAGGTGAAGCTTTGTGGTGGCAGCATCATGCTGTGGGGATGTTTTCAGCTGCAGGGACTGGGAGTCTAGTCAGGATCAAGAGAAAGACGAACTGAGCAAAGTACAAAGAGATACTTGATGAAAACCTGCTCCGGAGTGCTCATGACCTCAGCATGGGGAGAAGGTTCACCTTCCAACAGGACAACAACCCTAAGCACCCTGCCGAGACAATGCAGTAGTGGCTTCGGGACAAGTCTCTGAATATCCTTGAGTGGCCCAGCCAGAGCCTGGACTTAAACCCAATCGAACATCTCTGGAGAGACCTGAAAATAGCTGTGCAGCGACGCTCCCCATCCAACCTGACAGAGCTCGAAAGGATCTGCTGAGAAGAATGGGAGAAATTCCCCAAATACAGTTGTGCCAAGCTTGTAGCGTCATACCCAAGAAGACTCGGTGCTTCAACAAAGTACCGAGGAAAAGATCTGAATACTTATGTAAATGTGATATTTCAGTTTATTTATAATAAATTTAGCAAAAAATTCAAAAACAGTTATGGAACTATTTAATCCATTTTAGAATACGGCTGTAACGTAACAATGTGGAAAATGTCAAGGGGTCTGAATACTTTGAATGTATCAGCAATACAAAATCCGTGTGTGTTATGTGTATGTGTCCCATCACAGTCCCTGCTGTTCCCTAAGGTGTATTTTTGTTTTTTAAATCTGATTCTACTGCTTGCATCAGTTAGCTGATATGGAATAGTTTCATGTAGCCATGGCTCCATTTAGCACTGTGAAGAGACCTCTGGTGGCATGTCTTGTGGGGTATGCATGGGTGTCCGAACTGTGTGCTGATAGTTTAAACGGTGCATTCAGCATGTCATTACTTCTTACAAAACCAAGTAGTGATGAAGTCAATTTCTCCTCTTCTTTGAGTCATGAGAGATTGACATGCATATTATTAATGTAAGCTCTCTGTGTACATTTACGGGCCAGTCTTGCTGCCCTGTTTTAGAAAAATTACAATTTTCCCAAAGTCCCTCTTTGTGGCACCTGACCACATGACTTGACAGTAGTCTAGGTGTGACACAACTAAGGCCTGTAGGGCATGCCTTGTTGATGTTGGTAAGTAGGCTGAGCGGCGCTTTATTATGGACAGATTTCTCCCCATTTTAGCTACTGTTGTATCAACATATTTTGACCATGACAGTTTACAACCCAGGGTTACTCCAAGAAGTTTAGTCACCTCAACTTGCTCAAAGCCAGTGGCATGTCATTAATAAAGATTGAAAAAATCGCCTAGACAGCTGCCCTGGGGAATTCCTGATTTTACCTGGATTATGTTAGACAGGATTCCATTAAAGAATACCCTCTGTGTTCTGTTCGACAGGTAACTCTTTATCCACAACACGTACGTTTCTCCAGCAACAGACAATGATCGATAATGTCAAAAGCTGCACTGAAGTCTAACAAAACAGCTCCCACAATCCTTTTTATTATCAATTTCTCTCAACCAATCATCAGTTATTTGTGTAAGTGCCTTGCATGTTGAAGTCCTTCCCTATATGTGTGCTGAAAGTCTCAATTTGTTTACTGTAATATAGCATTGTTTCTGGTCAAACACAATTTTCCCAAAAGTTTACTACGGGTTGGTAACAGTTTGATTTGGTCGGCTATTTGAACCTGTAAGGGGTGCTTTAGTATTCTTGGATAGCGGAATGACTTGCTTCTCTCCAGGCCTTAGGGCACACAGTTCGTTGTAGGCTTCAGTCATTTTCCATCCAAGTTGTCAGACCCTTGTCATTGTTGATATACAACACTTTCACCTCGTCCTCACTCCACTTTTCAGAATTCAAAATTATAATGCTTGTCTTTCATAATTTGTTCAGTTTTACTTGGTAGTGTCAGTGTTTGTTGTTGGCATGTTACAAAGGGAAAGCCAGCTGCAAGCCTTCCAGATGAGCTAAATGCCTTCCAAGCTCGTTTCAATGCTAGCAACACTGAACCATACATGAGAGCACCAACTGTTCCAGACAACTGTGTTATCCCACTCCGTAGCCGATGTGAGTAAGACCTTTTAAACAGGTTAACATTCTCAAGGCTGCAGGACCAGAAGGATTACCAGGATGTGTACTCAGTATGCGCAGACCAGCTGGCAAGTGTCTTTACTGATATTTTAAATCTCTCCCTGACTAGGGCTGGGCGGTATACCGCATTTTACTATATACCGGTATTGATGCACGGACCAATTAGATTTTTTACTTGACCTTCTATAATGGTGGTTCAATGTTTGATTTGTTAAATGTGATACGCATCTCCAGTGCATATAATGTCAGTTTTTATAGTGTACGCCGTTTGCTTCTTGAGTCATCTCGCTCCCACTCTTGCTGCTGCATGCTGCTAACCACAATAAGCCCTGTCACTCAAGGAGAGAGCAGTTGCGCAACCACTGAGTCAGGAGCACTTCCTTGCCGTTCACTCCAAATGGTCAGATGGATGCAAGAATGTTGGTGACATGCTGCTTTCCACAAGAGTTCTATAATTACACTTTGTTTCTGTATCTTACGGTCTGCAAACTACTGGTTGCTAGTTTGTCTTTTCTTTGCAAGGTGTTGCTAAAGTGTGTTCGCAGCTAATGCTAATCGCAAGTTGGCAGGCTAGCTAGCTTACTAAATGTCCTGAGTCAGAGCAAACATATATAGTTAGCTAATACTGCCTGGTACCAGTGCTGGTGTAGGCCTAGGTATGCATGTTTGTGCAACATCTTATCAGAGAGGAATAGGCAAACGCATGAATATGTTGGCTGGCTAGCTAGCTACATGAAGTATGAAAATATGTAATGCAACATCTAATTAGGGTCACCTGGAAACACTGACAAACTTTGGTTCCTACCCTGTCAATCATTTCTCACTGGCTTATTAATTTGTTGTCATGTCAAACAACAATGTATTCAAGTTGCTGCCCACTATGTTTGAAAAATTATCATATTTCCATCATTCCAACAGTTCAATTAACTAGGCCTAGATTTTTTTGGCCCATATCATGCTGCATGGCACAGTGTGGAAATTGACAAATGCTGAAAGTGAGTGCGGGCAAAAATAAATTCAGCATCTCCACTTAGGCAAAAAAGATAGTTCTATAATGAAGAACAGTGTCTTGCAGGATTCAATAGTTGGAATTGTAAGAGTTGTTGCCCTGTTTTCGGCAATTGTCATTTTAATGGGATCCAGAAAGAACAAACAAAAACCTGTCCTCAAACATTTACATCAAAAAGTACAAAGTTATGGGAAAAGACACAACATCCACATCAAATGTAATATTTTTCTTGATCAAATAACATGGAAACCTACTTTTTGTTCAGTATTTATTTACCATCCTTACAAACCATTAAATGTACAGTGCATTTGGAAAGTATTTAGACCCCATGACTTTTTCCACATTTTTGTTACATTTCAGCCTTATTCTAAAATTGATTACATTTTCTTCCCTCATCAATCTACACACACTACCCCATAATGAAAAACAGAAATGGAGTATTTACATAAGTATTCAGACCCTTTACTCAGTACATGCTCGATTCTGCTTGGGTATGACGCTACAAGATTGTCACGCCTGTATTTGGGGAGTTTCTCCCATTTCTTCTCTACAGATCCTCTCAAGCTCTGTCAGGTTGGATGAGGAGCGTTGCTGCACAGCTCCTTTCAGGTCTCTCCAGAGATGGTTTCATCAGACCAGCGACTCTTGTTTCTCATGGTCTGAGAGTCCTTTAGGTGTCTTTTGGCAAACTCCAAGCGGGTTGTTGCACCTTTTACTAAGGAGTGTCTTCTGTCTGGCCACTCTACCATAAAGGCCTAATGGGTGGAGTGCTGCAGAGATGGTTGTCCTTCTGGAAGGTTCTCCAATCTCCTCAGAGGAACTCTGGAGCTCTGTCAGGGTGACCATCGGGTTCTTGGTCACCTCCCTAACCAAGGCCCTTCTCCCCAGATTGCTCAGTCTTGGTGGTTCCAAATGTCCAATCAATTGAATTTACCACAGGTGGACTGCAATCAAGTTGTAGAAACATCGATGTTCAATGGAAACAGGATGCACTTGAGCTCAATTTTGAGTCTCATAGCAAAGGGTCTGAATACTTATGTAAAGGTATCTGTTTTTTTACTTTTAATACATTTGCAAAAATGACAACCTGTTTTTTCGCTTTGTTATTATGGGGTATTGCGTATAGATTAAGGATTTTGTATTTATTTATCACATTGTAGAATAAGGCTAACGTAACGTTACTGTATTGTCATCTAGGTTTAACTGTAGATTTGCCATCACCATGAAGAAACACAATGCACAATACAGTAATTGAGTACATTGAGACATCACGTGATTTGTGATGTGGCTCAGTTGGTAGAGAATGGTGCTTGCAATGCTAGGGTTGTGGGTTCGATTCCCACTGGGGACCAGCATGAAAAGTTATGCACTCACTACTGTAAGTTGCTCTGCATAAGAGCATCTACGAAAATGGAAAAGGAATGAATAGACCGTTTCAGTTTTCACATAGAAATAAGTTCCATTTGCAGAGTATTTCAAGAAACTGGAAAACATATCAATGAACTATATTTATATTCCAGAAGTATTATCATTAACTGTTTTGTACTTAAAATGATTAGAGTCAAGTTACAAATGCTGGTAAACACTCAACTACATTTAGTTTAAATTTGTTCACTAAAGTAGTGCAATGGGCTTTTACTAGTGCTATATTGGCAGACCGATACAGATGTTTTCAGTGCGGGGAATCCCTGACCGTCTGTAATACCTACATGTTTCAGGCAGACCAGTATAGTCCCTGTGTCCAAGAATGCCAAGGGAACCTGTCTAAATGACTATTGCCCCGTAGCACTCACATCTGTAGCCATGAAACGGTTTGAAAGTATGGTCAAGGCTCACATCAACACCATCACCCTGGACCCACTCCAATTCGCATACCGCCCCAATAGAGCCACAGATGACGCAATCTCTATTGCACTCCATACTGCCCTTTCTCACCTGGACAAAAGGAACACCTATGTGAGAATGCTGTTCATTGACTACAGCTCAATGTTCAACACCATAGTGCCCTCTCAGCTCATCACTGAGCTAAGGACCCTGAGACTAAACACCTCCCTCCGCAACTGGATCCTGGGCTTCCTGACAGGCCGCCCCCAGGTGGTGAGGGTAGGTAACACACCCGCCACGCTGACGCAACACGGGGCCCTCAGGTGTACGTGCTTAATCCCCTCCTGTACTCCATGTTTACCCACGACTGCTTAGCTGCGCAACACCATCATTAAGTTTGGCGACAACACGGCGGTGGTAGACCTGATTATAGACGACGATGAGACCGCCTATAGGGAGGAGGTCAGAGACCTGGCAGCGTGGTGCCAGGACAACAACCTCTCCCTCAACGCCAGCAAGACAAAGGAGCTGATCGTGGACTGCGGGAAAAGGAGGGCCAAGCAGGTCGAGAGCTTCAAGTTCCTGTGTCCACATCACTAAGGACCTAACATGGTCCAAACACACCAACACAGTCGTAAGACAATGCCTCTCCCCCCTCAGGAGGCTGAAATGATTTGTCATGGGCCCTCAGAACCTCAAAGTTCTGCAGCTGCAGTATCGAGAGTATCTTGACTGGCTGCATCACTGTTTTGGCATGGCAACTGCTTGGCATGGCAACTGCTTGGCATCTGACCGACAGGGTAGTGTGTATGTCCCAGTACATCACTCCTTGTATTATATAGTCTCGTTATTTTATTGTTACTAGTTGCTTTTTTTATTTTCAGCAAATGTTTCCTACTTTTTAACGGCGTTGTTGGGAAGGGCTCGTAAGTAAACATTTCACAGTAAAGTCTACACTTGTTGTATTCGGCGTATGTGACGAGTAACATTTTATTTGCGATCCGGGGGTCCTTGGGACGTCCCTAACCCACTTTGAAGTTGACATTTTTAAATAGTTACGGTTAGGTAAGAGTTGTGGTAAGGTTAGGGTTTAGGGTAGAGATGTCACAAGGATACCGGACTAACCTTTGCTGAGCTCGTTCAGCTGTTAACAGGGTTTTGCGCATGCGTCAGGTGATATAAATCAGACAGGCATTGCCAGGGGGAAAAAAAACGGGTCAATATTACTTTCCTGTAGATATGTTTGTCTAAAATATCTATTGGCATAATGACCAACCAGTAAAGTACGTTGAAAAAAATGTTTTTTTATTATAGTGTCAAAAAAATAGAGGCTAACCAATCTCAGCTTGATATTAGGTCAGGAAGCCGGCAACTGAATACTGCAATGTTTCCAACGTGATAACCAAGCTCTGTCATTCTGCAGAGGGCCATGGAGTAGGTCTGGTGTCTGCTGCCTACGGAGAGGACGACATTAGCCGGATTGAGGATGGCGACGACAAGGCATCTGGAGACGAGGACAGTGGGGAGAGCTCCCGTAACTCAGTCAGTTCTCTATATCTTTCCAATTTAGTCAGTCTCTTTCCCACAGCACCCTGCTAGAGGTATTTGTCAGCGGTGCACATGAGTGTGTGGGGTCACTCCGGGATGTTAACCATTGGCATTCTTGTCTTCATAGGAAATGGAAGAGTCTGATGAGGGCGGAGACACAGATGATTATAAGGTATTTTAACCCCCCCCCCCGGTTTTGATATGGTTTGTACTTTTGAAATGTTTGTTCGTGGTTCATGGGGCTAACCAATATTGTCTCTGGGGGTGCAAAGAAAAGCAAGGATTTTGTTAAACGGATGGTAGTGCCACTAGGTGGTAGTGTTGAGCTATAATGTTTTGTCTCTATTCACCGATACTAGTACAGAGCGGAATAAACAACATCCCTTATTTCAAGTTAAGTATAGCTTGGTTGTGCACACTGATGCAAAGGTTTTTCATATAAACTTTGAATTATAGTTATCATGTTTAAATCCGCACCAATAAGAACAAGCTTGATAAAGATGTGGCATTTTAAAGGTGCATACCATTCTGAATAGTGAGACTCAGACGAGCAGGGTTGTACCCTCAGCCAGCCCCACCCTGATAGTGCAGCAGTCAGTGTTTGAGCTGGAACAGCGCGTTAGATGGACTATATGCCAGTTTCCTGCCACGGTAGTTGATGCAGGTCAGGAGGGCTTGATGCTGCTCGAAGAAACAATCATTACAGGGCTTGGGCCACATAATGCCATAGTATCCTGTGTGGGTCCGACAATTAGCAACTCTATGATCAGGCCATGAATGCATTATGTCTGCAGAACTATAGCGTTTCACAACATGGGGGGGGGGGGGGAATCAGGTGGAGGACTGGTGAGATGTTGTGTGTCTGTCAGAGGTAGAGTTGCGGTAAACTGATCCAGAACCTGCCATAAAATGTAATCGGGTGTGTTTTCACTGGCTACTACTACTATACTCCCACTCTCGTGAGTTTGGTTTATATTTTGCTACTGCTGCCCTATACACCAGAGTCCCACTATTTATTATGAGTTATGCCTTGTCAGACACACCATTGACCCCCACTTTGTCCTAAGAGCTGAACCCGTTATCTATGTGCTAAGTCTGTTTCAACTGCGTTGAGGTGCAGCAGGCCCTTTCCTATGTCTTTTTCTAGTCATATAGAGTTGGTTTAGACGAGGCTAGTTTCTGTAAGAGATATCTAGGAGAAGGCTCTCGTGTGAAAGTTAAACACTGCTTACTGGTAATCTAAGGGAGTTAAACGCGTCTCCAACTCTTAGCCAAACTATTGAGTAATAGCTTGGTTGGTTACACAGACATGATTTATCAATCTACTGTTTTCACTTAGGGCCTGAAAATGCGATGGCTTTGATTAGATTGGATTTCATAATTAATTTTGTTCATAGAGAAAGACTTAAAATGCCATATCTGAGTTATAGATGTACTTTTGTGTCATATAACAGTAATAATGGAATGGATTTATAGAGGTGATTCATTTATATAACGTAATGGAGATGTTGGGATACTTTCATTGTGGCCTGCTTCCATTTGAATGGCTTGGGGTGGGCTTGGGCTAATGCCACAGACGACAAGAACCATATAACCAACACTCCCTCTCCCCTTTTTCAGTGAGAAAGCGATGGGTGGAGGGGTTGTCACCAAATGTGTCCGTGCCCTGGTAATCACATTTTGGCTCTTGATCGTGTCAGGGACAGAGTGGGGTAAGGGTTGAGAGGAGGGGGTTGTTTGATTGTGTCTCTTGCCCTCTCTCTACCCCCTTGACCTGTGTTTGGCCCATAGTGAAGACGCAGTAACCCAGAATAATTATTTGGCCCATAGTGAAGACGCAGTAACCCAGAATAATATGTTTGGCCCATAGTGAAGACGTAGTAACCCAGAATAATATGTTTGGCCCATAGTGAAGACGTAGTAACCCAGAATAATATGTTTGGCCCATAGTGAAGACGTAGTAACCCAGAATAATATGTTTGGCCCATAGTGAAGACGCAGTAACCCAGAATAATATGTTTGGCCCATAGTGAAGACGTAGTAACCCAGAATAATGTGTTTGGCCCATAGTGAAGACGCAGTAACCCAGAATAATATGTTTGGCCCATAGTGAAGACGCAGTAACCCAGAATAATTATTTGGCCCATAGTGAAGACGCAGTAACCCAGAATAATTATTTGGCCCATAGTGAAGACGCAGTAACCCAGAATAATATGTTTGGCCCATAGTGAAGACGTAGTAACCCAGAATAATATGTTTGGCCCATAGTGAAGACGTAGTAACCCAGAATAATATGTTTGGCCCATAGTGAAGACGCAGTAACCCAGAATAATATGTTTGGCCCATAGTGAAGACGTAGTAACCCAGAATAATGTGTTTGGCCCATAGTGAAGACGCAGTAACCCAGAATAATATGTTTGGCCCATAGTGAAGACGCAGTAACCCAGAATAATGTGTTTGGCCCATAGTGAAGACGTAGTAACCCAGAATAATGTGTTTGGCCCATATTGAAGATGCAGTAACCCAGAATAATGTGTTTGGCCCATAGTGAAGGCGCAGTAACCCAGAATAATATGTTTGGCCCATAGTGAAGACGCAGTAACCCAGAATAATGTGTTTGGCCCATAGTGAAGACGTAGTAACCCAGAATAATGCGTTTGGCCCATATTGAAGATGCAGTAACCCAGAATAATATGTTTGGGCCATAGTGAAGACGCAGTAACCCAGAATAATATGTTTGGCCCATAGTGAAGATGTAGTAACCCAGAATAATATGTTTGGCCCATAGTGAAGACGCAGTAACCCAGAATAATATGTTTGGCCCATAGTGAAGATGTAGTAACCCAGAATAATATGTTTGGCCCATAGTGAAGACGCAGTAACCCAGAATAATATGTTTGGCCCATAGTGAAGACGCAGTAACCCAGAATAATGCGTTTGGCCCATAGTGAAGACGCAGTAACCCAGAATAATGTGTTTGGCCCATAGTGAAGGTGCAGTAACCCAGAATAATGTGTTTGGCCCATAGTGAAGACGCAGTAACCCAGAATAATGTGTTTGGCCCATAGTGAAGGTGCAGTAACCCAGAATAATGTGTTTGGCCATGCTGTTCTGTTGCTGTAATTCTCTCTCTGGCTGAAAGTATTTAGTATTTTATTAGGAACCCCATTAGCTGCTGCCAAGAGAGCCACTACTCTTCCTGGGGTCCAACCGGGATCAAAACAACAAAACAATAGTGTACCTACATTACCGTTCAAAAGTTTGGGGTCACTTAGAAATTTCCTTGTTTTTGAAAGAAAATCATTTTTTTTGTCCATTAAAATAACATCAAATTGATCAGATACAATGTTCAGTTTTCAGCTGTGCTAACATAATTGCAAAATGGTTATCTAATGATCAATTAGCCTTTTAAAATGATAAACTTCGATTAGCTAACACAACGTGCCATTGGAACACAGGAGTGATGGTTGCTGATAATGGGTCTCTGTATGCCTATTTAGATATTCCATTAAAAATCAGCCGTTTCCAGCTACAATAGTCATTTACAACATTAACAATGTCTACACTGTATTTCTGATCAATTTGATGTTATTTTAATGGACAAAAAAATGTGCTTTTCTTTCAACAAGAATTTCTAAGTGACCCCAAACTTTTGAACGGTAGTGTAAATATACTGAACAGCAATATAAATTCGAAGTGCAACAATTTCAAAGATTTTACTGAGTTATAGTTCATGTAAGGAAATCAGTCTAATGAAATTCATTCAGTCCTAATCTATGGATTTCACATGACTGGGAATACAGATATGCATCTATTGGTCACAGATACCTAGGATCAGATAACCAGTCAGTATCTGGTGTAACCATCATTTGCCACATGCGACGCGACACATTTCCTTTGCATAGATCAGGCTGTGGAATGTTGTCCCACTCCTCTTCAATGGCAGTGTGACATTGCTGGATATTGGCAGAAACTGGAACAAGCTGTTGTATACGTCAATCCAGAGCACCCCAAACATGCTCAATGGGTGACATGTCTGGTGAATATGCAGGCCACGGAAGAACTGGGGCATTTTCAGATCCTTGCGACACGGGGCTGTGCATAATGCTGAAACATGAGGTGATGGCAGAGGATGAATGGCACGACAATGGGCCTCAGGATCTCGTCACGGTATCTCTGTGAATTCAAATGGCCATCAATGAAATGCAGTTGTGTTCGTTGTCCGTAGCTTATGCCTGCCCATTGCATTACCCCACCGCCACCATGGGGCACTCTGTTCATAACATTGACATCAGCAAACCACTCACCCACACGATGCCATACACGTGATCTGTGGTTGTGTGGCCGGTTGGACATACTGACATATTCTCTAAAATGACAGAGGCTGCTTATAGTAAAGAAATGAACATTACATTCTCTGGCAACCGCTCTGGGGGACATTCCTGCAGTCAGCATGCTAATTGCACGCTCCCTCAAAACTTGAGACATCTGTGACAAAACTGCACATTATAAAGACCGAGTGACAGCAGTGAAGTTGCAGAGACAGGCTGCACAACAGGGAGGCAAAGAGGCACAGTTATAGTGTTGAGTTGTATCTCCAGTGGTGTTTTTACCTGTTGTATTTGTCTAACTCATGAGCTGGTTAAAAAAGGACTAGGACTATATTTCACTGGTACAGTAAACGTTGAGAAACGATGTACTATAGTGTACTGCCTAAGTTATGTGTCAGTAGCATTACTGCTTGTGTAAGTAGTCACAGGACGTTGTGTATTATAGAAATGTACAATGCTCCACCATTACAAATGTACAATATAAAAGGTACTATATTACAATACATACTACGTAATTGTTTTAATGTGTTGTGATATTGTACATTTTATATTGTACATTTCTATAATGCACAACGTCCCTGTTTGTATTGTTTTACACTGAATAAAAATGCATAAACTGAACATGTAAAGTGTTGGTCCCATGTTTCATGAGCTGAAATAATAGATCCAAGAAATGTTCCATACGCACAAAAAGCTTATTTCTCTAAAATGTTGTGCACAATTTTTTTTAACATCCCTGTTAGTGAGCATTTCTCCTTTGTCAAGATAATCCATCCACCTGACAGGTGTGGCATATCAAGAAACTGAATTAACAGCATGATCATTACACAGGTGGACCTTGTGCTGGGGACAATAAAAGGCTACTCTAAAATGTGCACTTTTGTCACACAACACAATGCCACAGATATCAAGTTTTGAGGGAGCGTGCAATTGGCATGCTGACTGCAGGAAAGTCCACCAGAGCTGTTGCCAGATAATTGAATGTTCATTTCTCTACCAGAAGCCACCTACAACATTTGTTTTAGAGAATTTGGCAGTACGTCCAACCGGCCTCAACCGCAGACAACGTGTAGCCACGCCAGCCCAGGACCTTCACATCCGGCTTCTTCATCTGCAGGATGTTCTGAGGGTCGGGTGGACTGTGAAGATATACAAAAATGATGCATCTTCACAGTCCACATTGTGCCATGTTTTTTTCTTTTTTCTATTTTTCTCTTTACTCAGATTTTACTGTGCTAGCTTGAATTACCTGATGTGGAAGAGCTTAATGTGTTCATAGCTCTGTGTACTGAACAAAAATATAAATGCAACAATTTCAAAGATTTGACTGAGTTACAGTTCATATAAGGAAATCCGTCAAATTAAATAAATTAAGAGAAATATGCTTTTTGTGCGTATGTAACATTCTTTGGGGGATTTTTTATATATTTCAGCTCATTAAACATGGGACCAACACACTTTACATGTTGCGTTTTATATTTTTGTTCAGTGTAGTATTGTGTTATGGACTTTGGGACTGAAGATAACTCTAATGGTACATCTTGTGGTGTAAGTATGGGTGTCTGAGCTGTGTGAACAGACAATTCAAACGCATCAATTGCTCTCACAATGACGAGTCGTGGTGCAGTCAATCTGTCATTCATTACAGTGAAATGGAAATTAATTCAGGGGTTCAAAAGAACCTCTGGTAAGCCATGTCTGCACTGTATCCTTCCTCCCCTTCCTTGCTCCTCCCATTGTTCTACTTAGTTTGGCCCTCTGCCCTCTTCAAGACAATTCTTGGATGTGTCCATGCAGTTGCTAGGTGACTGTGTGTGTGTGTGTGTGTGTGTGTGTGTGTGTGTGTGTGTGTGTGTGTGTGTGTGTGGTGTGTGTGTGTGTGTGTGTTCCATTGCCAGTGAATAGGAGCACTGTTTCTTTCTGCTGAACCTGTGTTATGCCCACAGTTCTGGCGAGGACAGGCCATATTTTCTAAGCAGCTCACATCACCCCACCTCCTGCCAAGCCCCTGCTTTCACAAGAATGTCCTGAAACTCCTGTAGCCACATGTTTGCCATGATACCATGAAGGCAATCTTATGCCAAACGACTGGTTTTGATGATAATGTTTTCAAAAGGATAAAAGCACAGTTTAAATAATCAGGAAACCTCGTTTTAGCCTACCTGTCACATCACCATGGCTGACAAACTTAATATCTTATTGCGGACCATTCTGCTGCTATTACCCTATTCTAATAGTTATCACTGTTAACTAGTGGTATAATTGGGGTAATTGATCACCATCAACAGTGATGTTATGCTGCCTGGAAATGTTGTCCCTCACATCCAGGACCGTGCATGGGTCTTTGACTGACGTTCAACCCCCCCCCCCCCCGTGTTATCTTTTCAGGAGATCCCAGAGGCAGAGAGGAAGGACCCCAATGAGTTGGTCGGTGAGTACACAAACAGACAAACGTGTTTAAGACACAGACACAATACAAACTTGGTGTGAAGTATTTAGATTGCGGCCATCAGCTGTTATACGCTCACTGTTACATTTATAATGCTATGGTCTAAATCAGGGGTACTCAACTCTTACCGTAATGAGGTCCAGAGCCTGCTGGTTTTATGTTGTAGGCTTAGGAGCGCATCGGAGAAGCCTTGTTCTATTTCAAGGGTAGGAGCGGCTTTTCTTCCATCACCCATGATCGAAGAGTAGCCTAGATATGCATTTTAGATCAGAGCAGAGCCGCTTGTAGACTCGTGTACATTTGTTGATATTCTTTGGTAGTTAGTTACTTGCCCAGTTCTAACTCATTTCTGGTCAGAAATTAGGGAGTGTTTGATTGACCACAACTAGAAATGTTTGTAATCTTTGACAAGCGAGTCACAGCTTTTTTTGTTGTTGTCTTAACTGTGTCTCAGCTCCCATTTTATAAAGGGAATAACAAATACCCTGTTGAAACTGGAGTAAACGTTGAAGTGATATTGATGAAAAAGATGCACCTGTTTCAGTAGCTGAAGTCGTGGCTCAAATGGTGTTTGCAGCCCTTAATTTAGCAAATTAGTAGGCCATATCAACTGCAAACATTTCTGCAATCAGTGCTTTCTTTTCCAGCTGTTGGGGAGAATGATGATCCGTAACAAACAGTGCCTGAGAAGGCCGTATTTTCTGATGGCCTGTCCTTAAACGCCAACACATCCTGACGAAATAAACACTGTGTGCCGCTGCTAATGAGCCTTTTTTAGACCTGGTAAACTGTTGATAAAATACCCATTACTGCTCCGAATGGTCACCTAATCAGGCCTAGGCCAGATTATTATTATTTCGGAAAGAAACATGCATTCAAAACACAAGGCTTTTTAGCGGTTATTGAAATGGCATTCACTGCGGTTTCAGCCTAGAATAGAATTCTATACTCATTAGAATAAAAATGATTGCATTGTGTTATAGTCTAGGTATGATGATTTTCTTGTCCCTAAAAAGCTTAATCAATTATGGAGGTTATTCAAATTAGTCTACATCACCAGAGTTTACAGCCCTCGAAAATAATTGTGTAGGCTACTCACTTGATAACAATACTTTCGTAATTGCACTGTGTTGTTGTAGCCTAGGTAGAATAATGTTCTTGTCTAAAACGTAGGCCTAATTAGTAGTGGACCTTTACATGTCCAGGACTGTAGAGCGCAGCCTGGAGGAGTGCACAGATATGCCATTTCGTAACCTTTTTTTTTATTGCACAATATATATTTTTTTGCTAATGAGTGGTCTAATATGTAGCTTCTTACGCAAGCCTGGCTGCTATTCCCCTTCACGGGAAATCCCAGGAAAAACTATAAGCTACAAAAGCTAAAGGAAATGTATTCTTAGCATTTTTTAAACTAGACCTAACCCAGTGTGTTATTATGGCCAGCTGGTCATAATTCTGACCACTATGTTATGTGCTATATTATGTAGCCTACTGGTCACAGTTAAGACCTCATCATAACCTGGTAATGATCACCTGACTACAGCTGGTCATAGTTAGGACCTCATCATAACCTGGTAATGACCACCTGACTACAGCTGGTCATAGTTAGGACCTCATCATAACCCGGTAATGACCACCTGACTACAGCTGGTCATAGTTAGGACCTCATCATAACCTGGTAATGACCACCTGACTACTGTGAAAAGTATTGGATATTGAAAACATTGTTCATTACATTTCTATTTGTTTCCATTGTCACCAATTACATTTTATATCTGCAACATATTGTTACATTTAAAATAAATAAAGCAACTGCATAAAACAAATCTGCATCACCATTTTTTCCAGATTTGCACACAGTAATTGTTTCATTCACCCAGACATTACATGCACGGACACTGGGACACATTGTTTTATTTTATTCATACGAGTTGTGTGACGGGTCAGATTTGCATTGAAGAGAATTAGTGCATTACAAATGTATCAATTTGAGATGTTAAAAGAACTTGAAAACGACATTCCTGAAGAAACTTTGTGGACTCAGCTGGCTAAAAACATTTCCAAAGTATTTCCATGGTATTACTAGCGTAGAGATGTCTTCAAAAAAAGAGCAACTTGCTCCTTACATACTTTGCGTCCTCCTCTACCACGGAGGTCAGGGGCATATTTTAGGACTTTGAGGGCCCACAACACATCACCTTCTTGCGTTTTCTGGCTTTTCATGACACTTAATGTAAGCATAAAAAAAATTACTAAATTAAGGATTGGCCTAATGTGAATATGCAGGACACGACAGAACAGTAACAGAGTGAAATATCATTAACAGTCAGAATCTATAAAACATCTCATTGTCTATGTCAATAGACCATGTCAAACTGCTCACATTTACTTACCAACTACAATGGATCACACACCAGTGGTAGCAAAGGCATGTTTGCTCCTCTGTCCCTTCATAGGATATCAGAATTAGACAGTAGTTGCATAATTACTTTTTTACTCGCCTCTAAATGATAAAGTTTTGCTTAATCCTAATACATGTTGTAATATTCAACAACTTTTTATAAACACCACTCCATAATGGGCTCCCGAGTGGCGTAGCCGTCTGAGGCACTGCATGTCAGTGCTAGAGGCGACACTACAGACACCCTGGTTCGAATCCAGGTTGTATCACAACTGGCCGTGACTGGGAGTCCCATAGGGCGGCGCACAATTGGCCCAGCGTCGTCCGGTTTGGCCGTCATTGTAAATAAGAATTTGTTCTTAACTGACTTGCCTAGTTAAATAAAAGATGCATTTAAATATATATATATATATATATATATATTAGGTTCCCCCAACAAAGGTGTCTTCTGAATCAGGACAAGGGTTTTGCACCTGAAAAGAAAAGGCGAGTTAAAATAGGGTTTTATTTGCTTTACAAACTTATTATTAGAAGCAGTGGTATTTCAATTGGATTTACTTACACTAAACTTAGAAAAATGGGTTCCAAAAGGGTTCTTGGGCTGTCCCCATAGAACTCTTTTGGGTTCCAGGTAGAACCCTCTGTGTAAAGGGTGCTACATGGAAACCAAAGGAATTCTACCTGGAACCAAAAGGGTTCTACATGGAACCAAAATTAGTTCTTCATAAGGTTCTCCTATGGGGACAGATGATTAACCCTTTTAGGTTCCCTGTGGCTCAGTTGGTAGAGCATGGTGTTTGCAACGCCAGCATAGTGCGTGCAACGCCAGGGTTGTGGGTTCGATTCCCACGGGGGGCCAGTACAAATGCATGAAAGTGAAATGTATGCATTCACTACTGTAAGTCGCTCTGGATAAGAGCGTCTGCTAAATGACTAAAATGTAAATGTAAAATGTAGATAGAACAAAAGTGCTATGAGTAAGATCAGGCAATCAAGGGCAGCTGAATAGCATGTCTCTTGGGGAATCCAGTTGCAGAGAAAAACATCAATGATCATCAGCATAGCTAGTACAAACCTACCTCTTACAAAGCTGGCTAGTAGGAATCAATACACATTGAGTAACAAACAGAAGAAAAAAAAACATTTTGCACAACTTGACTTTGGATTTAGGGAATGGTGTTGTTGCTCTCTCCTTTCCCTGGGATCTGGCAGAATAGGTAACTGAGTGGGTGGACAAGCACTGCTGTAGAGACGATGTATCAGGTCATTGACATGTTTCAGGAACTGTAGAGACATAGACAAATCATGATAAACCATTACTAAATTAGACTTAGCCTAGCATTGACGATGTTTCCCTTCAGCCATCTCGCAGGCAGGCAGACATACGGAGAGGGAGATAGCCTATGTTTTTCTCTATTTAGATTTCTTAGTCAGCTGACTGAATAACTCTGTACTCCTTCCCTTTGTTGACACCTCCATCCTTCCATCCAAGCTAGAAGATTCCTGCAAAAAAGAGAATCAAATTTAACAAGGCAGTTGAAAGTTGTAACATAAGGAATGTTGAGGGGGTGCATGATTAGGCAAAATGTATCTTATTGTCAAATACAAAATACACAAATACAAGGGTCCCCAGATAAATCAAGAAAAACTTAACAACCATATTGGGGGGTACACATTTCAAGAATTAGGTTAGCATAAAATGTTACACACACACTTCCTATACAGTGCATTCGGAAAGTATTCAGACCCCTTCCGCTTTTCCACATTTTGTTATATTACAGCCTTATTCTAAAATGGATTAAATAAATGTTTTTCCTCATCAATCTACACACAATAACCCATAATGACAAAGCCAAAGCAGGTTTTTAGAAATGTTTGCTAATTTTAAAAAAAACATGTAAATAAGGTATATGTATTCAGACCCTTTGCTACAAGACTCAAAATTGAGCTCCGGTGCATCCTGTTTCCATTGATCATCATTGATGTTTTTACAACTTGATTGGAGTCCTGCACCTCAGATTGCATCCCAAATAAATGTTTCACAGAGTTCAAGTAACAGACACATCTCAAAACAACTGTTCAGTAGAGACTGTGTGAATCAGGCCTTCATGGTCGAATTGCTGCAAAGAAACCACTACTAAAGGACACCAATAAGAAGTGACTTGCTTCAGCCAAGAAACACGAGAAATGGACATTAGACCGGTTGGAAATCTGTCCTTTGGTCTGATGAGTCCAAATTTTAGATGTTTGGTTCCAACCGCTGTGTGGGTGAACGGATAATCCCTGCATGTGTAGTTCCCACCGTGAAGCATGGAGGAGGTGGTGTGGGGGTGCTTTGCTGGTGACACTGTCAGTGATTTATTTGGAATTCAAGGCACACTTAACCAGCATGTCTACCACAGGATTCTGTAGCGATACGCCATCCCATCTGGTTTGCGCTTAGTGGGACTATCATTTGTTTTTCAACAGGACAAGAACCCAAAACACACCTCCAGGCTGTGTAAGGACTATTTGACCAAGGAGAGTGATGGAGTGCTGAATCAGATGACGTGGCCTCCACAATCACCCAACCTCAACCCAATTGAGGTGCTTTGGGATGAGTTGGAAGGAA
Organism: Salmo salar; assembly: GCF_965601325.2. Classification (NCBI taxonomy): domain Eukaryota; kingdom Metazoa; phylum Chordata; class Actinopteri; order Salmoniformes; family Salmonidae; genus Salmo; species Salmo salar. The sequence continues at coordinate 14,056,201 of NC_138318.1, read as the reverse complement.
AAGCAGCCAACAAGTGCTCAGCATATGTGGGAACTCCAAGACTGTTGGAAAAGCATTCCAGGTGAAATTGGTTGAGAGAATGGCAAACGTGTGCAAAGTGTCATCAAGGCAAAGGGTGACTACTTTGAAGAATCTCAAATATAAAATATATTTGGATTTGTTGAACACTTTCTTTGGTTACTACATGATTCCATATGTGCTATGTCATAGTTTTGATGTCTTCACTATTATTGTACAATGTAGAAAATAGTTAAAATAAAGAAAAACCCTGGAATGACTAGGTGTGTCAACTTTTGACTGGTACTGTATGTAAATGTGATATTTTATTTTTTAATTGTCGCAAACGTTTCAAAAAACCTGTTTTTGCTTTGTCATTATGGGTATTGTGCGTAGATTGATGAGGAGGAAAACTTTTTAATCTATTTCAGATTAAGGCTGTAACGAAATGTGGAAAACGTTAACGGTGTGAATACTCTGAAGGCACTGTGTGTATTTATCAACCATCTCACTCATACTCAGTTAGCGTGAAACAATGTTGACATGACAATGTTTTCTAAAGTTATTGTGATCATCTCGCTCACACACACACACACATTTACTGTCATTAACTAAACGTATATCAAAATGTCAAAACGTTAGCTAGCGACAACTGGTAAAAATGAAAATGTTCCAATTTCCATGTCGATGGAGGATAAGCCAGAAAGCTAAAGTTAGCTAGCTGAAATTAGCCAGCTAGCTAAACTTTCCTTGACGTTCTTCTCTCCAACAAACCGCCACGTTACTTGCAAAAACAAAACAAGTATGCAGGAGAACAGGGACTACCACTTAGCAGTCATCTTTTGTGTACATTTCGAGAAACTATCGTTTCCCAGCGGTGGTGTTGTGTAGCCTACCAGGCGCTTTGTTCCAAACGTGCCGTATGGAATGTTGACGCACTGAGCAAGAGCAAGCAGGAATCCTGCCCGAGGAGATCTATTGCTGCGAGACTGATTCAAATCCAAATTTTAGCTGGAACTGATATGCCTACCTCCTTATTTAGCTACTGAAATTAAAATAAGCGTACTGCACGCATTATGTAAATTACTTAAAAGCTTTAAGGGATAATAACATTTTCATATTCTCAGGGTCAAATTCACGTGCAATAATTTAGTACTAATTATTAATGGACTTTTTTTTTTTAATCTAATTTTATTGGTCACATACACATGGTTAGCAGATGTTAATGCGAGTGTAGCGAAATGCTTGTGCTTTTACTTCCGACCATGCAGTAATATCTAACAAGTAATCTAACAATTTCACAACAACTACCTTATACACACGAGTGTAAAGAAATGAATAAGAATATGTACATATAAATATATGGATGAGTGATGGCCGAACGGCATAGGCAAGATGGTATAGAGTACAGTATATACATATGAGATGAGTAATGTAGGGTATGTAAACATTATATAAAGTGGCATTGTTTAAAGTGACTAGTGATACATTTATTACATCCAATATTTTATTATTAAGTGGCTAGAGATTTCGGTCTGTATGTTGGCAGGAGCCACTCAATGTTAGTGATGGCTGTTTAACAGTCTGATGGCCTTGAGATAGAAGCTGTTTTTCAGTCTCTCGGTCCCAGCTTTGATGCACCTGTACTGACCTCACCTTCTGGATGATAGCGGGGTGAACAGGCAGTGGCTCGGGTGGTTGTTGTCCTTGAGGATCTTTTTGGCCTTCCTGTGACATCGGGTGGTGTAGGTGTCCTGGAGGGCAGGTAGTTTGCCCCCGGTGATGCGTTGTGCAGACCTCACTACCCTCTGGAGAGCCTTACGGTTGTGGGCGGAGCAGTTGCCGTACCAGGCGGTGATACAGCCCGACAGGATGCTCTTGATTGTGCATCTGTAAAAGTTTGAGTGTTTTTGGTGACAAGCTAAAAATTATAGGGATAAAAATAGAGTTTTGTAAATCCTGGTGGATTGTACAGTGAGGGGAAAAAAGTATTTGATCCCCTGCTGACTTTGTACATTTGCCCACTGACAAAGAAATGATCAGTCTATAATTGTAATGGTAGATTTATTTGAACAGTGAGAGACAGAATAACAACAAAAAAATCCAGAGAAACGCATGTAAAAAATGTTATAAAATGATTTGCATTTTAATGAGGGAAATAAGTATTTGACCCCTCTGCAAAACATGACTTAGTACTTGGTGGCAAAACCCTTGTTGGCAGTCACAGAGGTCAGACGTTTCTTGTAGTTGGCCACCAGGTTTGCACACATCTCAGGAGAGATTTTGTCCCACTCCTCTTTTGCAGATCTTCATTAAGTCATTAAGGTTTCGAGGCTGACGTTTGGCAACTCGAACCTTCAGCTCCCTCCACAGATTTTCTATGGGATTAAGGTCTGGAGACTGGCTAGGCCACTCCAGGACCTTAATGTGCTTCTTCTTGAGCCACTCCTTTGTTGCCTTGGCCGTGTGTTTTGGATCATTGTCATGCTGGAATACCCATCCACGACCCATTTTCAATTCCCTGGCTGAGGGAAGGAGGTTCTCACCCAAGATTTGACGGTACATGGCCCCGTCCATCATCCCTTTGATGCGGTGAAGTTGTCCTGTCCCCTTAGCAGAAAAACAGCCCCAAAGCATAATGTTTCCACCTCCATGTTTGACGGTGGGGATGGTGTTCTTGGGGTCATAGGCAGCATTCCTCCTCCTCCAAACATGGCGAGTTGAGTTGATGCCAAAGAGCTCCAGTTTGGTCTCATCTGATCACAACACTTTCACCCAGTTGTCCTCTGAATCATTCAGATGTTCATTAGCAAACTTCAGACGGGCATGTATATGTGCTTTCTTGAGGAGGGGGACTTTGCGGGCGCTGCAGGATTTCAGTCCTTCACGGCATAGTGTGTTACCAATTGTTTTCTTGTTGACTATGCTCCCAGCTGCCTTGAGATCATTGACAAGATCTTCCCGTGTAGTTCTGGGCTGATTCCTCACCGTTCTCATGATTATTGCAACTCCATGAGGTGAGATCTTGCATGGAGCCCCAGGCCGAGGGAGATTGACAGTTCTTTTGTGTTTCTTCTATTTGCGAATAACCGCACCAACTGTTGTCACCTTCTCACCAAGCTGCTTGGCAATGGTCTTGTAGCCCATTCCAGCCTTGTGTAGGTCTACAATCTTGTCCCTAACATCCTTGGAGAGCTCTTTGGTCTTGGCCATGGTGGAGAGTTTGGAATCTGATTGATTGATTGCTTCTGTGGACAGGTGTCTTTTATACAGGTAACAAGCTGAGATTAGGAGCACTCCCTTTAAGAGTGAGCTCCTAATCTCAGCTCGTTACCTGTATAAAAGACACCTGGGAGCCAGAAATCTTTCTGATTGAGAGGGGGTCAAATACTTATTTCCCTCATTAAAATGCAAATCAATTTATAACATTTTTGACATGGATATTTTAAATAATTCTGAAAACAAATGCAGTTAGTCATAATAGAACATCAGAATTGCATTCACTGGAACAGAAGAAAATCTGCAACACAAACAGTGCAATGAACAGAAACAAAATATAGTCATTAGAAGCCAACACACAGCAACTTACCAAATATCATTAATTAAGTAAAAATTATTTCATTGTAATGCAGTTTTACAAAAAATTCACTGCTGTTAAAATGCATGTTTATTTTGCATGCTGGTAGCCTAGAACATCTGCTATGGAAGTGAATGTGCACTCTTCAATTGGGTGGACTGCAATAATGAAAAATACTGCCATAGCCTGTAGTAAAATCATGTATAGATTCTCTAAATAATGGACCCCCTCTGGTAGCTATAGGACTGCAGAGACTGTCACAAATGTTTGCTTTTAATGACCTAGCAAATTCCATTACTTGGAGGTGAGAAATCACAATTCTTAGTTTTTTGTTTGTTTTGATATTGGTATTTCATCACCTGCCAAATAACCTCCAAATGGCCCTACTCCTGAAACTAAACAGTTAATTTGGCCAGATGAACAGTTAATTTGGCCCGAGTACCAGTTGTCACTATGACAATAAACTCACCCTGAAAGCACTGAGTGGTCTGTGGTGTACCACCTTATTAATAGGCCTACAGTGTGCAGTAGGATGCGTTGATCAGTTGATTGACAGGTGTACTATAGATTGATAAACGGTCTGCTGGTGTGGATGCTTGCCAATGTTAAGTTATGTATAATTTATCATTATAGATATCCTTACAGTTATCGCCTTGGTGTGGATGGCCCTTGAGGGCTGTTCTTATTGCTTTTATAAAGTGGTTGCCAACATATTTAAAGAAAAAAGATTCATGACATGTTTTCATTAACTAAATTAGTAAATTCTGTTTATTTCATCCTTCCACCAAACGATATAGTCCGGGCAAAGGCCAGTAGTTAGTTCTGAAGTTGCTAACCAAATAGGCTGGTTGTTAATGATATTCTCATGTTTTGTTCATTCGGTTCATTCCACATTTCTTTGCTAAACAAATCCTTGGCATGTAGCTAGCTAGCAGAGGCCCAATGATGACGAAAGACAAGAACTGAAAAAATAAGGATTTAATAAATATTAATAAGCAACAACCAGCTGATTTGTCGACTCAATAAGATAGTTATAGAGGCTAGTTATAGAGGATAGCTAAGCTAACGTTACTTCTCCTTTGCTAGCTAGCCAACTAAAGCTAACACACAATCACATCAAGCAGCTGAAATGACAGCAAACTATGTGCATTTTCATTTGTTTTACCTTGGATATGTCCATTTAACGATCTTGATAAATGCATTATTTTGTGGAGAAAAAAACACTGCTTCGGTTAGGGATTCAATTTCGTTTTAACATTCTCACCCCTATTTTCAACCTCGTGGAGTGATTTTTATTTTTTTTTTTTTATTTCCCGACCCCGCATGGTAATTTATTTCTTAATAAGCTTAAACCTGATTAAACTTTGATTTTTCTAAAGGCTATTGATATTGTTTGTTCTCTCTCATTATTAGTCCCCTGGCTACCTTAATTTTTTTGGCAATTCAAACAACTTTTTGAAATGGAACTCTGTTACATTCATTGTTGAAAAAGCCATGTATAAAATGTTTTAAAGCGTAACTTTAGCCTATAGCCCAAAGTCATATTCATAGCCTATCGAAGGGAGAAGGGAATATTGCCAACATTTTTTTTAAACGCTAGACTAAGGATAGCTAAGAATTGTCCATTTATAAAAACCAAAAACAAATAAAAAGGTTTAGGCTATAGCCTAATGCCCATGCAACTGACAGAGAGAGAGAAACAATATTTTCTGACTGGACATTTTGTTCTGCTTTGGTGGAATTCTCTGCTCTGTCTGGCCTACAACTTCTCTTGCGTTCTGTATATAACATGTTTATTTAAATAGTCTATAGCAAATAGGAATGTGTCACTTGTCCCTGCTGTGCACTGCGAAACGCCAGTCAAGTTCACAATCGACGATGGCTATCAATCATCGTCGATAGACTGCTGTCGTGATATCGCCCAACCCTAAGCAGTACAATACGTCTTTGTTTGTTTTCAGACGGGGTAATTCAGGTTATAAATGTGCCACAGGAAACGGTCATACACCCGTTGGGCCTGTGAGTCATGTGGTCAACTTATACTCACTTGCAGGTACACAAGCGGTGGGCGTTGGTGCAGCATTAGCTGACGGAAGGTGTGTGTGTGTGTGGGTGTGTGTGCGGGGCGTGCGTGTGTGTGCTCTCGGAGCCAGGCAGGATATGAGTGTAACAAAAGCAGCAGCAGCAGGACGACAGGAGAGAACAGGGAGTGGCCCTGGCTGATACACACTGCCCTACAGTATTAGGCCATCAAACAGTAGCATGTACCCATCATACCTTCACTTCATCTACTGGGCATACTAGAGTCTGCTAATGCCAAAATAGAATGTCATACATGCTCTGTACAACCCCACCCCTTCTCCACATTACTCCAACAAAACAGACTGGGAAATTGACAAAAGCTTTTTGAAAAACACAGCCACTGTGTCTTAACTGTGACTCATCATCATGGCCTGAGACTGTCACTGTACATTCCATCCCTGGGCCAGTCTGTTCCACTGGGTTGGCTTCTGTTAGGAGGAAATGTCACAGAGTTCTGGTCTAAAGGTCTCACGCAGTGCCAGGCCAGCAAGCAGCATGAAGATGGGCTTTGTCTGTTTAATGGTGGGAGTTGAATTGTCTGGCTGGCTGTTGAATGAGCCTTGAGCTCTGTCGGCTTCCGCTCTGGTCGTCTGGCAGTGACCGCCACATGTCTCACTGCCTTTCTCAATGCCGGTCTGTCTCACTGTCTGCCTGCCTGCCTTTCAATGTCCATTTTTGCAGCTTCTCTGTGTGTATCTGTTGAATATAGACTACACTCTGGACTAGCCCATACAGTTGCCATATTATTGCTTTACAAACTTTGAACATCTTCCAAAACAAATGTGTTCATATTTACGCAAGGTGGCTTTAATTTTCCAAAGAAAATACTCTTATCTTGCTATATCAAACCCCTGTTCAAGCTACTGTTATTCAGAAGTAGCTTAAGGCAGGCCTAGTCAGAGGTGATCATGCAGGGCTGGGGCCTCTTGTGGTTTAGAGGGAGCTGTGATTATCAGACTAGGGTTGAATATTTTCCTGGTACTTTACAAATGTTCCATCCCTGGAATAATGAATCACTTCTCCTGGGTAACCTGGTATTTCCTGCCAAAACCTGAAAGTGTCATTCAAAAGCATTATAAAGCATATAGATAGATTAGAGCTTTGATCGAAAGTTCAAGCCTGACGCTACCTGAGCCTGATGAGCCATACATTAAATACATTGTGAGCCCTACATTAGACATTTAATGAGCCCTACATTAGACATTTAATGAGCCCTACATTAAATACATTGAGCCCTACATTAGACATTTAATGAGCCCTACATTAAACATTTAATGAGCCCTACATTAAACATTTAATGAGCCCTACATTAGACATTTAATGAGCTCTACATTACATACATTATGAGCTCTACATTACATACATTATGAGCCCTACATTAGACATTTAATGAGCCCTACATTAGACATTTAATGAGCTCTACATTACATACATTATGAGCTCTACATTACATACATTATGAGCCCTACATTAGACATTTAATGAGCCCTACATTAGACATTTAATGAGCTCTACATTAGACTTTTAATGAGCTCTACATTAGACATTTAATGAGCTCTACATTAGACATTTAATGAGCTCTACATTAGACTTTTAATGAGCTTTACATTACATACATTATGAGCCCTACATTAGACATTTAGTGAGCTCTACATTAGACTTTTAATGAGCCCTAGAATTAGACTTTTAATGAGCCCAACATTAGACATTTAATGAGCCCTACATTAGACATTCAATGAGCCCAAGCCCAAAAAAGCCCAAAGGATTGTGCCGTAATCCAATACATATATGATACATAGGCTATTGCATGACAGAAAAACATAGACACATAGATATAGCTAGATATATGCTCTCTTGGGTAAGTAAATGAAACCAGCTCCAGTAGGGTTATCTTTTTGTGTGAACCGTATTACTGTACTGTATTATAGGCTACTGTATTATATGGACTGTAATTACGCACCTTGTTCCATCCATGATAAAGCAGAAAGAGAAAATGCTATTCTGGTACAGTTCATGCTGACTACAAAGTTGCAAGAATAGCCTAGTGAATTTAGATTTTGAAATATAATAGGGCCTGTTTGTATAGTTAGTAGGCTGACGCATATACCTTTCAGAATATTTCCCCTAATGTTATTAGCCTGCCTACCTCTTTCTCTCACTAGTGTTGCTTTAGTCCTTCCTCGCTTTCAACAGTTAAATGAAATACGTTTCATTGTCCTTTTATTGTCATCATTCTAATGACATGCTTGAATAATATAGGACTAGAATTGGATGCAGAATGTTTTCACACCTCCTCACGAAGATTGAATGGCTATGGGTCTGAGTAAATAACTGAATAGCCTAGCGCCATCGCGCGTTAGCTCTTCTTTCAAACTACCCAGGAGTTCTATTGGCTGCTGTATTTAACATTCAGCAAACAAGAGCTCATGTCCTGTTTCGAATAGTCTATTGGTATAAGAAATGCTAAAAAACAATGTCCAGCAAACTGACCTAGTCTAGATTTTCCTGCATGGGACTCCAAGAGCAAAGGAGCGTTTTTAAAGGAGAGAAGCCAGGTGCGTGCGTATTGCTCAAGAGACAAGCAATAAGTTAGAAGCTTATTATGCATAAACTGTCATTCATTAGCTAAATATAAGGCTAATAGTGCATTGAATTTATTTCCTGAAAGAGGTAGGCTAGGCCTGCTATATATATCAGTCTTTAACAGGATTATCTGTTTTAGATGCAATTTGAATGGAAGTGAGAGAGAGTGAGTGCTCGCGCGTTCACTGATTTTTAAACCAACGATATTTGAATGATGGGCTATTTTAAAACTCTGCAGCTGCAATTGAAAAAATTATATCTTTACCATTCTGTATAGCACTTTGTGACATCTGCTGATGTAAAAAGGGCTTTATAAATACATTTGATTGATTTAAAAAAATAAGGCGTCCTCCCAAAACCAGATGTTGATGGGTAAATTAGACGCACATTCTGTCTTTATATTACTGTAGGACTAGAATTGGATGCAGCAAATGCTGCAAATGCTGACTATGCTGCAGCAAATGTAGGCCTTCCTGTCACAAGTTTTTAAAAAAAGTTACCATAATGAGATGATAGGTCTACATGCGTTGTGATCTGCACTCCATATTGAGATGGGCTGTCTGTCCCCACCCTGAGCGTTGATGATTCATCATGCAGAGAGAAGGCCGCGGAGAAGCCAGATTTAGACATCACATATAATTTAAGTTCCATTTCAGGCCATGCTGTTCATATAAATAATTGATTCATATTTCCCGGTTTCTCACAGTTATGTCTTCCGGGAATGGAGAAGTGGTTTTGGGGTGATAAATCTTGGTAACCGGGTTCCTGCCATTCAACCCTAATTCGGACCACTATCGCTGTACAGTATGTCTGCTATGTGCCTGTTGCCGAACACACACATGGCAGCCTGTGTTCATGGAAAGCAACACATGCTCATGTTAGAGCCCATGACTCGTCTGACATGCCTGGTCAGGTTTTTCCCTACCCCAGGCCATGGTATTTTCTACTGTTCATAAGTGTTCATGCAGCCAAGTGCAATATTTGTGTTTAGTGTGTGCTTGTCACTGAGTACATCATTACTCTGTTATGGTTTCTTTCTGTTTACTCTAGTGAGTGTGCGTGGACCCCTGTCCGTGCAAGTGTGTGTACTTGCTCAGTTAGCCAGTAGGAGAGGGTAACGCCCTGCCCCTCCCTGTAGGAGTGTCATACCCCTCTCACCTACAGACACAAGGCAGAATGGAGTGGGGGAGGAGAGGCAAGGATAAGGTCAAGCAGGGTAGTGTGAGGGGTGGGGGTGTTCTTTTGGTTCCACCTGGGCATCAAACAAAACAAGTAAAAGGAGAGGGAGACGGGTAGAGAGGGAGACGGGTAGAGAGGGAGACGGGTAGAGAGGGAGACGGGTAGAGAGGGAGACGGGTAGAGAGGGAGACGGGTAGCGAGGGAGACGGGTAGCGAGGGAGACGGGTAGAGAGGGAGACGGGTGGAGAGGGAGACGGGTGGAGAGGGAGACGGGTGGGGGACGGGTGGAGAGGGAGACGGGTGGGGGACGGGTAGAGAGGGAGACGGGTGGGGGGGACGGGTGGAGAGGGAGACGGGTGGAGAGGGAGACGGGTGGAGAGGGAGACGGGTGGGGGACGGGGGGAGGGAGACGGGTGGGGGACGGGTGGAGAGGGAGACGGGTGGAGAGGGAGACGGGTGGAGAGGGAGACGGGTGGAGAGGGAGACGGGTGGAGAGGGAGACGGGTGGAGAGAGGGAGAGAACACTACCTGTAAGGACTGAGTGTGTTTGGTGCATGGAGGAACTGCTTCACTACACAACATACTGTATGTGACCTACAATACAGGCTAAAGGATCCTACTTAACTGTTCTCACATACGAAGTGTACGCGCAATTTATTTATTTTCTCAACCATTTTAAAGCAGGGGTGTCGAACATGCGGGCCGGATCCAGGGGGGAAACAAACTCAATATACTTTAAAATGACTTAAACCAAATTGAAACTGTGTAGAAATGATAATGGACCTATATTCCTACAATTTCTTGAACCATGTAACCACGTGGAATGAATGGGTCTAAATTAGACGCTACGGCAAATCCCGACTTGAAACTATGAGATACAGTTGGTTTCTGGATCACTGTGCACAGTCAATAGACCTACATTCATAGTTTGACTGTCCAGGTCGCTAATAATCACTAGACAGTCGGGGAGCATCGACAGTTCCAAAAACAATGGATAGAGGACAATGTTTAGCACATTTTGACAGCGAGGATATATAACCAATTTTCAGTGTGGCTCTCCGGAGCTCGTTGACAAACGAATGCGGCCCCCGGGGCAAAATGAGTTCAACACCCCTGATTTAAAGCCTTATTAGATTGACGGTGCTGAGTGACTGTAAAATACTCTCCCTCTGAGGAGGCTCTAGCGACACTGAAGAATGCCTGGCCTGGAGTCAGAGAAAGAACGGAAGAGTTGAGGAGAGAAGGGAGAGAAAGGAGGGAAGAGTTGAAAAAAGGGGAGCCTTGTTTCTCTTCACAAGCCCCAACAGACACTCCCTGACTGGGTGTGGTGCGTAGGTCTCGTACCAGGACCAGATGCTCCGAACAAACAAACAAATACACACACACACAGAACAACTGTCAGCTTAGGAATGCACCAAACATGTTGATTCAACACTCACTGACTTTACAGACATCATTTCTGGGTTCACTTATAAAGATAAAGAAGTAGCTGCTAGAATGTCATGGGCTTCTATACCCCATCTATATCTGTCTGTAGTCTGCTCCTCTGATTGGTTGTTTCTCTCTGTATCTCCGCCCCAGCTCTGTTCTCAGAGAAAGTGAGGAACATGTCGCCTGACAAGATCCGGATCCCCCCTGAACCACCAGGACGCTGCTCCAGTCACCTACAGGTACACACAGACACACCTGGGCTTTGTCTTCCACTCACACCCCCACTTACCTTAGTTATGTACTGTATCTCTACTTACCCGTATTTCAACTCACCTGAACTTGCCTGTGCTATATCACCACCACGCTTGCACATCTTACATACCTGTGAAATTCCTCTGTCTACACTGGTCTGGTCACCTGGTCTAAACAACCATCACTTTCACATTTGTCCCACTGGCCTGCAGTACCATCATAGTCAGCAGTGACACGGTCAGCTCTCTGTCAACAAGTAGCAGACTACTGGAGGGAGGACAGTAAGGGTGTAACGGCTCACCAAACCCACGGTTCGGAAGTTATTGCGGTTTTGGGTTCACGGTTCGGTTTCGGCACAGCGGGGGAAAATGTAATGTAAACAGTTACTGTAGTTCATTTCAGTTTGAGAAAATCCAAAGTGTTTGTATTCCTGATTCCATACATGATCATGAGTCATACAATGCCTAATGAGAGCACCGTCAGGAATAACACTTTGTGTTTTCTTAACTGATAACACACGATTACGCAACAACACTGTGCAATATACGTGTGAAATCAATATGTAAACATGGCTTAGATATTGTATAGGCTTATGCTATAGTGTTTCATTACAAAGAGATACATTATGCGCACTTGTGTGACTCATAACAGGAGCGTGTCTGTAGCACGTACTTCTCATTTCCCACTCCGGTGTAAAATGATGGGCTGTCACTGTCGTTCTCTGTAGCCCTGGAGGTCCATCCATCGCATCGCAGGCTGCGTTAGCCAATTCATTGTCACCTTCAGCTTTAGTTTGCTTCTATAGAGCGGGTAGTACCTGTTTGCTGAAATGGGTGGGTGAAGTTGGTAACGTGGCTCGAGCACTTTCACAAGGTGCTGAAACCCCCTATTCCTCTCAACCGCTGTGAGTGGGTGCAGATCCACGGCCATAAACATACCTATCGCTCTTGTCATTTCTTTGGCCCGGTCAGAATTGGCCGCGAAGGGCTGCTTGAATGAAGAGGGGAGACGAAGTTGGGTTTTTTTTGCGTTTCCGTCTTGCTCCGGTGGTAGGAATACTGGGGTGATGTTGGCGTAAAAACATGCTTGAGGTGTTGGCCGCTGCATAGGCCAGTGTTTCCCAACTCCAGTCCTCTAGTACCCCCAACAGCACACGTTGTTGTAGCCCCAGACAATAAACACTGGCTTCAACTCATTGAGGGCCTGATGATTAGTTGACAAGTTGAATCAGGTGTTCTTGTCTTGGGCAACAATAAGTGTGTACTGTCGGGGGTACTGGAGGACTGGAGATGGGAACCACTGGCATAGGTTATTCTCATTGAGCAATGGTGACATCCTCTCTCTATCCATCGCCGTTGTAATCTACTGGGAAGCCAAACATGTTCCCAAACTGGAGATTTAAATGATGGAGAACCCTCCTGGTTTATCGACCCCTCCACACGCCATCGTACAGAACTGGTTCCTGGTTTATCGACCCCTCCACACGCCATCGTACAGAACTGGTTCCTGGTTTATCGACCCCTCCACACGCCATCGTACAGAACTGGTTCCTGGTTTATCGACCCCTCCACACGCCATCGTACAGAACTGGTTCCTGGTTTATCGACCCCTCCACACGCCATCGTACAGAACTGGTTCCTGGTTTATCGACCCCTCCACACGCCATCGTACAGAACTGGTTCCTGGTTTATCGACCCCTCCACACGCCATCGTACAGAACTGGTTCCTGGTTTATCGACCCCTCCACACGCCATCGTACAGAACTGGTTCCTGGCTGCGCCTCACAAAAGGACCGTTTGAAATGCGCCAATTAAGATTAGAATTTTGATTACAAAGTGTGCATAGGCTCTAGTTTTAACGCCATAGCCGGAAACAAAAAAAATGATGCTCAAATTGACTTGAGGCATACACTGCAGCGTAGGCAGAGCCTGTAGGCCGAGAGTTTTTATTTTTAATGTATTCATTCAGCGTCACAATGCGGACTGGTACCAAGGTCCCCGTACCAAAAGGTTTAGTATGAACATGTGTACAGTTACACCCCTAGCGGATAGGTAAGTGTATGATGTACTGAAATTGGCGGGGTATGAGAACAGATAAGGTGTGTGTCTGAGATATTGGTTTCCAGGTTGTAAATTGCCCCTCCTGCCAAAGTCTGAGAAGTGTTCAATGCCAGCTGCCAGACAAGCAGTGTTCTGCAGTTGTTGGTAAATGTTCAAGAATGTTCCAGAGTGTTGGAGAGCAGAATCCTCCAGTGGGAGAATAACATCAACATGTAGGAAGAGACAGACAAAACATCTCAGTGGTCAGCTCTCTGTCAGTCAACATTCCTTCCCTCTAGACACGGTCTCTCAATCATTACACTGGTCCAAGGTTTTCCTCAGAAATAAGTTGGTATTCCCGGTAGACATTGCCATCGTGCACAGATCTAGGATCAGCGTATCCTCCCCAAATCTTAACCCTAACCATGAGGGAGAAATATGCAACACTTAGATCAGTAAATGTAGCTCTTGTTGGGTAGGTGTTGAGGCAGGTGAGGAGGAATGTCTTGGTGAGTGAACAGCTCAGCACTTTATAGCATTGCCTCATGGTGTGCGCACGCACCTACTTAATAGGCTAGCGGTTCAGAGCGTTGGACCAGTAACCAAACGGTTGCTGGTTCAAATCCCTAAGCCAGCAAGGTGGGGGAAAAATATTCCATTCTGCCCTTGAGCAAGGCAGTTAACCCACAGCAACTGTTCCCCGGGAGCCGATGACGTGGACTGAAGGCAGCCCCCCGCATCTCTCTGATTCAGAGGGGTTGGGTTCAATTTAGAAGACACATTTTGGTGGAATTAATTCAGTTGTGCAACTGACTAGGTATATCCCTTCCCTTAATTACCCCTATCAGGTGAATCACTGATGAATCACTACCTTGCCTCGGGCTGCAACTAACACCAGCACACACACACACACAGGAAGGGCTGGGGACAGTTAAGGCTCAGGCCAATGAGTAGCCAGGGTGTGGTCTGTGTTGTTTTAGTATGCCTCATTAACATTGTATCTCAAAAAATAAACATCACAATACTGTTTTCCTACCAATTGAACTGACTGTTTTGAGTACTGTAGATAAAGTAGTGCCATAACATTCCATCCTCCATCTTGTCCGTTTTAAGGCAAATTTATCATTGTGGATAACCCTGGCTCCAGTTGACAGGCCCAGCTCCCTGCGTCTCCCAGGAGCCTGGTTGCCAAATATTGCTCTGAGGTCTCAGAAACTGCAGACACACAATGGCTCCATTCAGAGCCCTGTCAGTCAAATATACAGTACCAGTCAAACGTTTGGACACCTACTCATTCAAGGGTTTCTCTTTATTTTCTACATTGTAGAATAATAGTGAAGACATCAAAACTATGAAATAACATATATGGAATCATTTAGCAACCAACAAAGTGTTAAACAAATCCAAATATATTTTATATTTTAGTTTCTTCAAAGTAGCCACCCTTTGCCTTTGATGACAGCTTTGCACGCTCTTGGAATTCCCTCAACCATCTTCACCTGGAATCCTTTTCCAACAGTCTTGATGGAGTTCCCACATATGCTGAGCACTTGTTGGCTGTTTTTCCTTCACTCTGCGGTCCAACTCATCCCAAACCATCTCAATTGGGTTGAGGTCGGGTGATTGTGGAGGCCAGGTCATCTGATGCAGAACTCCATGACTCTCGTCTTGGTTTAATAGCCCTTACACAGCATGAAGGTGTGTTGGGACATTGTCCTGTTGAAAAACACATCATAGTCCCACTAAGCGCAAACCAGGTGGGATGTCGTATTGCTGCAGAATGCTGTGGTAGCCATACTGGTTAAGCGTGCCTTGAATTCTAAATGAATCACTGACAGTGTCCCCAGCAAAGCACCATCACACCTTCTCCATTCATCATGGTGGGAACCATCCGTTCACCTACTCTGCTTCTCACAAAGACACGGCACTTGGAACCTAAAAATCTCAAATTTGGACTCATCAGACCAAAGGACAAATTTCCACCGGTCTAATGTCCATTGCTCGTGTTTCTTGGCCCAAGCAAGTTTCTTCTTATTATTGGTGTCCTTTAGTAGTGGTTTCTTTGCAACAATTCGACCATGAAGGCCTGATTTACGCAGTCTCCTCTCAACAGTTGTATTGAGATATCTGTTACTTGAACTCATTTGGGCTGCAATCTGAGGTGCAGTTACCTCTAATGAACTTATCCTCTGCAGCAGAGGTAACTCTGGGTCTTCCTTTCCTGTGGCGGTTCTCATGAGAGCCAGTTTCATCATAGCACTTGATGTTTTTTGCGACTGCACTTGAAGAAACGTTCAAAGTTCTTGACATTTTCGGGAGTGACTGACCTTCATGTCTTAAAGTAATGATGGACTGCTGTTTCTTTTTACATATTTGAGCTTTTCTTTCCATAATATGGACTTAGCCCTATTTGGTAAAAGACCATCTTCTGTACACCATAATGCCAAGAGTGTGCAAAGCAGTCATCAAGGCAAAGGGTGGCTACTTTGAAGAATCAAAAATATATATTTTGATTGTTTAACACTTTTTTGGTTACTGAATGATTCCATATGTGTTATTTCATAGTGTTGATGTCTTCACTATTATTCTACAATGTAGAAAATAGTAAAAATAAAGAAGAACCCTGGTGTGAGTAGGTGTGTCCAAACTTTTGACTGGTACTGTATGGGTCAAGGCTGGAGTAAAGACCCTGACTTCAGCCTTTGCCAAGTTCAGCTGCCTTGTTTCGCATCGATTAACACCCTGTAGGGGCTAAGCTAACTTGTTACGCCTCTCTACCAATTGACCAGTCATTCTGTGCTGTTCATACACTGGTAGGTTTGGAGGCCGAAGGTCGCAAGTTCAATTCCAGTTATGGACAACTGCGCCTGGCTTTACTGAAATATCTAGGCTTGTGATACATACACATCACGACAGACGAACAGTGCTTGTCGTAAAAACTATACTAGTGGGGATTTGATTCTTATGTTATACTGATCAGATATGTTGGTTTTCTGTCAACAGGAGAAGATCCAGAAGCTGTATGAAAAGAATCTACATGGAGACTTTGACACAAACAACCACATTCAGAAGAAGAAAGAGTTCAGGAATCCCAGGTACACACACAAACACACACACATGCACTAATTCATGCCACACACACAGAGTTATAATCACGTCGATGATACGTGGGATGCTTTTGTTGACATGTCTATGTGTGTCTTTGCAGTATCTATGAGAAACTCATTCAGTTCTGTGGCATTGATGAACTGGGAACCAACTACCCTAAAGACATGTTTGATCCTCACGGCTGGTCAGAGGACTCTTACTATGAGGCACTGGGTAAGGAAGTCATTGGTGTGTATGTGTGCGGACAGGCATATATGCTTGTTTTGTGGCTATATGTGCTTGCCAGTCTGTGGTAGTCCTATCAGCTGAACTGTTTTCATTCCTTCCCTGCAGCCAAAGCTCAGAAGGTAGAGATGGATAAACTGGAGAAAGCCAAGAAGGACAGGACGAAGGTGAGGGACACGGGCGCTTTTATTGACTTGAAGAGGGGACCTGAGGTAACCTGAATTACAATACACACGTTTTCACCCCCCCCCACCCCCACAATACAAAACCATGCCTGCTCTCCTCTTAACCCCATCCCCAACCTCTGTTAAAAACATATTCACTACATGGCCAAAAGTATGTGGACATCCACGTTGAACATCTCATTCCAAAATCATGGGCGTTAGTTGGTCTCCCCTTTGCTGCTATAATAGCTTCCGCTCTTTTGGGAAGGCTTTCCACAAGATGTTGGAACATTGCTGCGAGGACTTGCTTTCATTCAGCCACGAGCATTTGTGAGGTCGGGCACTGAGGTTGGGCGATTAGGCCTGGCTCGCAGTCGGCGTTACAATTCAATCTGAAATGTATTCGATGGGGTTGAGGTCAGGGCTCTGTGCAGGCCAGTCAAGTTCTTCCACACCGATCTCAACAAAACATTTCTGTATGTACATTTCTGCTGAAACAGGAAAGGGCCTTCCCCAAAGTGTTGCCACAAAGTTGGAAGAACAGGATTGTCTAGAATGTCATCGTATGCTGTACTGTTAAGATTTCCATTCACTGGAACTAAGTGGCCAAGCCCGAACCAAGAAAAACAGCCCCAGGCCATTATTCCTCCTCCATCAAACTCTAGAGTTGGCACTATGCATTCGGGCAGGTAGCATTCCCCTGGCATCCGCCAAACCCAGATTCATCCGTCGGACTGCCAGATGGTGAAACGTGATTCATCACTCCAGAGAACGCGTTTCCACTGTTTCAGAGACCAATGGTTGCAAGCTTTACAACACTCCAGCCGATGCTTGGCATTGCGCATGGTGAGCTTAGGCTTGTGTGCAGCTCCACGGCCATGGAACCCTATTTCATGAAGCTCCTGATGAACAGTTATTGTGCTGACGTTGCTTCCAGAGGCCGTTTGGAACTTGGTAGTGAGTGTTGTAACCGAGGACTGACTATTTTTTAGGCGCTGCGTGCTTCAGCACTCTGCAGTCCCGTTCTGTGAGCTTGTGTGGCCTACCACTTTGCGGCTGAGCCGTTGTTGCTCTTTGACATTTCCACTTCACAATATCAGCACTTGCAGTTCTAGCGGGACAGAAATTTGATTAACTGACTTGTTGGGAAAATGGCATCCTATGACGGTGCCACGTTAAGTCACTGAGCTCTTCAGTACAGGCCATTCTACTGCCAATGTTTGTCTATGGAGATTGCATGGCAGTGTGTTCGATTTATTTTACCTGTCAGCAGTGGGTGTGGCTGAAATAGCCGAAACCACTCATTTGAAGGGGTGTCCACATACTTTTGGCTATGTAGTGTACCTGTTCAGAGAAAATAGCTTTGCCAACCCTGTACGTACGTTTACTCCTCTCAATTACTGTTTTACCAATCACAGACCGGGCTGTTCTCTTTTATCAGTCTGTGTGTCAGGGGCATGTTGCCACCAGCAGCCTCTAGTTTATTCTCTCCACCCACTTCCAGAGAAGTGCCCTGCCAAGAGATTAAGGCTCATCACAACACAATGTCAGCATAACCCAGCCCGGCTCCGCTCTGCCCTCTGCAGTATGAGTATGATAAAGTATTTTGTCTCCTCTCTCCTCTCCTAGATTGAGTTTGTGACGGGCACTAAGAAGGGGACAATCCCCACCAATGCAGCTGTTCCCACCACCAATACAGCTACTACCACAGCTACAGGTACACTCAAATCCCCCTAGCCCCAACCTCTAGACAGCTATCACCACCAACACCTCTTCTACTATCACTGGCAGAGAGATGAGCCCCCACACTCCATAGAAACATTATCATCCCTGACTGATTTTAGGTTGTGACCTTCCTGAAAGAGAAAAAGGTTAAGATTATAGAGTATATCTGGTTCCCTTTCTCTCCCGTTCACTTTCTCTCTCTCTCCCGCCTCTCTCCACCCCCAGCAGAGGCTCAGAAGAGGAAGAGTAAGTGGGACTCTGCAGTGCCCGTGACCCTGGCCCAGCCCGCACTGCTCACTACCACGGCAACCCTGCCAGGGGTGGTCTCCGTGACAACCACCGCCAGCGGAACCAAGACCACCGTCATCTCCGCCGTTGGCACCATCCAGAAGAAAGCCAAGCAGTGAACCGGCATGGGGAGAGGAAGTGTGTGTGTTTTGAATGGATGGATGAATGTGTGTGTGCATTTAGCTGTGTGGCTGTATTACTAAATGCAAAAAGAGGGAGAGTGAAAGAATGTCTTCAGACAATATGGATGTCACATGAACATTTCTGTATTCATCCTTTCTGGCTGTACAAGACCTCTGCATCTCTACTGCCGTCGGTCTTTGGGATTGGATCTACAATATGTGGTCAAAGGACTCAAGCCTGACTTGAGATTCAATAAGACTATTTTTCTGTCAGTTCTGCATTGATATCAACATAAGGTTCCTTTTTTCATCCAGCTCTCCAGTCAGCACCCTGTTGACGTTATGCATTGATGTGTTTTTTTTCCTGTCGACAAGAAACAGTGTTTTGATGTTAGCTAAAGACTATCCATTGGGAAAACCACCCTACCTAGAAAGTAGCCGCGTTATGGCATAAGTTGCTAGCCTCTTGACTGAAGCTTGAGTAAGTTTCTTTATTCCATCCTCCTGTAAAAGGGTTTCTTACAGTGTCAACCCATCTGTTATGGTACAGTATATATTACTATTAGTTTTGGCCTCAACTTCATTATTTCCTTTCTACCCACAGTGTATATTTGTGCTATTTCCTATGTTCTGTGTTTTGACCATCTACTGGACAGACTACGGACATCAGCATCAACATTTCTTGTCTCATTTTCAATGGCCTATTCAAAGAGCTTAGCGGGAATATTTTTTACAAATGTACATATATCGCTGATGATGATGATGATAGGATGGTAAATAAAACAAACGTCATACTGCCTTTTCAATTGGAGTGTGTGTCCATTCTTGTACGGTTGTCTTGGGTTCAACATAAACTGTATTTTATACATAAGATGAAAGTAGTATTTGATCATACAATTATTTTCATGCTGTTCTCTGGATAAAGCTTTGAATGTTCTGTCCAGGAACTTAAGGAATGGTTGTGTTATTGTTTTCCAGATCTATTGACTGCAGCCACTGGCCTGAATCTGTCCAGAGGAATTTCTGCCTCGCTGTCTCCCTTTCATTCGCTCTCCTCTCTTTAATTTCTCCCCTTCTGTCTCTTTTCTATCCACTACCCTCGTTCTCTCTCTCTCCCCCTCATTCCTTCCATCTATTTCTGGGCACTTTGGGTATTTATGTGGCCAGGAGCGGTTGTGATTTCCATCCATCCTTCACCCCTTCCTTTTCTTTTATCCCTCTCGTTATCAGACTTTAATTCCATCCAGCAGGAATGATAACACACCGCCCCACCCCGCAGTCTTCTGAAGCACGGCTGGAGGTCAAAGTTCAGAATCGGATATCACCAATACATTTGAGTGCTTGTCAACCTTAACCATATCCCAGGGGTTAAAGTTCTTCGTAACTGCGAAGGAAAGCTGTCATGGTTTTTGGAGAAGTCGTTTTTGAGATCTGTAGATCTGCAATAAAAGTCTCCGGGGGTTGGGTGGGAGGGGGGCTGGTTTGGAGATGACAGCCTTAAACAGACAGAAGCATGTCTAGAAACATGTCTGTTAACGAAAAATATTCCCAAATAAATATATTCTCAAATATTGTAAACTCAGCAAAAAAAGGAACGTCCTCTGTCAACTGCGTTTATTTTCAGCAAACTTAACATGTGTAAATATTTGTATGAACATAAGATTCAACAACTGAGACATAAACTGAACAAGTTCCACAGACATGTGACTAACAGAAATTGAATAATGTCTTCCTGAACAAAGGGGGGTAAAAATCAAAAGTAACAGTATCTGGTGTGGCCACCAGCTGCATTAAGTACTGCAGTGCATCTTCTCCTCATGGACTGCACCAGATTTGCCAGTTCTTGCTGTGAGATGTTATCCCACTCTTCCACCAAGGCACAGTTCCCGGACATTTCTGGGGGGAATGGCCCTAGCCCTCACCCTCCGATCCAACCGCTCCCAGACGTGCTCAATGGGATTGATATCCGGGCTCTTCGCTGGCCATGGCAGAACACTGACATTCCTGTCTTGCAGGAAATCACTCACAGAATGAGCAGTATGGCTGGTGGCATTGTCATGCAGGAGGGTCATGTCAGGATGAGCCTGCAGGAAGGGTACCACATGAGGGAGGAGGATGTCTTTCCTGTAATGCACAGCGTTGAGATTGCCTGCAATGACAACAAGCGCAGTCCGATGATGCTGTGACACACCGCCCCAGACCCTCCACCTCCAAATCGATCCCGCTCCAGGCCTCGGTGTAACTCTCATTCCTTCGACGATAAACGCGAATCCGACCATCACCCTGGTGAGACAAAACCGTGGCTCGTCAGTGAAGAGCACTTTTTGCCAGTCCTGTTTGGTCCAGCGACGGTGGGTTTGTGCCCATAGGCGACGGTGTTGCCGGTGATGTCTGGTGAGGACCTGCCTTACAACAGCCTACAAGCCCTCAGTCCAGCCTCTCTCAGCCTATTGCGGACAGTCTGAGCACTGATGGAGGGATTGTGCGCTCTTGGTGTAACTCGGGCAGTTGTTGTTGCCATCCTGTTCCTGTCCCACAGGTGTGATGTTCGGATGTACCGATCCTGTGCAGGTGTTGTTACACGTGGTCTGCCACTGCGAGGACGATCAGCTGTCCGTCCTGTCTCCCTGTAGCTCTGTCTTAGGCGTCTCACAGTACAGACATTGCAATTTATTGCCCTGGCCACATCTGCAGTCCTCATGCCTCCGTGCAGCATGTCTAAGGCATGTTCAGACAGATGAGCAGGGACCCTGGGCATCTTTCTTTTGGTGTTTTTCAGAGTCAGTAGAAAGGCCTCTTTAGTGTCTTAAGTTTTCATAACTGTGACCTTAATTGTCTACCGTCTGTAAGCTGTTAGTGTCTTAACGACTGTTCCACAGGTACATGTTCATTAGTTGTTTATGGTTCATTGAACAAGCATGGGAAACAGTGTTTAAACCCTTTACAATGAAGATCTGTGAAGTTATTTGGATTCTTACAAATTATCTTTGAAAGACAGGGTCCTGAAAAAGGGACGTTTCCTTTTTTGCTGATTTTATTTTCTCTGTTAAACTGTGTGTACTGAATTGACATGCATGATTGTTGATGACACTGATATTTAGATGAAGGGAATAAAATAGTATATAATGCGCATCACAGCGGTGCTCAACTCAGACAGCAGTATAGTAGTATAATATATATTACTGTAGCTCTTGGCACAGTAATTGAAAGTCTATATACTTTATCACTTATTTATATAAGTACCCACTCGTGCATTTTACCAGTAGACCTATGGTCTCATGAGTCTTCTCCAGTACCCTGTGGATAGGCCAAGTAATTGAAAACCTATATACTTTATCACTCAGGATTTAACTTTCCAGTGCTACTATTTTTGACGTGTAATGTTATTAAAACAAAATCCGACAACTCCATAGTTATAATAGTTGACATATTTACCTAGTTGGCTTGTTTTCATGCGTTCTATGCGAGATAATATTCATTTTTTTTATTAATTTTTTATTATTATTTATTTTTATTTTTATTATGAACACAACAAATACAAAAAACATAAATATACAAACAAGAGTACATACACCTAACAGACAGGGGTATTACATATCAAGATTCGTTTTCTATTTGTTAAATACTTTTATGGTGCATATTGCTTTTTTGTTTTTACATTTACTGATCATTTCAAAATAATATTTCAATTCTATCTTAAATAATGTGAAGAGGGGTTTGTTCTCTGCCCACTTCATTTTATGGATAAAGAATCTTCCATGAAAGATAAACAAATGAACAATGAAAGTTAAATCAGGGTCCATATCATTTGGATCAAAATAAAACATAATATCAGTCTCTCAGATTAACATTAATAGTCGTTTCTTTTAAAATAAAATCTTCTAACTCACTCCAAAATCTTCTGACATAAGAACAGTCCCAAAATAAATGGTCAAGAGTTTTTCATGTCTTTATTATTCCAGATTGTATACCTATGTGGGGGAAATTGCATTTGTACATGAGGTTCCAAGTTAGAAGTACTTGTTTATGAAAGTTTGCAACTTAATAGGGATTTTACCCATATCAAAGTTGCATTTGAGTAAGATTTCTAGACCACCAATCTGTTGGAATGTTAAATTAGGGATGATATTCCAATCCTTATTCCTTAATTAAATAGTTTTTCATCCATTTAATCTTAAATATTATATTAGAGGTTTTAAAATCCAGAGCATTCAACTCTCCCTCACCTTGGGTGCTACATATTACCGCTTTTCTTAAATATTGAGGTTTATTCCTCCATATGAAGTTAAATAATTTAGTATCAACCATTTTAGTTACTGACAGAGGAACATCCAAGGCAAGGAAGGTTTAAACTAATCTGGACAGACCTTCAGATTTCGATAAAAAGTACAAGTCCGGATAAAGAAAGATCTCTTAATAACCAGGAGTTAAATCTCTTTCCAACTTCCTCTACAATAGGAGAGAAATTTAAATTGTCCCATTCTTTCTGATCTTTACTAACTTTAATACCAAGATATGTGATCACATATTTTACAGGGATAATCCTCTCGAGGCAAATTCAAGTTTTGAGAGCCATAGGAGGGAAATATGTATTCAGACATGCATTCAATGCACAACACTTTTAAAAACAGCTTTGGCATATGTATTTTGATAGCATTTTTGGCCTTTGTTAAAAGAAAATCGGGGGATCCAAGTTTCACATTGACACCACGTGTATTTATATAATCCTTCAATTGCGCATGTGGCATCGTTTTAAAAATGCAGTTTTACAACCGGAGTTTCAAGCAAGGTTTAGGCCAGTGGTTCCCAACCTTTTTCGGTTAGTTTACCACCAACTGAATTTTGCTCTGCCTGGAGTAGGCCTACCCCTGAAGTACCCCCCTGAAGTACCCCCTATGGTCTCATGAGTCTTCTCTCAGTACCCTGTGGATAGGCCAAGTAGGCCTACCCCCAGAGGTCCCCTGTTTAGGAACCATTGGTTTAGGCGCAGCTGCACAACAGAGAACTGATGTGCAGTTCGCGAACGATTCGTTATTTTTAAACGACTCTTTTTGCTGACTTGAGAGTCATGATTCGTTTTTCTGAGTGACTCGTTCATACGTTTGACGTGCGAGTGCTGGCCGCAATGTGTCTTATAGCAGGATTAATACACGCTCCAGAGACGTGCTCCGTCCAACGTTTTACATATGCGCGCAGGAAAATAGATAATGACGGTAGAGAATAAAAAATACCGTAAGAACTGATAATTGATCGCATTGTGCAGTTGATTATTTAATGTTATGATGGACAGCTTTGCAGAAACTAAAACATACACAGCCTCTGCTCAACAAACTCCAACTCGAAAACGAATCGTGTATCACTCTCACAGCAATCAAGCAGTGCATTCCGCCAAGACTCGTTCACACTCTAGTCCTGTAGCAGCCACAGCTAGACCTCGTTTCAAATGTATCAAGAAATAATCTAATTTGTATGCCTAGCAGTCAACAAATGTACACTGTTTAAAGCGCACGTTAATAAATCAATCACGAATGACAGCTCCAATAAGCCCCCTATGCTGAACGACATGTGAACGGTAGGCTGGTTAGCAGCATGACTCTTTATAGTTTTCAGTTCGTCGGTAGTGGGTCCTGCGCGCTCTGGGCATTACTGACTCAAATGAACGAAATTAGTCGAAGTTTTTTCTTCTTTTGACAGTACGAGTCGAAAAGATCAGAGGGAGTAAAAAGAGCCGAACTTCCCATCAATCACTACAACGGAGCTCTTAAAGGGGCAATGTCGTCTTAAAAGGCAATGACATAGAAACTGAATAATAATAATGTATCATTAAATAATAATGATTAATAATAACAATCAGGATGTTGTGTCCAATGGGCTAAATGCAGATGGAAAATCCCCATGCTTCAGCCTATTTACATTGTATAGCCACTATGCTTCATCAGTTGGGCTACGGGTGATAATGCTTATTGCTAATAGCACATCTGATAATGTAGACCGTGCATAGGCTATATGCATGGTCCAATATTTTAAAATCATTTTAACATAATTTTTACCAATATGTTATTGGGCCCATTTCTGCAGGTGGAAATTATATTTTAGATGGTGTCAGAATAATTGTATTTTCATTCATTTTGGAGTAGAAACGTGGAGTTTTTCCTAAAAGCATGATGGTCATGACCTTCTTACATGAAAGGGGAGATTAACTTGGTCCCAGACAATCAATCTGATATTGACTAAAGTTTCAGTCATGGGATTTTTCTTGTTGTTGCTTTAACCTCTGTGCCATATCCTTTCTACTGTATTGAAGATGTCACAAGTGGCTGGTTTGTCTCTGAGTACAGAGGCCTGTACTCATCAAGGGGAGTTTTGAGTGAAAGCCAATATGGTGGTAACAAAGGAAGCCATGAAAGAGAACTAAGACACATCCAAGATTCCCTGTCATGGCATTTCAGACTAATCTTGAGACATTCCAAATGAACAAACATTTAAGTGAATAGCTGGGTTAGCTGACAATGTCATGACCACAATGTGATGGGGCAGAAGTCCATGTGTTGTGTTATGGGCAGATAGCTAGCAACAATGACAAGAAGCTACATGTGGGGAATCGTAAGTGGCTCGTTGTATCTTGTTACTGATACCATGTCTTGTTTTGACTCTTGCCATGTCTATGCTAATATGGCAAAATAATCGATAGCTAGCTAACCAACAACTTTAATGATGTATTTGAGAGCAATCAAGTGCTCCTTGTGCAAATGTATTTATGTCTTTAATTTGTTGTCAAACTATGCCAACAATCCTTTGATTCTATGCCAACCCCCGTTTTGCTCCATTGTTGCGCATGCATTGTTTTTGTTGCTAAACAACCCACCCGTCTATATTGACTGAGGTTCCTGTGTTTTTCAGCTCTTTCACTGCCCAGATATTAATATGTCTATCGGGAATGTCAGCTATGAATATTGAAGATGTCTGTCATGACAGACGTTGTTCAGAGCCACTGGCAAGCACTCCTGGTTAGCATCCCATCACTAGCTCGGCTTCCCAAGATGCTCCTGAACACTAAAACCAGATGAGAGTGGAGTCTGGAGAACTAGGAACAGAAGTAAAAAAAATAAAAATAAACAGTATGAGTTTCAATATATCATTCAACTTTATTCTGCTTGTGCAAAAACAGTTTCTACTACTTTTCTCTTTCTCATCCCCTCTCAATCACCGCTCTCTGTTATCAGTATTGTTATTTGTGGGGGGGTTCTCTTCCTCTCTCCCTCCCTCCTACCCTCTGTTGTTGGCAGTGTGCTGAAATGCGTCTGTACCACGCGCGCACCCACACACACTTTTGGCTGAGCTGGACCTGTCCTTGGAACTGTGTGTGTTTCTGCACACAGGTGAGTCACGAGACGCACCCAAAGTACAGCTAAGTGCTGACCCGGCCTTAACATTGCCTCAAAAATAAGACCTGTCATCCGGTGCACTGACACAAGGTTGACTCACAATGTATTCAGTGAATAACAAGTCGAATTGTCTAAAACATTATCCTCGCCAAATTTGGTGAAGGTAAGACAGCCTTTTTTAAAGCTAGATATCCTACATAACAGGCTAGCTACTGGTCTAAGATATTTTCAGTCCATGTTTGGACAAAATGCACTGAAACACCAAGCACTTATTTAGCCTGGGCCTATAGCTTCAAGAATGGGTGTTCCACTCCTCCGAGAAACAGGCCAAATGTTGCATTGGCAGTCTTTGTACCCGTTTTATTGAAAAAAGTTCCACACAAAGACTATTGAGCAAGTGCAATGATCTAAGAACGGGCGCCTTTGTCATGGAAATCCGAGGTTGGCACTAGACAGTGGGTTTCCCAGAGCGCGAGAGTTGGAGTTGGGGACAGTATTGGGGGGACTCCCAAAAAAAGCTCTAAACTTGGACATTTTGTACGCAATGACATTTTGACTGGATTAGTGTAAAATAGGCTATGGTAGGCTAAATGTCGTCGAAGCCAGTCAATATCATGATTCACGCGCATCCCGTGGGCGCCTATACCACCTGCCATCGGTAAAGAACAAGTTGTGTTTATCGGTAACAAACAAAGTTGTGCAGCCTAACATTTTTAGAGTGGAACAAACGTGAGTATCTGTTTAAATCTGTGTTTGATTATGTCAAATTCTATTATCAATTTGCACTATTCAAAAAGCACCTAATTGTCGACAACGAAGGGCCCACTAGCCTACAGTTATGCTACTGAAGTGTCAAATATTTATTTACAGAATGTCATCGCCCCCGACATTGCGGGAGAGTAATTTTTCTTTTTTTCTTTCTTCCACTGTGCTTTTGGCATGTCTAAATGTTTGGCATTGGGAGCGCCACCCGCAGCGGTCATTTCAACAAACAGGGCACAGTCAGAATCCGGATGCCGCATAACGTTTAGAAGCAGCTTTAAAGCACATGAGTGTTTGTTAGACATCTCTCTGAGAAATCTGGCATACAATTAGTCTAGCAGGCCTATATATTACAACTTGTATTGCTTTTTTATGTTGTTCATTGAGCATTCAATATCATGCTTTTATAAAGTTGTTAAAAAAACAAAAACTCTTAGAGGTTAGAGGTTACTGGGTTGCCTGGCAGCTATGCCCTATCTGAGAAGAGTGTAAGGGTGTGTCACAAAACCAACATCCTTTTATCAAGTTCCCTGTTACCGCCACACTAGCCTGCCATGGGCTGGCTTTCCTGCAGGCATCCAGTAGGTCTCCTTTGAAGTTTCTATGTATGTGTCAGAGCATTGCGATAGTTGGTCGAATATTCACGTCAAGATGGTTTGTACAACACCTGAAAGTAACAGGTATACTGCAATAATAGGCACAATAAGTACTTACACATGTATACTGGACTGTAGTAAACCTTTTCATATGAACGTCTTACCGGTAATATTGAAGCATTGTTCAAGATTAAGGACACCCTCCTCTCCTACCGTTGCTGACGCTAGAACCCTTGCACAAATTAAAAAGTTGTAGGAAAACAACACCCTATAACTCCCTCAATCAAAAACTAAGGCAAAGTGATGTTTGTATTGGCAACATTGCCAAAAACTAAGGAGAGAAGGAGGGAAGAAGGGAGTGGTGTTTTGCAACATTTCTATTCCTCTGGAGAGGACTAAACCATTGTTAAATCCTAACTTTGTTTATATGAGCACGGCTGGGT
Organism: Salmo salar; assembly: GCF_965601325.2. Lineage (NCBI taxonomy): Eukaryota > Metazoa > Chordata > Actinopteri > Salmoniformes > Salmonidae > Salmo > Salmo salar. The sequence continues at coordinate 14,028,243 of NC_138318.1, read as the reverse complement.
TCTGTTTTAATGATGCCGTTTCCAAACAGTCCATTGTGGTGGAAAGGGCTGTTTTATCACCTATGAGTCATAGTATGCCAGACAGGAGTCTGAGTACTCTATGAGATGCAGTGCCTGTTCTCTCTAATTGCTGAATAAGCCTGTTTGATGTGTTTTCAGTCCTCTGTGGATCAGAGAGTCTCGGTCTCCTGAGTCTTAAGACCCCATAGATCTACTGCCTTGGTTTTGAGCTGCGTCTCATGGGCTAGGTGTGGACACTGGACAGTGGTTTGTCCAGTAAGAGCAGGTCAAGCCACAGGAGCTGTGTAACCTGTAACAGCTGGTCTGTGGTCTGTGGTCTGGTCAGGGCAGAGCTCATATCCCCTCCAAGGTGAACAGTAACAGATACAGCACAGAGGTCATGTCTTTATCTCTTTCAATAGAGCTGACGGCAGTAAAATACTATAATGTGGTCAGATGTACATATACTATATTTCACGGTGCATGAAAGTGCATGCAACTCTTCTTTAACACACACACACAAACACACACACAGTCAGAGGTTAGCCCCAGAGAGAGGGCAGTGTGCCAGGTGGGCATGGTGACTGGGTCTGGTGCCCTCTGCTCCCCCTCTTCTCACTGGTCTCTGTGCCCAGGAATGCACATTACTGCACTGCCTGCTTTTCCACCTCATTTACTCCAGCTGCACGCACAGTTTAGGAGTGTGTGTGTGTGTGTGTGTGTGTGTGTGTGTGTGTGTGTGTGTGTGTGTGTGTGTGTGTGTGTGTGTGTGTGTGTGTGTGTGTGTGTGTGTGTGTGTTTCAAGTTCAATAAATGTTCTTGTGCTGTGTGATATCATGTCACTAATTAAAGTGAGTTTGTATATTTGCACACACACACACACACACACACACACACACAGAGGTATGTGCAAGTCCAGTACTGCACTCCAGCTCTTTGTGTACTTTTGACTGTGACTGTTTCCCGTAGCCTCCAGACAGTGTTCTGTTCTCTGCCACTCCCATGAGATTGGGCCACAGAGGGAGGGGCCAGCTTCGCCAGGCTCAAGCCCACACAGGTGAGCCCAGCCTTGTAAGGAATGTAGCAGGGAGGGGGGCCTGACACATTTAGAGGTGTGGAGCTTTGAAAGTAAAAACGCCAGGTGACCTATAGGGGGAGAGGAAGGGAGTTATCTATACTGTTAGCTACTTACCTGAGCTTGAGACAGGGAGAGAGTGTGAGTGGGTGCAAGTTAGAGGAGGGATCAAATCTCAGCACACATATTTTTACACTCACATGCTCACACAAACACACTCGGTGGCTCTCACTCTCCCTTGTCTCTCTCTCTCATTTCAAGACTGTGACAATCACGGGCGCCTCGCCTCCAGGTTCAAGGGGATAGGAGTCAATATTTGACGGAGCAGAGAAGGAAGGAAGGAAGAAAGAAAGAAAGAGAGAGAGAGAGAGAGAGGGGGAAAGTAGAAGTGTGTTTCTCCCCAGTGCACTTGCATTAGAGATCCCTGGAAACGTGGAACTTGGACTTGAAGGCTCGTAAAGAAGGTTTCCCCCCCCCCAGACGCAGGTGGATACTAACTTTACAGAAGAGTGGGGAGTTAAAGAAAAGGGGATTAAGCTTTTCCTTATTTTTTTGGTTAGACTTTTGGACTTGGATTGGGCAAGGCAGACATAAGAGGTTTGTTTGATCAGTAATCTCTTTAACAATGGTATAAACTCAATAATTGCGCCCATTGTTTTCACGGATCTACCACTACTTATAGTTATCTACTTGAGTATTACAAAAGTCGTTTTATTATATTTATTTTTTATTTATCCTTATTAGAGTCCTATAGAAATATTCTTATGGGGCATGGATGTCCTGGCCACGAGGCAGCAAGCATGCAGAGGACTGTGCATTATAAGATAGTTAAAGCATATCACTTTACAATGTCTACGACCTGTGTTTTTTTATTAGAGTGTATGTTACTCAAATCAAGGATCACGAAAGTAAGTTAGAGTTGGCGTCTGTAGCTCTACTTCTTACCAGGTGTTTTGTTGTTATCCCTCTGATATTTTTCTGCATGCCATTCCTCTATAATTAACCATATTTAGACCAAAATGGGACAGAAGTGAAGACAGTTATGTAATAAGAATTCAGTTTTGCAGATGAAATGAACTCACAATAGAGGCTGTTTTTGCAGGTATCCACCTGCCCTTAGAGATAAGGATTTATAAATTGCTGATTCGAAGGGATACAAAAAGCATTTCATATATTTTATTGCAATCAGACCATATTTGTGAATAGTTTGTAAGAAATGTTGTTGCCTAACAACATTCTTCTTCTTGCAGAATGTGTTTTTTTTTCCCACCAACTACTATTGAGTACCGCTCCCTTTCTGGTCACATAGACCCAACTAGATTTACAGGGAAATTACAGTGTGCATTGTGACAGTGCAGACCACAAGGGACTCTCGTTCTGATTGCAGCAGAATGAAAAACCACAGACCGAGAAAAGGTCCTGGACATCTCTCCACTCTTGCACTCTCAGATAGCTGTTCCTACATGTATTTACCTGGTCAGATGTATTTACCTGGCTTAGATGGATTGATGGTGTGGTAATTTAGTAACTGTGTTTATACGGGGCTGACTGAGTGCTCCAGGTGTGTAGTTGAGGGTTGATTTACCTAGCTGTCTCATGTAAGGCCCTGGCTGTGCTCCCTGTCACTGACCGACGTGACGCTCCCTAATGATGTCATAACGGTTTAGGTCCCCTCCCTTTGTTGGAATGTTCACCTGGCCGCCAGGCATGTTATTTAAAACAACTACTGAGCTAGCAATGATTCGTGTCTTTTCTTGTATCTTTTTCCCTGTCTTTCTCCCTCTTTCGGTCTTTACATTCTGAATCTGTCTTTTTATACATCTCCCACTGGGCACGGATGTCATTTTAACGTAGAGTTTTTCATTTACATTTGGTTGAATTGTCAACTAACATGAAATCAACAAAACATTTCAACATATCATTGGATTTAGGTTCAAAGTTGAAATCCCTTACGTTGATTATTTTTTGCAAATCGAATCAGTTTTCCATGTTTATTCAACGTCATCACATAAAATATTTTAGTTGAAATTATGTGGAAACAACATTGATTCAACCATTTTCACCCAGTGGTACTATTGTTTATTTGGATACCTATTAACTGTTACAGTCACAACTTTCTGGGGTCCATATATTTGTCCATTTTTAACCCCCTTTTTTCAATCTTGTCTCATCGTTACAACTCTCCAACGGGCTCAGGAGATGTGAAGGTCGAGTCATGCCGTCCTCCAAAACATGACCCGCCAATCCGTGCTCCTTAACACCCGCACCAATGTGTCGGAGGGAACACAGTTCAACTGACGACCGAAGTCAGCCTGCAGGCACCTGGCCCGCCACAATGAGTCGCTAGAGCGCAATGAGCCAAGTAAAGCCCCCCCAGCCAGCCAAGCCCTCAAGACGTTGGGCCAATTGTGCGCTGCCCTGTGAGACTCCCTGTCACAGCCGGTTGTGACACAGCCTGGGATTGAACCTGGCTCTGTAGTGACACCTCAAGCACTGTGATGCAGTGCCTTAGACCACTATTCCACTCAGGAGGCCCTTATGTTTTTTCATTTAGACCAAGGTAAATTCAAGCAGAACTATATTGTTTTTTCCCTCAAACTCTTAGCATTTTAACTGTCTCCATGAGAAAGTCTCTTCAACTTTAGACATTCTTCTTCTTTGATATGGCTGTGTTTAACACTAGTTAACAGACGATCTTTAGGTACCTTACATTCCTTCTCACAGTGAAGATATCATTGGTCCTGTTTTTCTCTCTTAGCCTACTCAACCTGGTCAGTGATAAATGTGACCGGTAATACCAGAAACCCACACACACATGCACGTGCATACACACACACCTGTAGGCAGCTCAAGTTCACGATAAGGTGCTACACTACAGTAAGTGCCAGTTCCTGTGTTTTTCTGCTCTGTTTTTGTGATGGTTGGGTCAGTTTCTCGCCTAGGGGTGAAATTCCTGTTCGGTGAGTCAATCGTCAAAATAGTGTGGTGGTGGTGGGGTGGGGTGGGGGGGGGGTTGGATCATAAAACCCTCTTTCTCCTCTTATTCAATTACTAGCACATTCTGTCAGCATTCACTTCAAATGTAAGATTCCCTGTGGAGAAAATGTGTGTGGTTTCCCATGTCATTGATTGCTATCTACTACTGTATAAGACTACAGCTCCTTTCACACAACGTTTACATCAAACAATGTCTCTCTCGCTGTCTGGAAGAACATTCCCCTGAAATATCTCACACAGTTACACTTCAGCGCTTCCCCAATGCAATTCGTTTCACCATGCATGCCCCAACTCGTTTTTACAAGCTGATTCTCCCACTCCTCTGGTCTGTCTGAAGTTTGGCTGTGGAGGATCTGTCTTTAGTTTGGCATATGGATAACATAAAAGGGATTCGTGCGCTGCAGTCAGGGTATGGCAGGATATAGCTGGCTCTGTCTGGATAGAGGGTGAAATTGCCTTTAGTTTCCGTCTGTTTGATGTGCTAGGGATGGTTTTTCGTTCGAAGTTACATCTGCTTATTAAAGGGATAATCCATATTTTAGTTTTTTTTTCATTAGTCCACTGTTTATACAGTCCAAAAATGTTTTATGAAGTGGACAGTGACACTTTGCTTCTTGAAAGTCCAATATCTTGAAAACTTGACTGCTGACATGTCAAAATATGTTGGACTGTATCAGTAGTGGACTAATGGAAACAATACCAAATATAGTTTTTGAGTGGATTTTCCCTTTAAGGAGTGTTCAGTGTAGAAGTTTTTTGACAGTAGAGATATTTCTTTGGACCTAGTTGAACATGCAGATCGGCTGAGCACAGATCCTTCTCTGAATGTGTGGATGGTTCACAGTGTCTCTCTGTTCTGTAGAAGTGTACGGTCTGCGGTAAGCCCACAGAGAGACCTGAGCCAACCAGGGCCAGATGGTTTGGGTTACACCATAATATTTCTGTAGAGGAATAACCAGATACTGAGGTCACTGGAGGAATATGCGATACAGGAGGCAGATAATGCAACACAGGAGGCAATACTGGAGGCTGAAAGTCAACTTTCTTTAAATGATGACGCTCTTTGAGTCAACTTGATGATACTCTTACCTGACCTTTCCAAGTAGAAGTTGCTTTAGGCACATATCTAGGATCACCTTAACCTCTCCAAAGGAGTGAAAACGCAAAACTGACCTTCCATCAGTGTCAAGTAGCAACTTTAACCTGCAGTACTCCTACCTCACCAGATCAGTGTAGTCTAGCCCGTGGGGAAAGTTGAAAGGTCATAAGCTGTGTGTGTGTGTGTGTGTGTGTTGCAGGAGGGAGATGGGGAGATGGACATTAAATCTCATGGTGGGGGTTGTACTTCTTTCTGTCCTCACAGCCAGTTGCTACGCTGAAAAAGGTGAGAATTATTTTCATGAATCAAGTGATTGTTACTGTATGTCTCGTATTACTACAGTATTGACTCTTTCTTTGAATATTTTAATATGCCGATAGACCCCATCTTGTTTATGCAGTTGAGCAATAGGTTGAATCATCTTTACTGAAAATCAAATAATATTTTTCATTGGAATTCTACTGATGCTAAATGCTAACACAGATATTTCTGCTATGCTTCTCTGCCCAATAGTGAATCACTGTCTGGCTACGAGGGCTAGCACCTGTTCAGAATGTATTCAGTCAGGGAAGGGCTGTGCCTACTGTCCAGATGAGGTGAGAAGAAACTACTACTCAAGTTGCCCACAGACGCCGCTTACCCGCCACAAATATTTAGTGTGACCCATGTTTGTGTTTGCATACAGATCTTTGATGGACCCCGCTGCGACCTTCATGAGAACATCATAAACCACGGCTGTAAAAGCGCGGTGACAGCCAAAAGCAGTATGTCGATGGAGAGAGTAAGTATCATAATGACACTAATCCTTACTACATGGATGCGTGAATTCACAGGTATTCATTAGACTGTTCATCTGGCTACCTCGGTAATACTGTAATACAGAACAGTCTGCAGCCGAACGATGAATGTGCAAGGTGTGCTCACAAGCAAGGTGTGCTTTTTGCGGAGGTTGGAGACACTTCTCTTTGTCCTCCGTGTTACATACATGATATGACACACTCCTCCCTCCCTCCCTCCTTCCCGCTACAGAACGAGCAGATCGACATGTTGTTGAAGCAGTCCCAGGTAGCTCCTCAGGAGATGTCTATGACTCTGCTGCCAGGGGAGGAGAGGGAGATAGAGATGGAGGTGTTTGAACCAGCTAAAGGACCTCTGGACCTCTACATTCTTATGGACTTCTCCAACTCCATGGAGGACGATCTGGACAACCTCAAGAGAATGGGTGCTGAGCTGGGTAAGTTCCAGGTGAACGATGAGTCTGATTGTTACATCATTGACTGCAGTGTTGGAGTACTGGAGTAGTCTGTGGTACTGATATGTTCTGTTCCCCATACAGCTGCGTTGGTAGGTAAGCTATCTGATGATTACACCATCGGTTTCGGCAAGTTTGTGGACAAAGTGGTGGAACCCCAGACAGACATGAGACCATCCAAGTAAGAACTTTAAAACTATTTTGATCATCTCTACACAGACACACATCCAGATACAGATACACACATAGACCCAAAAGTAAACATTACTATGGTACGAAAATATCTGCATTTATACTCATACTCATGGCCCTTCCTTCTCTCTATTTTGCTCCCAACCCCCTCCTCCCTCCCTCCCTCTCTCCAGACTTGCCAAGCCTTGGCCCAACAGCGACCCTCCCTTCTCGTTCCGTCATGTGATCACTCTGACCTCTGACCTGCGGTCCTTCACCGAGAAACTGCAGAAGGAGAGGATCTCAGGGAACCTGGACGCTCCAGAGGGGGGCTTTGACGCCATTCTGCAGGCTGCAGTCTGCGGGGTAGGACAATAGAGTTAGATTTACTAAGACGGATATTACCATTCAATGTTTTGTGGTTAGGTGACACAGGCGACCATCTTTGCTGTACTGTCTGGGATGTTTAATTAGTTGAAGCTTGCTGTTTGATTGGTTAACTGTAGTGCACCGCTGCGTGACTCTTTAAGAGCCTCCTTACACATGTATAGAACTCTCTCCTTAACCCTTTTCTTCTCCTTCTCCCCTTTTTTCCAACTGTATCTCTCGCCCTCTTTCTTTCTGTCTCTTTCCTCTTCCTCCCCTCCAGGAAAAGATCGGCTGGCGTAGCCATGCCACCCACCTCCTGGTCTTCTCCACCGAGTCGGCCTTCCACTACGAGGCGGACGGTGCCAACGTGCTGGCGGGCATCATGCCACGCAACGACGAGCAGTGCCACCTGGACCCCAATGGGAAATACACAGAGGACACCAGGCAGGACTACCCCTCTGTGCCCACCCTGGTCCGCCTGCTGGGCAAACACAACATTATCCCCATCTTCGCCATCACAAACCACTCCTTTACCTATTATCAGGTAAGAACTAAAAGAGTTACTACTTACCTTACTATCCCTGACCCTGAACCTGAACCTTACTCTAACCCTACAAACACAGCATCATGCCTATTTTCACCATCACCAGTCAATCATACTTACTGTAATGGGGGTTTGGCCACTGAGTTTAGCCACTGTCTGCTCTGGGAGGCCTGAAATACCTCTTAACTCATCGTTAGCATTGCAGATAAAACATATCTTATTCATGTTTTGTGGGTTCTCCCTGTGTAGAAGCTTTATGAGTATTTCCCCATCGCTGAGTTGGGTCTGCTACAGGAAGACTCTGCTAACATCCTCAATATCCTGGAGAAAGCCTTTGAGGTAAGAATGGGCTTGTTTTACAGGTGTGGCAAATTGAACACATTAATTCAATTTGATTCTACTTTATGCATCCCTAAGGGCTATTACGTAAGGCATTGCCAGATGTCCTAATAATGCTCTCTGTCTGTCTTCTCAGAATATCCGTTCTAAGATCAGTATCCGTGCTGAGGACAAGCCTAAAGCTATAGAAGCTCAGGTCCTATCATACAGTGGCAGTGTTGCGCAGGCTGGAACATTCAAAGTCAAGCCTGGACAAATAGTAAGAAACACTTAGATGTCACATACATACATACATACATACATACATACATACATACACACACACACACACACACACACACACACACACACACACACACACACACACACACACACACACACACACACACACACACACACACACACACACACACACACACACACACACAGCTAGCATGTTAAAATTATGACAATCTTTGTATACAAACCCTGTATTGCTGATCCTATGTACTGGCCAATGAGAGACTTTAAGCCACTGGTCAGCCATATTGGTACTCCCCAGAAGAAGCAGTCCCCCATAGGAATGAATGGAATTCATCAGTATTTCAATTACATGTTTCAATACCAAAATGTATTTTAGTATTTTTGGTTGTAGTGGGGACAGTAACATTAAAACTTTCAACATATTATACTTTAAGGAAATGTTTTTATTTATTTTTCCTTTTATTTTGGGGGGTTTAGCTCATATAATATAATTCAAAAGTATGCATTTAGGTGTCTTTAATAGGATAAATATGGCTAAAACAAAATGTAGACATTAATAAATGCATTTCTTTAGCTTCCAAAATATTTTTACAATGGTGTGGGTGCCAAGATGGAGTCGCGGTGGCTTCAAAACAGCACCCCCTGTCAGTCATCTATTGTGTATATATAAATCATTTACACACACACACACACTAACCCATTCTGTGTTTTCCAGGGGAAGTTTAAGGTGCGTGTCAAGGCCAGTGAGATGGTTGGGGAGCAACATGTGTGTAGTCTGGAGCAGGGTGACAAAAAGGGGAAGATGAGAGTCAAACCAACAACCTTCAGCACAGCTCTAAACATCAACGCCGAAGTGCTCTGTAAAACCTGCGACTGTGAGAAGGTATGAAGACAGACAGACACATATGAGCACAAAGAAACACACACGGGTTTTGGTTTCTAACGGTCTGCTTTCTCTCTCCGCTTCCTAAAGACTCCCACTGAAAATGCAGCGCGGTGTACGGGCCACGGGGACCTGGTCTGTGGGAAGTGCCGGTGCTACGTTGGCTGGTGAGACAAACAGAACTGAATGTACTTTCTCTCTCATGTGCTATATCCTCCTGAGATCTTATGTTATGTAGAAAATCGAAGCTATAAAAACAAAGAGAGTCGCACACTCCGTATGTATAACCTCCCAGTAATTAGAAGAAAAAATGGGGGGGGGGCGATTTGTTAGATTTGTTAAATTATTGGGAGGTTATACATATGAAGTGTGCGACTCTCTTTGTTTTTATAGCTTCGATTTTTTTTACAGACGTGTTTGAGGTGAAAGAAGTGAAAAATTGTCCTCTGCAGTGGTCATTTAGACCTAAATATGAATAAATGAACATTACAGTGAATGGGTACAGTAGGTGAAAAACAGCTGTGACATCTGGGTGTCCACTACGGAGGACATTCCTGGATTTTATTTTATTTAGCTCTTATTTCGTGTGGGGAAAAAGTACACAGTCCTGACAACTCCCTCGATTACTCCTGAGATATTCACTTACTGGAAACAATTTCAATATCAAACTTCACAAAAATTATAATTAGTAATTACACACGCACACTTCTTTTCAAATTTCCATAAAATGTCCTAACGTTGTCAAGGTCACACCCCCCACACCTGTGAGTTGAAAAGCCCAGAATGTCCTCTCAATGGGTCAACATGACTTAATACAGTGGCTTGTGTGGCCTCAGAGATACGGACCGAGAACTGATGCCCACGAGAGAGGGTAAAAATGAGGTGCTGGGTCTCAGGAGGATATAATAATAATTGATAGTGCTTTTCCAGTGCTAAAAGCAATATTACATTATAAGGTGGGAAACTCACTCCTACCACCGCTGATGTATAGCACCCTAGGGTGATGCACGGCAGAACGCTCACCACACATCAGTTACAGTATTATGTTGGAGAGCTGAGGAGTGATATATGCCAATTAGGAATCAATTACACTTGGACAGAAGAAAGAACATGATCATAGAAGACCATCTTTCCTCCCGTGGTGTGTGTCCCCAGGCTGGGTCCGTTCTGTAACTGCTCAACCAGTGCGTCGCCGGTCGCAGGTAGTTCCTGTCTGGGCCCTGACGTGGGGGAGCCGTGTTCTGGCCGAGGAGATTGCCTGTGTGGAACGTGTGTGTGTTACAACACCGACCAGTACGAGGGACCCCTCTGTCAGTTTGACAAGTCCCAGTGTCAACGATACGGAGGCTTCCTCTGCAACGGTGAGTGTGCGGCCGTCTTCATCGCCTCAGATACCGAGCTTGTGGCACCGCGTTGCGTTAGAATAACGCTGTCTGTCGGGAGACAATGGGGCTGTCATAAGACGTGTACATCTTTGTCATACAGTTTGTGTTCCCTAAACTCCATAAAATCTGAATCTTTGTGAGAGTGCGTGAGAGAGTGAAGCACTTGAAGTAGATTCTAACCATTTCTGTGTCTCTGTGTGTGTGTGTGTGTGTGTGTGTGTGTGTGTGTGTGTGTGTGTGTGTGTGTGTGTGTGTGTTAGACCGTGGTCGTTGCTTCATGGGCCAGTGTGCGTGTGCAGAGGGCTGGGAGGGACCGGCCTGTGAGTGTCCCATGAGCAACCAGACCTGTCTGGACACTAAAGGGGTGAGCGCTACATCATCTCTCTCTCTCTTTGTCTCTTTGCCTCTGTTTCTCTCTCTCTCTCTCTCTCTCTCTCTCTCTCTCTCTCTCTCTCTCTCTCTCTCTCTCTCTCTCTCTCTGCCTCTGTTTCTCTCTCTCTCTCTCTCTCTCTCTCTCTCTCTCTGTCTCTGTTTCTCTCTCTCGTCTCTGTTTCTCTCTCTCTTTCTCTCTCTTTGTCTCTTTCTCTCTCTCTCTCTCTCTCTCTCTCTCTCTCTCTTTGTCTCTTTCTCTCTCTCTCTCTCTCTCTCTCTCTCTCTCTCTGTCTCTCTCTCTCTCTCTCTCTCTCTCTCTGTTTCGTTCTCTCTGTGTCTCTGTTTCTCTCTCTCTCTCTTTGTCTCTGTTTCTCTCTTGCTCTCTCTCTCTTTGTCTCTGTTTCTCTCTCTCCCTCTTTTGATCTGTTTCTCTTTCTCTCTCTTTGTCTCTGTTTCTCTCTCTCGCTCTCTCTCTTTGTCTCTGTTTCTCTCCCTCTTTATCTGTTTTTCTCTTTCTCTCTCTTTGTCTCTGTTTCTCTCTCTCAATTCATTTCAAAGGGGCTTTATTGGCATGGGAATCACATGTTAACATTGCCAAAGCAAGTGAAAAACAATAAACAAAAGTGAGAAGACACAAAACAACATTAACAAAAAACTATTAGAAATGAATAGTAAACATTGCACTCAACAAAGTTTCAAAAAGATGAAGACATTTCAAGTGTTATATTATCAGCTATGTACAGTGTTTTAGCAAGGTGCAAATAATTGTGGAACGAATAGTGGGGAAAGATAAATAAACATACAAATATTGGCGGTTTTTACAAATATTTTCTCATGGAAACTGGCCACAAATCTTGCTGTTGTGATTGCATATTGTGGTATTTTGCCTAACAGATAGTTTAGCAATGTTGGATTTGTTTTCAAATTCTTTGTGGCTGTATGATCTGTGGGAAATATTTGTCTCTAATGTAGTCCTACATTTGTCAGGAGGTTAGGAAGAAGTGTAGCTCAGCTCTGACTATGGCGACCTCTCTCAATAATAAGGCTATACTCAACTGAGTCTGTTCATAGTCAAGGATTTTCTTCATTTTGGGTCAGTCAAAGTGGTCAGGTATTCTGACTCTGTGTACTCTCTGTTTAGGGCCAGATAGCATTCCAATTTGCTCAGTTTTTTGGTTGATTCTTTCCAGTGTGTCAAATAGTTCTCTTTTTGTATTGCTGGCCTGGGGCTCTGTGGGGTCTGTCTGTGAACAGAGCCCTAGAACCAGCTGGCTGAGGGGACTTCTATAGGTTAATTTCTCTGTAGGTTAGGGTTTCGTGGAGGAATGTGTGGGCATCACTTCATTTTAGGTGGTTGTAGAATTAAACAGCTCTTTTCTAGAGGGTATAGTCCTGTTTCTGCTCTGCGTGGATTGTTTGGGGGTTTGCGTTGTACACAAAGTATATTTTAGTAAAATTCTGCATGTGGAGTCTCAATTGGGTGTTTGTCCTATTTTGTGAACTCTCCCTCCCTCCCTCCCTCCAGATTGCTACAATATTTTTCATGAATGATCTAACCCCCCCCCCCCCCCCCCCCCCCCCAGGGTGTCTGTAACGGGCGTGGCGTGTGTAAGTGCGGTCGTTGTGAGTGCCAGGACTCTGGCCTGGCCATGACCCCCACCTGTGAGGCTAACTTCCAGGCCCAGCTGGGGATGTGTGAGGACAAGAGGAGCTGTGTTCAGTGTCAGGCCTGGAAGACAGGAGAGAAAAAGGACAGCAGCCAGTGTGACCAGTGCAAGTTCAAAGTGGTCATGGTGGACGAGCTCAAGGAAAATAAAGAGGTGATTGAGGCGTGTAGTTTCCGTGACGAGGATGACGACTGTACGTACCACTACACCGTGGACTACCCAGAGGATCAGGCTGACAAGGAACTGGAGGTCCAGGTGCTCAAAAAGAAAGGTGAGGCATGACCAACGTTCATATATGGGTGACAGGTAGCCTAGCGGTTGGAGTGTTGGCCCAGTAACCGAAAGGTCAACAAGGTTAAACATTTTCTTTTTGATGTGCCCAGGGTCGCTGTTGATAATGGCAGAAAATGGCTACCCCACACTCTGAGGGTGTCTCAGGGAGAGTGGGATATGCAACAACAACAAAAAACATTTCCAAGTCACACAATTCACACAAGGACAAATATAGGCACCCACCTAATTATTATAATCTTTATACCTTTGTTTATATGACGCTAATACAACTATGGGCGTTCCCTGGTTTGTTCTGGAAGTGCTCAGCATCTTTGTGACTTGCACCCTGGTTGTGATGCTGATGTTATTGTTGATGTTGTCGTCTGTCCTCTTAGACTGTCCCCCTGCTGGCTTCCTGTGGCTGATCCCTCTCATCATGTTCCTCATGTTACTGCTGGGTCTACTGCTGCTCTGCTGCTGGAAGTACTGCGCCTGCTGCAAGGTACTGTCCAGTCACAACCATAACACAACCAACCATGGCCTTGCCATACTCTGAAGGAAATAATCCCTCTTTGCCTCCCTCCCTCATTCTCTTTCTCTCTCAGGCATGTCTTGCTCTACTGCCATGCTGTGGAAGAGGTGAGTTACTCAAGCCATATCACTTTTATGAACCTTTTAATATCCTTCTGTGCGTATATTACTAGATCTGCACCGTGTTTCCAGGCAGTATTATAACGTGTGATTGAACATGTGTTTTCCTATGTGTGTCTGTAGGCCGTATGGTTGGCTTTAAGGAGGACCAGTACATGCTCCGCCAATCCCTGCTCACCTCTGACCACCTGGACACGCCCCTAGTGAGGACCGGCCCGCCTAAGAGCACCGACGTGGTTCGCTGGAAGATCACCGACAATGTGCACCGATTGCCCAATCACCCGCTGGCGCAGGTCCAGCCCAACCCCAAAGAGACCAGTGAGTGTGAAGTGTTCCCGAATTCCATCTCTCCCATTGGTTGGAGTTATCACTAGAACTTCCTGGTTTACATGATCATGATTCTGAGTGATGAAACCTGAACCCTAATCCACCTCCTCTTCCCCTCTACTCTTCCTAATTTGCCTCTCCTCCTCCTGCCCTTCCACTCCTCCTACTCTCTATAGTCCAGTTCCCTCTGTCCCTGCGTCTGAACAGGTTGTTCACAGAAAGTCTGTCTCACCCCGACGCCAGAGACACGGAGATGCTACGCAGGGAGGTTGATGACAACGTGAGTGTGTTTGTGTGAGTGTGAGCAAAGCTGGGTGTATATATGCAGTATTGTATGACCATCCTTGTGACAGTGGATTGCGTGTGTATACTTTATCTGTGTCTTCTCTGTTTAGCTGAATGAAGTGTACAAGCATGTTCCTGGAGCCCAGAGGGTCCAGAAGACCAAATTTAGGTGAGTCACTTATTTCAGGATAACTTCCAATCCTTCTTGAATTTATTACAATGTGAATCACTTTTGTGCATGTTGTCTAAATCGTATTTTCTCATATCATTACTGATATTCTGGTTGTGTTTCAGATTACAGAGAAATGCTGGTAAAAGAAAAGACCACACAATTGTCGACACAGTCGTGTCCGCTCCTCGCTCCAGCTACCCCGACATCGTCAAATTGACTGAGAAAAACGTCCAGTCTGGAAACTTCCAAGACCTCAAAGTGGTGCCGGGCTACTACACAGTGGCCACAGACAAAGGTGTGTGTTTGTGTGTATGTCTGTGTGTCTGTGTGTTGGGAGTTTATTAAATGTCTCTCCATCTCGCTCTCTCTCCCTCTATCTCTCTCTCTCTTCTCTCTGCAGAGGCGGCTGGCGCCGTGGAGTTCCAGGAGGGGGTGGAGATGGTGGATGTGCGCGTGCCGCTCTTCATCAAGGAAGATGATGATGATAAGAAGCAGCTGCAGGTGGAGGCGTTGGACGTTCCTCTGGGCATCGCTGAGATAGGGAAACGCTTCGTCAACATCACCATCATCAAAGAACACGGTGAGAGCCAATCAGAGGAGCCTTATCTAACCCCTGACCTCCATACTCTTACACACACATGATTATTCAAAACCATATAGCATTACAAAACACTTTCTTACTATTTATTTCCAGTGAATGTGTATATTTCTCTTTTCTTTTGTGTACTTCCCTTCCCCTGACCTTATTTAGCTCATAATTGTGTGTGTCTTTCCTCTCCTCTCCAGCCAAGAGTATTATGACGTTCCTTCAGCCTTCCTACACCTACAGCCGACAGGACGGAGTGGCTAACATCCCCATTAGCAGAGAGATCATAGAGGACGGACACACACAAGTCACCTACCGCACCCGAGATCTCACCGCCAAGGACAAGAAGGTAGCACGCACGCACGCGTGCGCACACACACACACACTAAAAGACAGCAATAGTCTAAGTGACTGTTTATTTTTCCAATCCTAACTACTCTTCCCTCTCTCGCCAGGACTATGTGACAGTGGATGGGGAACTGTCCTACGGGCCAGGGGAGACCCAGAAGACTGTCCCTGTGCGTCTATTGGAGCTGGGAGAGGGAGACGGTCTGCTGAAGGACACACAGGTCAAACAATTTGTCATGGACCTCACTAACCCAAGACAGGGAGCCAAGCTGGGACGCTACCCCAGAACCACCGTCACCATCACTGACCAACCAGGTGAGGTTATATACTACTGTCACTATCACTGACCAACCAGGAGCGAGGTTATATACTACTGTCACCATCACTGACCAACCAGGTGAGGTTATATACTACTGTCACTATCACTGACCAACCAGGAGCGAGGTTATATACTACTATCACTGACTAATCAGGTGAGAGGTTATATACTACTGTCACCATCACTGACCAACCAGGAGCGAGGTTATATACTACTGTCACCATCACTGACCAACCAGGAGCGAGGTTATATACTACTATCACTATCACTGACCAACCAGGAGCGAGGTTATATACTACTGTCACTGACCAACCAGGTGAGGTTATATACTACTGTCACCATCACTGACCAACCAGGAGCGAGGTTATATACTACTGTCACTATCACTGACCAACCAGGAGCGAGGTTATATACTACTGTCACTATCACTGACCAATCAGGTGAGAGGTTATATACTACTGTCACTATCACTGACCAACCAGGTGAGAGGTTATATACTACTGTCACTATCACTGACCAATCAGGTGAGAGGTTATATACTACTGTCACTATCACTGACCAACCAGGTGAGAGGTTATATACTACTGTCACTATCACTGACCAACCAGGTGAGAGGTTATATACTACTGTCACTATCACTGACCAACCAGGTGAGGTTATATACTACTGTCACTATCACTGACCAACCAGGTGAGGTTATATACTACTGTCACCATCACTGACCAACCAGGTGAGATTATATACTACTGTCACCATCACTCACCAACCAGGTGAGGTTATATACTACTGTCACTATCACTCACCAACCAGGTGAGGTTATATACTACTGTCACTATCACTGACCAACCAGGTGAGGTTATATACTACTATCACTGACCAACCAGGTGAGAGATTATATACTACTGTCACTATCACTGACCAACCAGGTGAGGTTATATACTACTGTCACCATCACTGACCAACCAGGTGAGAGGACAGGGTCCAGGGTGTATCACATAGCATGAAAAAAGAAAGAAAGATATCTGTATATTATTTTGATCATTTCAGAGTTTTAATATAACAGTGTTTCTTTGGATCTTCGTCGGTTCACAGGATAGCGTCGCACAACCTGTCCCGGACATTATTATCTTGGGTGTTGAGAGCATGGCTAACAGCCGCATTTGTGGTTAGAAAGCCAGCCATAACTTCCTCCTCTGTAACATGGCCATAACACACTTCCTCTACCCTTGCTTCCCTCAGAGCCCAGTGTGGTGATGTTTATGAAGAGCACCCAGAGCTTCTCCACAGCTGACCCAACCTACTCCATCCCCGTGGTCCGCACACGCAACCAGGAGGGGCCTGCCACCGTCCACTGGAAGACCCGCAATGCCAAGCGCTTCGAGCTGTCCGGTCCCCTCAAGTTTGGTCCCGGGGAGACTGAGAAGAACATCGTGATCGACCCACGCCCTCACCCTGGACCGGTCAAACCGGAAATCTTCCAGCTGGAGTTGTTTGACCCCAGTACGAACGCTGCGGTCGGGGAGAGGAAGACGACAATGGTCACGGTTACTGACGGAGGTAATACACACAGAAACAGACACTGAAACACACACACACACACACACACACACACACACACACACACACACACACACACATACAGCAAGGGGTATCTATAAGTAATCTGATGCATGAGATGTGCATCACTAAAATAAGTTTATTCCCTCAGCACTACCAGAGATTGCCCAGAAGCAGCAGCAGGGTAAGGAGTTCATCAACCAGACAGCCATGTCTCCTGGTGGTCGTCTCTTCTCTCCCACCAACGTGAAGGCTAAAGCCACTGGTCCACGAAACATCCGTCTCAACTGGGACCCCTTAGGAAGCCCCCTGGGCTACAAGGTAAGGAACCCCCCCACTCAAGATCTAACCCCTTGGACTGCAAGGTGCTGAGAGAAACTGTCATACAGGACTTAACTTAACCTTGACTTAAACCCTTTTACCCCGTGAGGAGCACAGTTCATCAACAGAGGAACTCAATAGATTCGCCCCCATTACACACCTGCCAATTTTTGCTGTTGGAAATTAGGAGATTATTTTCCAAAAATCTTTGGAGTGTAATTTTGGAGTATAGAAATAAACGTTGGAATGTATTCCATTTAAGATTGTTCATTCCAACCAGTGTTTCACCTGTGTTTTCTATATCTTCTGTTTCCCTCTCCCTGGTCACCAGGTGAAGTATTGGATCTATGGGGACCCTGAGACTGATGAGCAGGTGATAGATGTGAAGACCACCCACGCTGAGCTGACCAACCTGTACCCCTTCTGTGACTACGAGATGAAGGTGTGTGGCTACAACGCCCTGGGAAACGGAAACTACAGCGACATGGTGCCCTGTCGGACCCTGGAGGACGGTGAGTGGAGCACACTTCCTGTTCCTGTCAAAGATGGACTACATTTATTGTCTTTCACAAATAACACTTCTAGGATTGTGGACAGTTTTTTCTTTTTCTTGTTGTATATTGTTGGGTCGACATAGGACAACGATTGTGTAGATGGTTTTCCCCCTTTCCTACCTTGTGATAAATGCTTCCTCCTTTCTTTCCTCCCCTCATCCCTCTCTCCTCTCCTCCTCCAGTCCCCAGTGAGCCCGGTCGTCTTGCGTTCAACGTCATCAGTCCAACTGTCACTCAGGTCAGCTGGGCGGAGCCTGCCGAGACCAACGGTGTCATCACCAACTACGAGGTCCTCTACACACCCATCAATGACCACACAAGTGAGTGGCCAATCAAATCGAAGAATCACCGAATGCCTCTTAATGCCTGTGCTTCTAAGACATTCTAACACGTACATATGAGAAGTCAGTCATTTAATGGGATCTCTGTGTTCTCCTCGTCCTTCTCCTCGTCCCTCGTCCTTCCCCCTGTAGAGCCGATGGGTGTAGCTAAGAAGGTTAAGATAGACAATCCTAAGAAGAGGATGTTGCTAATTGAGAACCTGCAGTCGGCCCAGACCTACTGCTATAAGGTCCGGGCTAAGAACAGCGTTGGCTGGGGTCCATTCCGAGAGGCAACCATCAACCTGGCCTCACAGCCCGTCAGACCCATGTCCAGTGAGTTCCTCTATGGCACCGCGTTGCTGTTTTGTGGAAAATAAATCCTCAAATGAACCAATGAAAACCAACTGTCGCTGCAGCCCTCAAGGACCGGAATTGTGCTGTCTCCTACTATAGAATACTATATTGAATTTGATACTTTTAGCATGACCATAGCTTCCTGTTTGAGTCTCCTCCATCTCTCCCTGCAGTCCCTATCATCCCAGACATCCCAATAGTGGACGCGGAGGCGGGGGATGAGTACGACGGCTACCTGATGTACAGCAGTGAGGTCTTGAGGTCGCCAACAGGCTCCAAGAGACCCAGTGTCTCAGACGAAGGTGGGTACGCACAGACTACGCCACCTTAGCTGGCTCTCAGGAGCCTGTCTCTCTGCAGCCTACCTTCAGTGGCGTACTGTGTGTTGTGGTTTTGTAGTGTGTTTTCAGTGGATCCCATGAAGAATAGCTGTTGCTAAGTAACAGCTAATGGGGATGAAGCTCACTGTTTTAGATGTATGCATATTGGGGAGTAGCCCCCTCATTAAGCCAGTGAGCTTCACTGCTCTGTGAAACCAAGTGAATGCAGACTGGATAGGACAGGACTGTTATAAATGGGGTCCATGCAAAGAAAGATATGTCTACACATCTTCTGTAGTCCAGTCCTCTGCTCACTGAAGGAGAGAGGGAAACAAAATAAAAACAGAAAAGGTCTTAGAGTGTCATGGTCAAGGGGCTTACAAATACGAGGGCCTCCTCCACCCTTCTCGCTCTCTTTTTGCACTCTTTCTTCTTTCTCTTTCTGCCTCTTTCTTCTTTCTTTCTCTTTATTTGTTTCGTTCCTTCCCCCCCCCCTCTCTCTTTCTCTCTACCGAGGTGTCTTTTAAGAAACTGACATTTATTTTACATCTCATGATATCATCAGAATATTTTCGTCTTCATGGCTTTGGGTTCTATCATGCCAGTCTTCATACCAGTCTTCATTTTCTTCTTTATGGCTTTATCGTGCCAGCCAAACCTCTCCTACCATTGATCCAAACTGCAAAGAAATCTGTGATTGCTGAGAGCCTCCAGACATCTGTAGTTGTAGATATCACCGAAGCTACATACATGCTGCCTCCTCCTCTTCCTCCTTCCTCCTTCACTCCTTCCATCGCTCGCCCTTTCACCAATCACCACGCTTCACAAAAACAACAACTGCCATGCAAACTATCAATCCAGACCATCACCCACCCACCCACCCTGCTTGCTTCTCCCCTCCATAACAAGGCTTTATCAAGTTGGTGGGTTCCAAGCTGGACCTGCGTTCGGTGTCCTGGAAGAGGCATGTGGATGTGATCCCCTACCACCTCAGCACAGACACAGACACCAGCACTGACGAGACTCCCCGGGCCAGTCGAGCACAGACCCCATCCCTGAAAGGTGAAGACCACCTACCTGGAGTGCTAGACAGCCAGACAAGACAGATAGATAGACAGCATGCCAGCTACTGCGCATGGCAGCCACCAACCTCCAATGCAGCTGCAGTGCCCCCTTATCATCTCCTCTCTGGCTATGCAAAATATGCACGATCGGGGATCCTTTAAGATGAGCCTGAGTCTTCAGATTGCTAATCATCAGCATGCGCCATTCCACAAATCTGCCATCTGCCCTGAAACTGCAACCTGGTTCTACTCTTATCCCTACCCCTGCTGCACCCCGCGACCTTCCACCCCAAAGAGGGTTCCAGGCATCAACTGCCCCACCTCCAGTTGATGATCGTGGACAGGCTTTTCCAGGTGCCTGTTTGTCTCCTCTGTCTGTCCTCTTTACACCTCTCTGTGGAGAGAGACCCTGGAAAGGAGGCAGCTTGTAAAGCTTGTATAAAGGCTTTTCATGGGTGTGAAGGTGGTGATAGCAAAAATATGTCCCTGTGTGCAGTCTGAGGTTGTAAGGTGGCCATTTCTCTTGCAGTTCGTTGTGATTTGTTGCCATCGATGCACTTGAATCAATTGTTTTGGTTCCAAAATGTTTGGTTTGGGTTATGTTGGGTTCCAGAATGTTTGGTTTGGGTTATGTTGGGTTCCAGAATGTTTGGTTTGGGTTATGTTGGGTTCCAGAATGTTTGGTTTGGGTTATGTTGGGTTCCAGAATGTTATTGATGTTCTTTATGTTCTCCTCTCACTTCTCCTGCTCTCCTCATCTTTGTCTGTCAGACCAAATGAACGGGAGGTGGGAACAAAACTTCCTGTTCCCCGGGGGAAATAATTCCATGTCGCGCAGTGCCAATATGTCTTCTTCCAGCTACAGCCAGCTGTCTCCCATGTCCACCCTCAGCTCCAACCACAGAGGAGGGGCCGGGGGTTCCATGACTACGGATTCCTCCACAACATACCTCTCTGGACAAGGTACGGATGGATGCAGATTCTTTCTAAAAATGTGTCAGCTTTTGAATCTTTCTGTTGACTTATGTATGATAGTGACAAGAAATTCCAGCTGGCTTGTCTTCACCAGAACAGTAGCTACACTATACAGAGTTCAGCAAACTTGGAGATTTAGAGTTTCAATGGGCAACGTGTTGACACTGAAAGTTCGAAAGGCATTGCACTCAGAATGCATGCTAGAATTCTATGGTTCTGTATCCATGTCTCTGGTGGTCATCATTGTTCTACTCCTGTCTTTTCTTCTCCTCTCCTACAGGAGGAAACTCGCTCTCCCGCACACAGATTATCGGGGGCGGGATGCGCACAGAGAATGTTGTCATGAGAAAGCGGTCAGAGAACAGAGGTTACTATGAGTATGACGACAACATCCGAGACTCCATCGTCATAGGAGACCTGTCCAGTGGATTGTCGGGATACACAGACGGCAAAAGTAAGATTAGTTGAAGTTGAGGCATATTTTGAGATAAAGAGCCGATCATTTACGATCCACACTGACACACGTCCCCGGTCACAGGCATATTTCACCGAGCCACTGAGATGAGGTCTTTGACTATGAGGCTTTTGCTGAGGAAAATGCCACTGCATAGTATTTAGATATTTCTGTCCTCTACTATTGAAAGCTGGGAGAAGCTTATCTGTTTGCCTGTAGCAGTCGGGGCTATAAATGTCAGATATACACATCATCTGCAACAGGTTTACTGAGGAGATGCATGAGGCGGATGGCTTGGATGTCAGTTATCGATTATTGGGGCTGGTGGCTGTACAGGGCTATGCAGGAGCTATGGTGACTGTCGCTCTCCTCTTCTCTCTTCTGTCGCTCTCTCTCCTTCGATCCTCTCCCCTCCCTTGCCTCTTTCTCTCCCCTCACTGTGCTCCTTCTCCCACTCCTTCAATTCCCTCCCTCTCCTGTCCTCCTTCTCTCGTCCATTTGCTCCCTTTTTGCTCGCTCCCTGCGTTCTCAGGTACATATGGCTTCAGCCCCACTCAGACACAGTACAGCTACAGTATGTCTCAGGTCTTGCGGGGCAGGACCCAGTCTGAGGATGTCAACGATGCGCTACTGAATCTGGACAGGGTGCTCCAGGGTGAGTCCGTCTGCATGCAGCACACACAGAGCTGTCCTCTCTCACACCACTGGGACTATAGCAGGGCTTAAAGCTACACCGTGGGTTCATAGTAGGACTTACCACGCCCATTGCTGGTTTGAGAGGAAGGCTTGGTGTCGCTAAAGCTGTTTTTTGCTGTGACATGTTTGGTTTAGGGAAAGTTCTCTCTTTCTCCCTCTCTCTCTCTCTTTAGTTCTCTCTCTCCATCGAGATCACTCCCCGCTCACTAATCCTATCTTACCTAGTAACTGTCACTGTAACCCCTGTAATTTACTTGACTCCACTTAACCCCTAACCCCTGACCTCTCTTTCTCCCCCCACCTCTCTCTGTCTGTCTCTATCTCACTGACCTCTCTCTCCCCCGTCAGACTCTCGTTTGGCCCCTGGGGTCCCTGACACCCCCACCAGGTTGGTGTTCTCTGCCCTGGGCCCCACGGCCCTGAAGGTCAGCTGGCAGGAGCCCCACTGTGATAGGGATGTGCTGGGGTACTGTGTCCTCTACCAGCTACTCAATGGAGGTATGGACCCATGATGATTTGCGTCACATTGTAAATACATGGGGTTTTGTTGATGTGCGGAAGAAGAATGTTGTTTTTCACTTGTGAACATAGTTCACAGGTTTTTATTTACTAGGATTTGAAGAAATGTGTCTTTAACACTTTCCTTAACCCTGTCAACTTATTTAGATCTCAAAACCTTGTCCCAGCATACCTTCAAACTTTTTCAGCGGGGACCCCATGTTTTCAGCCAGAATTTCTGGGGACCCCATTTTTTGCACAATAACTTCTCGTGACCCCACCCCAAATATAATGACACAGGCTTAAAATCGGTAAATTCCGATTTTTACTTCAACAAATAACATTAAATTCATTACATTTTCATCTCTTATCAAAATGAAAATAAACCAATAAATACATTTACTCATAAAAAAAAAAAAAAAATTTAAGTATCTTTCTCAAAAATGTTTGTATATTGTCCCATACAATAATCTGTACTCTTAATTTTTTGTTCCAACCCCCCCCCCCCAAAAAAAAACAATTGGCAACCCCACTGCAGTTCCCCCTTAGTGGGGTCGCGACCCAGACTTTGAGTACCACTGCTCTACAGTAATCAAAGCCCTTTGTCTCTCTCTCCAGGTGATATGAAGCGCATAGACGTGTCCAGCCCAGCAGAGAACTCTGTGGTGGTGCAGGACCTGCTGCCTAACCACTCCTACCTGTTCAAGGTGAAGGCTCAGAGTCTGGAGGGCTGGGGACCAGAGAGGGAGGGAGTCATCACCATAGAGTCAGCCGTCAACCCCAACAGCCCACTCAGTCCAATGCCAGGTAATCAGCAATACATCTCTGTCGATCCATTTTTATCAACACTCCTTTGCTAGCTAATTCACACCTGACCTCTGTCTCTCTTTCTGTTTTACTCTATATTTACTTTACCTCTCTCCAATTCCCTCTTTTTATCTTTAATCTCCTTTGTCCCTTCTTTACATCTTCCTATTTTTTATCTTCCTCTCTCTCTCTCTCTCTCTCTCTCTCTCTCTCTCTCTCTCTCTTTCACTCTGTCTCTCTTTCTCTTCCTCATTCTCTCTCACTCACTCTGTCTTTCCCCCCTCCAGTTTCTCCCTTCACTCTGAGCACCCCCAGTGCTCCAGACCCCCTAATATTCACAGCTCTGTCCCTTACCTCTATCCCCTCTAACTCCCGTTCTCCCCCTCTCCCTCAGGTTCTCCCTTCACTCTCAGTACCCCCAGTGCTCCAGGCCCCCTGGTGTTCACAGCTCTGTCCCCCGAGGCACTGCAGTTGAGCTGGGAGAAACCCCGCAAACCCAACGGAGATATCCTGGGCTACGTGGTCACCTGTGAACAGCTGCACGGAAGAGGTGAGACTGAGCGCTGACTCCAAATCAGATTTGGGGGATTTTAGAGCTTTTTGTCCACTGTCATTTGCTAGGATCTATACATAGGCATGCGATCAACAGAGACTTTGAATATCACAAATGTCAATTACTCTTCTATTTTGCTCATCTTCAGGTCTTCTTGACTTGTTATGGACAATGCCAGCAAATGACCATTCACTTTCATAGTCATATTTGTATTCACTTTAATTTCATATTCTAATCCCCGCCTCCCTCCTTCTCTCTCTCTCCCCCCTCCAGGTGACATGCGTTCCTTCCAGGTGAGCGGTAACAGCGCTGAGACCAGTCTGACGGTTCCGGACCTGTGTGAGAACATGCCATACAAGTTCAAAGTTCAGGCCAGGACGACCCAGGGCTTCGGGCCCGAGAGGGAGGGCATCATCACCATCGAGTCTCAGGATGGGGGTAAGAGGACGGAGTCCTACAACAGTCTTTTTTTATCCAGGGTTTTTATCTAGTGTTTAAATTGAAATGAATAATGTGTCGGTACTCACTTTAAATTTACCATACTGGGTTTCATATTTAGAAGCCGATATTCTATACGTTTGTACATTTGGAATGATATTGTATATATAATTCTCTGTCTCTCTTTTTCCCCTTCTGTAGGTAGCACGTCTCAAATAGGTGGAATAGGAGGTATGTCTCAACTAGGAGGCCTAGGTGGTATGTCTCAACTAGGAGGCCTAGGTGGTATGTCTCAACTAGGAGGCCTAGGTGGTATGTCTCAACTAGGAGGCCAAGGTGGTATGTCCCAAATAGAAGGCCTAGGAGGTATGTCTCAGTACAGCAGTCAGTCCTTGACCAAGAGAGGTGTGTTCCAACTGCCGACAGAGGTCAGCACCCACAGCAACGTCACACACACCATGATCAACGACCCCTACTTCTCAGGTATCAATTGAATCTCTTTATCTCTCTCTCTCTCTCTCCCTCACACACACACACGCAGACACACACAGTGTCTCTCTCGCACGCTAACTCCCTCTCCTACCCCTAGGAGACGGTATGATGATGACATCCCAGCACACAGAGACCAGCGGCATGGTAACACGTCATGTGACTAAGGAGGTGGTCCAGAGGAGCATGCAGGTGGCCGGTTCCAGCAGCGTCACTAAGAAGGTCGAGAGGTCGTTCTATGAGGCCTGAGGTCAAAGGTCAACAACAAGATGGCGGTGTCCCTGGGGCCCGACACATCCTCCTCACCTCTGTTACAGTGGATCCTGTCCTGTCCTGCCCTCTGTCTGACATGGGATTAATTTCATTATTTTGTTTATAGTTTTGTCTCTTGTTTCTATTTTGTTGAAAACATTTTACATTCAAAGAACTACCACCCCCACAGAGGTCTTGTTGGAAGTTTGTAATTTTTATACACAATACTCATGGCTCCCTCTATTGGTTCTAGCTGGTATTACACCCAGAGGCTTTAGATTAGGCTATTACACTGTCTGAGGTCGTATCACAATAGTTTAAAGTAGAGCCTGCACAGGTGTTAATATCTCTTGGCAGAGATTAGCTGAGAGATAATGGAGGGAGAGTGTGTACAAGTGTTTATACTGGCTGGCTGCTAGATGTCTTGCAAGATGGCTGCAGTTTGTTAAATTGATTACATTTACATTTTTTTTTAAATTATAGTCATTTAGCAGACGCTCTTATCCAGAGCGACTTACAGTTAGTGCATTCATCTTAAAATAGCTAGGTGGGACAACCAGTGGCGGTTCTAGACCATTTCAACTGCGGGGGCCAAGCTGGGGCCAGTTGTACTGTTAAAGGGGCCAGTTACATTAGACGTTATTGTTGTCATATCGTTTTCTTCACTGCATTGCAGGCATTAGCAGGTAAAAGACCATGTTCATAATCATCATCGTTGCCACTGTCTAACGGATGTAAAAAAAGAACGATAGCAAAAATGTGTTTTGTAAAAATGATTTCATACTCCACATTTAGGGGTGCCACAAGGGGGTCCAAAATTGTTGTCACAGGGGCAGTGCCCCCCCCCCCCCCCCCCAGAACCGCTAGTGGGGACAACCACATATCACAGGTTGTCTCATCTTTGTAGCAACCGCCTGCCAGTACACTTAACTATGTTTGTTTGTAGGGGCTCATAGAGAATTGCATTATTAGATTGTTGGTGATACTCGCAGTCATTACTATTACAAACATGAAATATATTAGGCTGACGTGTTTTCTTTGTCAGAAGAGATTGAATTGAAATGTTGATGCCAAATACTGTATTGCGATGTATTGTTTGTGTAAAAATATGTTTCCTATGGTTTTGCATATTTCTTTTTTTTGTACATTTTCCATGCTGAACAAAGTTAAAGAGATTCTCTGGTACTTGTGTATACTTTTTAGCCAGTAGTTCTGAAGGTAGCGCTCACAAGCCAAAAGTGGTCCCCAGAAAATTCCGTACTATATCACATATCTGCAGATATGTGCACCACGTCATTGCTCTCTCTCGTGCACTGCTGTGTGTGCTATCTTGCTATCTGTCACTCAGATGGCGAGGGGCTGAAGCTCATTGGCTGAAACTCGCCCCACATGGGGCAAAATGTAGAGAAAATGGAGCCGCACAGCTTCCAGAAAACAGTCGCTATCAAATTAGGAATTTTGTGGCTAATTGAGATAAAACAGTAATTCTGCTCATAGATTATGCATGTATGAATTACACATGGACACATCCAGCCCAAATCGGGAGCTTTAAAAAATACTTACTAGTCGCCAAAGTTCCGGAGCATGTCTTTAATAAATCCATAATGCAGATATAACATCATAAGGTATTTCCATGTAACAGTATTTCATACTTTAAATGTTTATCTCATTACTGTATAATTGTTTTAAAAAGAGTGCTTCGGTCTACAAGCATGTTATGCCTAACTAATATATTCTAGCATAGATAGAAAACTTGGTCCTTATATTTCAGAGGGATATGTTTTGTGACAAAAAGATTGTATTCTCTTTATAATGTATTTTTACACCTATGCTGTGCTTTGTTTCAATTCTAAATACTGTCCATTGGTATACTGTCTATTGTAACAAGTCCTTACACTTAGTGAAATATATGGCGAAAATAATTATACTGGTCGAATGTAGAAGTTGAATTTGATTAAAAAAAATACAAATTAAAGTCATAATCATATTTCATAAATATACCAAAAATAAATGTTTATACTTTGTCATTATAGCTATTCATGAATTACTTCGTGTAACGTTGATACAATAATCTGTTTGTTTTTATATCTGGCATGTCCATTTTATGGCATTTAATAAAGATTGAATATGAACCTCAATACTATAGTTGCATTTCTATCTATTCTCATAACCTTTGTAGACCACAAACCGGCAAAACAGATCTTTGAAAATGTTGTTCATTTATTGATGACTGAAAAAAAGCATTGTTCACACCATTATACACACGGTCAATATCATACCGCAACTTCCAAAAATATGCTGATACGCATTATGAGACTACTGCATGCTGTCTTTCTTCTGTGCGCAAACGCTCACTGAACTACATCATTTCAACTACATGGGATCTTTGGGTAATTTGGGCAGCACTTTCTTTTACAGTGTCTTTATACCATGAAATACTATGGCAATTTAACAACCAATACATATAGTTACCACTTCATTTCCAGATGGTATAAACTGGTATGAAGGCACTTTAAAAGAAAAAGTGTTGGGAGGGGTTAATGATTGCTCTTCAACCCTTGTCCTGAGGAGTGCAGGCTTTTGTTCCAGCCTAATTCGAACATACCTGATTTAACTAATCAACTAATCATCAAACCATTGAATAAGGTGTGTTAGGGCTGGAGTAGAGCAAAAGCCTGCACTCCACTAGCCTGGAATTGACACGGAATATTGCTACGTTTACAATATTAAGGGCTCGATTCAATCAGATCTGCGCTAGCCGACACCGGCATAGCTGTTGTTCTGACGTTTGTCTGAGGTGGAACCGTGTTAGAACGGTCAAATTCACAAGCGGCTCCCAGTATCATACCTATCGTGAACATTGCCATCCCAATGCAGCCTTGTTTACAAGTTCGAACACTGGAATGTGTGATGTAATCTACACATTGATTAAGCTCATAGAAATCCTCATTATTTCATTGAATGATTTTCAGTTTGAGCTTCATTACTTATGTGCAGTCATCACTTTCTCGTTCTGAACGTCTAACGTGAGTGGGACGGGTGTGGCTTCATGACAATGACTATGAGCAGCTGCTCACCGATTTGACAGCTCCAATGCAGTTACAACGCCGACACCGCCAAAACATCAGCTATGCGGGCGTCAGCTATCGCGGGTTAACGCTTAATCGGATTGAATCGAGCTTTAAGTGTGGATTCTAGGCTAGCTCTCCAGGACCAGTTTTAAAGATGCTGTGATATGTTATCTAAGCACTTAGCTTAGCACCAGAGACAGGGTCCAGGGCAGAAGCAGGGTTCCCTGGTCTGTGCTGACCTGATCACCAGACCCTTCACCACCTCTACAGTCCCAAACACAGGGAACAGTCTCTCTGTGAAGGTCTCGTTGAACGTGTAGATGTGGGACCTCTTCTCCACGTTGTAGAAGGAGAGCTGGCCTTGCTCATAGTCCAGGTAGACCCCCACCTTCCTGGGGACCAGCATCTGGGCCAGCGGGGTGGAAGGCACCGTCAGGGCCTTGAGGTCTGAGCCCCTCTCCAGCCGCAGGGTGAGGTAGCCCGTCTTTGTGTTGAGGGAACTATAACCCTTCCTTTGGGCAGAGGCTTTAGCCACTCCCAGCCGCCAGTCCCGGTCACCCACTTCAACTTCCCAGTAATGGCGCCCAGAGGTGTAGCCCTCGTTTCCCAGAGCGCACCACCAGCCATCGAAGCGACACGTGCAGTTAGGGATGTCTCGCCGCTCCAGGCCACAGCACATGCGCTTGTCGTCGTTGGAGAGGATGAGGTCAGGGTTGGCTGTCTTGGGGTCAAGGGTCACTTCCTCTGCAGCATCACAGATCCAGTTCCATACTGAGAAAAAAAGTTGTTAGGGTGAGAAATGGGATGACTGTATTTACAGTTTCCTTTACTCCTCAATAAAGCATGAGTCCAGCATGAGATTCACATACCATTATGGGGAATGTAGCGGGCTGCATCTGAAAGTGTAAACAAAACTGTGGTTAAAATACTGTTAAAGTTAAATCTTAACTCATTTTCTGTTACGTAACTGCAAAGGACTCATGTATGTTTGTCCATTCCTCTGGTGTCTACTGGAATTAGTTATTTCTTTAATGTTTTATCAGTACCAATTGGCAGCACTTCAAGTGATTCATCAACCATTCCAGCAAACATGCCCACTAAGACTGTGTTTAGACAGGCAGCCCAATTCAGATCATTCTTTTTACTAATTGGTCTTTTCACTAAAGAAGGTCTGATGTGATTGGTCAACAGACCAATTCATGGAAATAAATATCAGAATTGGGCTGCCTGTGTAAACACACCCATTGGCACAATGTGGGCCCAATGCGGGCCAAAATATTGGCCCCATGTAGGCTGCCCACACTGGGCTGATGGGCAGCCCTCACTGCCTGAAATAAACCCATATTTTCCCAGAAAACATGCCCACACTGGCATGATGTCGGCCCGATGTGGGCTAAAATAATGGCCCTATTTGAGCTGTCCACCTTATACATTTGATCTATTATTTAACCCTCAAAGGAATTTAGTGAATGACAACTATCATACATATATTTTTTCAAGAGAAACGGCTAAGTTTCTCATATGTCACATGCACGTATTTTTAATTTTTTTGGCAGTGTACTAGATCAGAATGAATTTGCATCACACAACAGAACACTTAAACTGGAACCACCCTCTCAGTAACGGGTTACACAAAAATAACTGTGTGCAAACCATGCCCCCAAATATTCTAATGAACCCCCGCCTCTACATTGTGAAGTAACAGGGCTTGTTGTGGGATAGCCTGTGTTGGGCTTGGTTTGTGCTTGTTGTGGGATAGCCTGTGTTGGGCTTGGTGTGTGCTTGTTGAGGGATAGCCTGTGTTGGGCTTGGTGTGGGCTTGTTGTGGGCTAGCCTGTGTTGGGCTTGGTGTGGGCTTGTTGTGGGCTAGCCTGTGTTGGGCTTGGTGTGTGCTTGTTGTGGGATAGCCTGTGTTGGGCTGGTGTAGCCTGTGTTGGGCTGGTGTAGGCTAGCCCTGATGTGGGCTTGCTGTGGGCTAGTCCATGCTTGACTAGAGTGGGAATGGTGTGGGCTAGCCTGTGCCCACCTTGCCCTGATGTGATATCTTGACCACTGATCGATTATTACCCTTCATCAATACTTAGTGGCATAATCAAACTAGTCATCATCTCTCATTGTCACACATTGACACACCTGTGATCTCCAACATCTCTTTGTCACTGATTGCTGTTATACTTGTGTAAAGGCTAGATTTAATCAGATATGTGCTAGCTGACACCCTGTTGCTGTTTTTTTGGCGGTGTCAGAGGTGGAACTGCGTTAAGGTGCCCACATTCTAGGTTCGGTTGCTCCTAGCGGAACTCGGCTAGGCAAAGCGAACGTCTGTGCCTCGCATACTCCCTTAAAAGACCTTCGCTTGAAAAACGAGAAAAAAGCATCAATATTACTGTTTGTCCCTCTTTAGATGCTGTAGCAACAACATAGTCAATTACACTTCCTCAAAATACTCTGAATTAATCTAAGATCAATTAAGAAATCTGTAATACATTTTGACGTCTTAATCGCGCAATTTCACATCTAACAAAGATGTTTGGTGCAGTATTTCTCAAGTAAAAAATTGTGCATGAAAATTAGTCGTCTCTCGTTGAATGACAACAAACACTTCATTGAAGAATCCCGTCCATAGTTCCCACTCCGATTTCGGCTACCAAACTTCGACTTGCCTCAAGAAA
Source organism: Salmo salar (assembly GCF_965601325.2). Taxonomy (NCBI): domain Eukaryota; kingdom Metazoa; phylum Chordata; class Actinopteri; order Salmoniformes; family Salmonidae; genus Salmo; species Salmo salar. Next base: position 13,997,488 of record NC_138318.1, on the reverse strand, counting down.
AAATGTAATGTGCTCAAACAGCCCAACAAAATGAACTGCTGAACACCAAAATGGCACAAAATGTCTTCATAATACATGCGCAAACTGTTTCGACTGGGAAGCATGTGACAGGCTTTAGAGCTGTCAAATCCACAAGCGGCTGCCGACATTATATCTATTATTGACATTGCCATTGGCTGCACCGAGTCATATTTAGAAATCCCATGCAGCTGTGTTTACAAATTTGAACACTGGAATATAATCTACATCTCCATTAGGCTGATAAGAAACCTTATTATTTCATTTTATAATTTTCAATTTGAACATAATTATTTCTATATAGCCTACACTTTCTCATTCTAAACTTCTAACGTGATTGGGACGGGTGTGGCTTCATGATAATGACCACGAACACCCGCTCACCGATTTGACAGCTCCAACACAGTTCCACCTCCTGCACCACCAAAACAGGGCGTCGGCTAGCGCAGGTTAACGCATGACCTAATTGAATCTAACACTTTCTTGATGACTCCAACAAGTCAAAGCTCTACACACCAATCTTCTGACTCCTCTGTTTTCTGATCAGCCACTGCTTGGTTACGTCCTCCTGCAAACACAGAGGATAGGCTTGAGTGAGTTTATCTGTGTGATATGTATCTAATCAGGCACATGAATTGATAATCAGTTAGTTTACATTAACATTCATTTAGCAGACGCTGTTATCCAGAGCGTCTTAGTTAGTGTATTCATCTTAAGGTAGCTAAGACAGACAACTGCATATCAGTCGTAGTAAGCAAATAGTTTCCTCAATAAGTAGCTATCAGCAAATCAGTGCTAATAAGAAAGGAAAAGTGTGAGTGTTAGGTCAAGACAGGCAAGGGTGTTCGTTTTTATTATTTGTATTATAATTTTTTGTTGACTCATTGAAACTCACACACCTTGTCAGGGCTGTCTGCACTCAACACGACCCACATGACCAGCTCCATGGCTGGGAGAAGGTTCGGCAGACGCCCCCTCCTCCACTGGAACTCCAGATCATCCAACATCATCAATACGGGCTCACCGGGCCAGATAATGGGCTAGAAAGAGAGGGAAGTCAATATGGTTATTACTTTATATACTAAGAAACTAAAAGAGGGTAGGAGAGGCGGGATTTAGAGGGAGATGGCATCTTCTGTTACTGGCCTTTCTGAATTCAGAGCTACATTATACAGTAAGTCCATATATATATGGCACACGAAGGATAGGGGATTGTTCATCTTTGATGAGAGGCCTGGGGCCTGGCATCCAGTGGCATCCACCATTTTGTGGGGCCGTCCCAGGATCCCCTACTGCTTTGCTCTTGAGCTCAAAGGTAAAATACATCCCAAACACTAGTGGACTAAACTCTGCTCCTCAGCTGAACAGTTAAATTGGGATCTGCCCACCAAGATCTCTTTGTCATTCAATACCACTCTGAAAAGTTTAGATCCCATCTCTCCTACAATATCAGTCTGAAGAGCATGTCAGCATGTCAGTACTTTGCTTTATTTTTGTGTTTTTTGTTAAATGTCTACTCAGCCCACATGCCCACAAGCTCTATATATGTAATGTATACAATCACAATGTATTTATACCATAATCGACCCATTTTATGTAATGCCCACCGCCCTCATATGCCATGTCTGTTAAAATGTTTTACTTGGTTCTTCAATGATAGACGGAACAGATAAGGTTAAGTTTGAGTCTATACAAGTAAAGACCAAAAAAAATCAAACTTATCACATGGAATGTCCACAGGCTCCATGATGGGAAAAAACATATGGATCTCGAACACCTAAAGAGACTGGTCAGCAGATGTGTTTTTTTTTTGCAAAAGTAGAAATAGTTGACAAATTGAAATTGAACATTTAAAGAGGAGCTGGGTTGGAGAGGCCTATGCTGCCACCTACTGTATTAACAGCAGAGGTGTCGGCATCCTGATAAATAAGAATACACAATTTTCCCTTATATCCCAGCATATGGACCAAGAAGGCAGTTTTGTAATGTTGAATTGTACCTTACATGTTGAAAAATGCACATTGATTTCATTGTATATCCCACCAGGGGCACATCTGGTGTTTTAGATAGAATTCAGGCTATAGTAGATCAAATCCTGACAGGAACCATTATTTTAGCAGGTGAACTAAATCAGACATTTGATAAGATTGACAGCCGTAGTAATAAAGACGGTTAATTTAGGGAGCCTCCAAGAGGCTGAACATTTTCATCTCTACAAATGATTTACAGGACAACACAAGATCTACAACTCATCCAGAACGCCGCAGCCCGTCTGGTGTTCAACCTTCCCAAGTTCTCTCACGTCACCCCGCTCCTCCGCTCTCTCCACTGGCTTCCAGTTGAAGCTCGCATCCGCTACAAGACCATGGTGATTGCCTACGGAGCTGTGAAGGGAACGGCACCTCCATACCTTCAGGCTCTGATCAGGCCCTACACCCAAACAAGGGCACTGCGTTCATCCACCTCTGGCCTGCTGGCCCCCCTACCTCTGAGGAAGCACAGTTCCCGCTAAGCCCAGTCAAAACTGTTCGCTGCTCTGACACCCCAATGGTGGAACAAGCTCCCTCACGACGCCAGGACAGCGGAGTCAATCACCACCTTCCGGAGACACCTGAAACCCCACCTCTTTAAGGAATACCTAGGATAGGATAAAGTAATCCTTCTAACCCCCCCCCCCCCTTAAAAGATTTAGATGCACTGTTGTAAAGTGGTTGTTCCACTGGATATCATAAGGTGAATGCACCAATTTGTAAGTCGCTCTGGATAAGAGCGTCTGCTAAATGACTTAAATGTAAATGTAAATGTAAGATTGCTATTCCCAACTACAAAATACTATTCCTTCTCCTTCTCAAAGTAAGAAAAGCTATTCAACAATTGAGTACATTTTCTTTCTTTTTTTAAATGCACTCAACAACTTACTGGATAAAAACATTCATGACATAGTGATATTGGATCATTCTCCGGTATCATGCTTAATAACACAGTAATAGAAAATACATTTAGCGACAGAATTTGGAGAATGAACAGAGCGCATTTTCTGAACACAAATTATATTAAACACGTAAAAAATTTTTTTTGAAACTTTACCATTACAAATGTAAACATAGAGGACAGAGAAAAGCTGACACCTGATCTAATCTGGGAATCATTTAAGGTGTACATTAGGGGAATGAAAATCTCATACTCTGAAAAGGTTACATCTGATTGAAAAATTAAACTTAAAGAAAAATAAATCACTATCTTAGAAAAAATGTATCTGAACTTAAGCAGGAATACAATCTTTTACTTCTGAAGAGAGATAACTACAGGTTAAACTCAAATAAAGCATACAACTTAATGGCAAATAAACCAGGTAAATATCTTGCAGCTCTCATAAAACGAATACATGTTAAACCAGTTATAATTTTAAAAGATAAAGATACAAAAGCGGTATTTAGAAACAACAATGAGATTAATGACAATTTTAAAAGTTTCTATGAAAATGTATATAAATCAGAATGAAATAACAGTGTGATGGATCCTATGTCCTTCTTTGACTCAACAACTCTGAAGCAACTATCAGCAGACAAAAACAATCTTTAAAAACAGCGATCACCCAAAAATAAATATTAGATATTGTTAAAACATTTGCACAGAGAAAAGCACTGGAAATGGATGGCTTTCCCATAGAATTCTATTCTAACATTTTGGGATAAAGTAGCCCCCCTATCTACACAAGTGACAACACACGTCACTTAATTCAGTACATCTTAGTTCCATGTATCAAACCGTTATTTCAGTTATATTAAAACCAGGAAAATCTGGAGAGTCCCCTGCTGATTATAGACCCATAACTTTATTAAATTGTGACAATAAAAAAGCTTACAAGCAATAGAATAGCAAAAGTCTTACCAGACTTCTACATATCAATCAAACAGGGTTTAGTAAAAATAGACACTTACAAACAAATACAAGAACATGTTTCAGTTTAACACAACACGCAAAAACAAGATATGGATTCATCAATAATGGCTGTTGATGCAGAAAAGGCTTTTGATCGTCTTGAATTGCCTTTTCTATTAAAAACGTTGTAAGCTGTCAACTTTGCAGCTTAAATAATAAATTAAATTAAAATATTATATAAATGTCCTAAAGCAAAAATATACATGAATACAGTGCCTTGCAAAAGTATTCATCCCCCTTGGTGTTTTTCCTGTTTTGTTGCATTACAACCTGTAATTGAAATAGATTTTTATTTGGATTTCATGTAATGGACATAGTCCAAATTGGTGAAATGAAATGAAAAAAATACTTGTTTCAAAAAATTCTAAAAAATAAAACATGGAAAAGTGGTGCGTGCATATGTATACGCCCCCTTTGCTATGAAACCCCTAAATAAGATCTGGTGCAACCAATTACCTTCATAAGTCACATTATTAGTTAAATAAAGCCCACCTGTGTGCAATCTAAGTGTCACATGAACTGTCACATGATCTCAGTATATATACACCTGTTCTGAAAGGCCCCAGAGTCTGTAACACCACTAAGAAAGGGGCACCACCAAGCAAGCGGCACCATGAAGACCAAGGAGCTCTCCAAACAGGTCAGGGACAAAGTTGTGGAGAAGTACAGATAAGGGTTGGGTTATAAAAAAATATCAGAAACTTTGAACATCCCACGGAGCACCATTAAATCCATTATTAAAAAATGGAAAGAATATGGCAACACAACAACCCTGCCATGAGAGGGCCGCCCACCAAACTCACGGACCAAGCAAGGAGGGCATTAATCAGAGAGGAAACAAAGAGACCGAAGATAACCCTGAAGGAGCTGCAAAGCTCCACAGCGGAGATTGGAGTATCTGTCCATAGGACAACTTTAAGCCGTACACTTCACAGAGCTGGGCTTTACGGAAGAGTGGCCATAAAAAAGCCATTGCTTAAAGAAAAAAATAAGCAAACACGTTTGATGTTTGCCAAAAGGCATGTGGGAGACTTCCCAAACATATAGAAGAAGGTACTCTGGTCAGATGAGACTAAAATTGAGCTTTTTGGCCATCAAGGAAAACGCTGTCTGGTGCAAACCCAACACCTCTCATCACCCCGAGAACCCTATCCCCACAGTGAAGCATGATGGTGGAAGCATCATACTGTGGGGATGTTTTTCATCGGCAGTGACTGGGAAACTGGTCAGAATTGAAGGAATGATGGATGCGCTAAATAAAGGGAAATTCTTGAGGGAATCCTGTTTCAGTCTTCCAGAGATTTGAGCCTGTGACGGAGGTTCACCTTCCAGCAGGACAATGACCCTAAGCATACTGCTAAAGTAACACATGAGGGAAACATGTAAATGTCTTGGAATGGCCTAGGCAAAGCCCAGACCTCATTCCAATTGAGAATTTGTGGTATGACTTAAAGATTGCTGTACACCAGCGGAACCTATCCAATTTGAAGGAGCTGGAGCAGTTTTGCCTTGAAGAATGGGAAACAATCCCAGTGGCTAGATATGCCAAGCTTATAGAGACATACCCCAAGAGACTTGCAGCTGTAATTGCTGCAAAAGGTGGCTCTACAAAGTATTGACTTTGAGGGGGGTGAATAGTTATGCACGCTCAAGTTTTTCTGTCTTATTTCTTGTTTATTTCACAAGAAAAAATATTTTGCATCTTCAAAGTGGTAGGCACGTTGTGTAAATCAAATGATACAACCCCCCCCCCCAAAAAAAACGATTTTAATTCCAAGTTGTAAGGCAACAAGATAGGAAAAATGCCAAGGAGGTGAATACTTCCGCAAGCCTCTGTAATACATTATCTGATTAAATTGTTTTAGAAAGGGGCACAAGACAGGGATGTCCCTTCTCCCCCCTCCTGTTTGCACTGGCAAATGAACCACTGGCAGAAAGAATTAGACAGGACTCAAACGTAACAGGTATCAGTATTGTTAAACATACAATTATTTGCAGATGATCTCCTGATATACCTGACTAATATTGAAAACTCAATGCCCCTTTTTTTTTAAATATTTTCAGAATAATCAAAAATCTCAGGTTATAAAATGTACGTGGAAAAAACTAAATAATGGCAATAGGAAAAAGAAAAAGAACAACTCCCGATCTACAGCAATCCTTTAAGTGGACCACAAAAAGATTAAATACTTAGGATGCTTAATAAGTGACATTAAACAGCAAATATATAAATATAACTTTATTCCATTACTCAACAATATGAAAGCAGATCTAATTAAATTAAATAATCTTCCCAGAAATCTTACAGGTAGAATAAACCTCTTTAGAATGGCATGGCTGCCAAAGTTTTTGTATTTATTTTCAGTAATACCATTTAGCCCACCGATGACATTCTTTAAAAAAAGTATACTCGGTCCTAACAGACTTTATATGGGCCAATAAAATTCATGGAATAAAAGGGAAAGTTTTACATCTTCCTAAGTCTGAGGGTGATTTTAACCTTCCAGACTTTCCAGAATTGTATCAACTTGCTACCTAAGGCTTTTACTTGCGACATATATTTAAATTCACTAAAGAGGAACAATGAGTACATGTTAAAGATGCGCAAGCTCACCCCCAGAATATTTTTACATGTCTATTTACAAAGGATAAAGCTAAGAACATGAACAACTTTATAGTTAATAACACTATAACGATATGGAAGAAAATGAAATGTATTTTACAAGTACCAATATCACTTCCTAGAAACACAACCTTATGGAACAATCCTTGAATAGCTTTTCAGAGTTCATCAATAAATTGGCTCACATGGAAAACTAAAGGCACAGAAACCGTAAATGACTTGTTAACAGGAAATACATTTATTTCCATGACAGAATTAAAAAGTAATTCTGGACTGACCAATGTAGATACGTTCAAATACATGCAATTTAAAAGTTACATATCACAAAATGTATATTTCAAATATTTTAGACATTAGAGTAACCATGAGGGAATCCTATTTGAGTCAGAAAATGATGTTCATATGATAGGGAAGATATATAAATCCTTGCAGAGATCATATCTAAGTGACAATCTCTTACAAAAAATAGAAACTATTGGAAAAAATATTGTAAAAGAACTGATGGAGGGAAAGTCGTAGCATAACTAACGAAATTACATTTAATGAAAATGTACGCTTAATCCAATATAAACTAATGTATAGAATGCATTACACAAGAGACAAATTTTACAAATTCTACAGTACAACAACAGAGTCGTCTCTCAAGTGTAAAACTAATAATGACTGAATAATCCATGCTTTCTGGGAATGCTATGAAGTCTGGAAGTTGTGGGCGGAGCTCGAAAGTTGGCTGTCAGAAGTATTACAATGTAAACTTTCTTTTAATCCGCCTGTCTGCATATTTTAAGACATGGCATATGGGGTGTAGTGAGATACCCAATGGGCTAGACGATTCCTTTTTCCTCACTCATCTTGAAAAAACGTATGCTAAAAAGTTGGAAGTCAATGGACACAATGGAAAAACCAAATGATTTATTATTGAATTATTGAAATAGCATGGACGACCAAGGAGCTGCTCCTTAATTACAGAGGTGTCAGAGACGGAGGGATAAAGAGAGAGAGAGAGAGAGAGAGAGAGAGAGAGAGAGAGAGAGAGAGAGAGAGAGAGAAATAGGAATTGGAGCAAGAGTAAGTCTTTAATCAAATAGGTGTGACAGCCTTGGAGTCTGACAGCAACAGAAATAGATGGAGAGGGAGAGAGGAATACAGAGAAAGGGAAAGAGAAAGAAGGGGGAGGCCAAGGGATAACAACAACTCTAATAAGTTAATCAGTAAACTACTCGCTGTGCCAGAGAATAAAATTAGATAAAGAAGGACAACGTGTCTTTGTTAATTTGTCAACAACAAGTAGTAGTGTAGTACAACCACTTTAGTAATACACTGGACTCACAGGAGGCTGCTTGAGGGGAAAGTGGCTCATAATAATGGCCGGAACGGACCAAATGGAATGGCATCAAATACCTGGAAATGTGTATGATGTATATGATACCATTCCTCTGATGCCGCTCCAGTCATTACCACAAGCCCGTTTTTTCCAACTAAGGTGCCACCAACCTCCTGTCGTAGTGACCCAATCCCTCCCCTATTCCATACCTCTAGTTTGTTTCTGAGCTGGTGTGTCCAGTCCATGATGACCCGTTTGTGGGATGCCATGTCATACTCTCCACCTGTCTCCAGCATACACAACAGGTGACCTTTCCACTCCCTCTTCTCTGGCCAATCAGCCTGCAGCTCTGTCTGGATGCTCCTTGGCTGCGAAAGAAAAGGACATGGGTCAATAAAGAGATCATTAAGTAAAAACTACATTAACAAGTCTCACATCAAGGCCTGATAATAGTTTATCAACAAAGAGAACAATGACAAAGGATTGATTTCAAGAAATAAAGGCTTTTAAAGTAAAACTTAGTTTCACTTCCTTCAAATATGAGTGCTCACCTGTACTCTATTCTCCAGCACGGCAGCCCACTCCACTATGCATTCTCTACACACACTGGGAGGCCAGGAGTCTTCATTGGTCCAGATGTGGGCTAGGACATTTGACCTCTGCAAAGAGAGAGAGAGTTAATAGTAGAGAGAGAGCGGTTGTGTGCATGTGTGTGTGTTTGTGTATGTGTGTACCTGGCACAGTCTGTTGAGTTCCCTGGCCAGCTCCATTATAAACAGCTGACTCTCCACTAAAGGTTCTTTCTTCTCATTTGTCACTTTCTTACGAGACTCCTAGAACAGAGAGAGAGCAATGGATGAGAGAGAAAAAGAGGGAAGGGTAAAAAAAATCACTTGAAGCACTGCTACACAGATCAACCACAGAGGGGAAATGAACCAATCCTTTCTTTCTCTTGAGTACATCTTGACAAGAACAAATATCAGTACTATTATCCATTTACTACAGTGGGCAGTAATCTTGGTAATCTTAAACAAATCTACTTTAAAACAAAAGTATACACCTCACACACATGGTTATGGGCTTCAAAAAATGAAACACCTGTACCATATCAGATATACTGTAGAGTTGAAATGTATTGCTATTTTTTCATTATGAAATGATGAAAAATGCTAAATAACATTCCACCCATGAGGCCACTAGGTCATTTGACTGCAGGAAAGGGCGACGAGGTGTCTGAGAGTTGAGGTGTCTGAGAGTTGAGGTGTCTGAGAGTTGAGGTGTCTGAGAGTTGAGGTGTCTGAGAGTTGAGGTGTCTGAGAGTCGAGGTGTCTGAGGGTCGAGGTGTCTGAGGGTCGAGGTGTCTGAGAGTCGAGGTGTCTGAGAGTTGAGGTGTCCCGGGGTCCTACCTTGAGGCGGATCTTCATTTTTTTGGCCGGCTCGATGAGGAACTGGAGGCAGTCCTTCATCATGTTGGCAGCTGGGAGGGAGAGAGAGGCCCTGTGGCACAGTGATACACAGGTTTAATGATACACAGGTTTAATACGCTGGTGCAGTGATACACAACTTTATTATGCACTGGCACTCACTCTGTCAGTGCTAGGCCTGATTTACAGCTGACTGGGCTCCAATAGCACCTCAAATCGATGTGTGTGTGTGTGTGTGTGTGTGTGTGTGTGTGTGTGTGTGTGTGTGTGTGTGTGTGTGTGTGTGTGTGTGTGTGTGTGTATGTGACCAGGTGTTCAATGCATGTACCTAGGAGACAGCCACCTTACCTTAGGTCCAGGGCTAGCCCAACATTGGACTAAACGAGCTTAACGATACTCCTTAGTCCAAGAACCTTACATGTTCTGTTTAAAGGGCAAATTGGCTCTGGAAGCCAAAACAGCCACATACTCCATCTAAACAAGAATCGATTCTCAATTGCAGTATGGTTCTAGAAACATAAATCCCTCTGCTTTCATATCCTATCAAAATCATTTCACAAATGAAAAATACACACTTACTGTACACTGTTTAAACCTGAAAGATAAGGTCCTCATAAGACATGACATATAGGGGTGTAGTGAGATACCCAATGGGCTGCAAGATTCTCTTCTCATTCATCTTGAAAAAACATTTAAAAACGTGGAAATCAATTAATCCGCCATAATTAACACAATGGGAAAATCTAATGATTTATTATCTGAATATTGAAATAGCATGGGCGACAGAGCTAAAAACTAATTGGTACAATTTAAGGCCATGTGGCAAACAATAATGCAGGCACTAAGGACGGGGGTGTGAGCATGCGGGTCGGGGCAGAGGAGATGTAGTCGTTGTTTTTGTATGTATTTGGTGTAAAAAAATAAGTTATATATTTTTTAAGTAAATATTATAAAAAATAAAAAACCATAACGCAAGCGATGCATGTTAATGTTCAGACCGAACCTCTGGGCTAGTTCAGGGTCAGCTCAGTCATGACTCCCACGGTCAGCCAGTCAAGCAGATTACTATACGTTCAAGTTTTCTCTTTGTAGAAAACTACAAAGAGGCAAGCCTAAAATAAAGAGGTTAACTAACACAAGACAACTACAGAAACTGGCAGGCCTAGATGCGTCTGGTCACAGATTGTCTATCAATCCTGATTGCCACCACCTGTTGTGCTAATCAAGGCTTCCTGGCAGAGGACAGCCTTTGACCCGATTGGTGCTGCCACCTGGGGACGGAGTGTAGAAGTGTATCCTGGTAGTGTGTTGCCTAACCGTGTGCTAACACTAAACTATCCCCATATCGAAACGGTGTGTGTGTGTGTGTGTGTTGTGTGCGTGAGTGCGTGCGTATACTGTGCAACTTTTTTATCATTACATCGCAGTTGATATCCTCTGTGGGCTCATTGGAACGGCCTCACCTAAAACTGGCCTGGCTTGACGGAAAGAAAGAGAGAGAGAGAGAGAGAGAGAGAGAGAGAGAGAGAGAGAGAGAGAGAGAGAGAGAGAGGAGAGAGAGAGAGAGAGAGAGAGAGGAGAGAGAGAGAGAGAGAGAGAGAGAACCAGGAGTGCGAGGAAGACATAAACTGCAGAATGACATGTTTGTGTGGGCCTTGATGTCAGGCAGATACCCCATGGAGATGTAAAGCAGCAGCTGAGAGCGTTTTTCCACAGCCCACCGATCGACCGTTTGGCCCCAGTGGTGTTGAATCAGCAGCAGCCCCCTGGCCTGCAGTCTCCAGTTAGTTTGATGTACAAGAGGGTACCTTTTCTGTACTTTTTGTGACAGAGGCAGCAGGGGAAACGGGCCAAAAGAAGATGCAATTCATCAACTTTCCAATGAGAACACAGCAGAGTAACAATGATGCTTTGTGTTTGGAAATGTTGCCTACAAATGATTTTCACAGCTGGTTGGTTGTTAGGGTTATTTTGGAGGCACTATGCCATCACCTTATAATAACACCTTGAAAGGACTTATCCTTAATCAGGTGGAGTTACCCTCCTGTGGGGTTTTGTTCCAACCCTGCCCTAAAACAACAGATTCTACTAATAAGGTGATGCTCAGGAACTTGATTAGTTGAATTAGGTGTGTTATAGTTGGGTTGAAACGAAAGCCTGCATAACCAGTATCTCTCCAAGAGGAGGGCTGGCCACCACTGTTCTAACACCGTTTGATCAATAAGAGCCCCTTCCCCTTAGACCTGAACTTGTAACTTGTCATTTAGACTTATTGGTTTAGATCAGAATTGACAGAATAATTTAGGCCTACACGCCAATATTTATGCACCGTAGTACTACGCAAAGATGGGAGTTTTGAATGCGGCAGTTGAGCCACTGAACCTAAACGTGATTGTAACACTTTCACAACAGGTGAACCTGCGTCTTCTATTTCTGTGGTCAAAACAACAAGCCGGAGTAGCGCATGTTCAAAACGAGTGACTGGGACACGTGCGCGCACACAGTGACCGGGAGAGTCTACCGAGGACACATGCAGAACCCGTGCCACTAATCCGGTTAACGAATTAAACGGAGTTGAGTAAACTGTAATACACATAAAGCCAAATTTGTAAACACGAAAGGTAGTTTCCGGCGAAACATAATAACTTAGGCTATCTAGTTAATGGACACCTTTATCATTACGCACCTGAAATGAAAGTTGTATTAGGCTATGCATTAGGTGTATTGTAGATTGTAGTGGATTTGAGATAAGAGGAGATCCCGGATTATAATGTACCTGTCCCTGACCACAACCTTAATGACTTTCTATTCTAGGACACACAAGACAACACCTCTGGCCGGTAAGAACAGATTATCACAACAGAGTGGGCTGGAGGTTTCCTTTGGACTGGTTCCAACGCGTAATATCACACGAGTAATACCATTATGAAGCCAATATAATAAGAACATATATTGACACAATACTTCTGTAGCTGACCCGACCACTCCCCAGAGCTCACAGCGCAGACGTCATCAAGTAATAAAAACGATTCCACTTTCAGGGCGCAGCATGCAGAACGTTAAACAATTCTCCAAACATATCCAAACTCAATGTTGCAAGACTAGCTTGGATAATGCAACCATCATTTTATGCGTAAAGCTTGCGTCTACAGTAGCCTACATGGATTATTTTAGACATCGTGGAGAAACAAACAAGAAAACATTGCATTGAAATTAAGACGTCTGAAGCAGAAATACTTACCTATGGAATCCACAAGGAAATGGTTGTAGTCCAGAAAATCACGTAAATGTTTTCGGTAGTAGTAGGGCCTATGACTAACTACTGTTGTAGCCTACTCTGCACCTCACTACCGTTATACATGCGCCAGGCTCTATCTACTGCAACTGCATTGAATGAGTGAGTGAGTGAACTTATTAGCACCCCACTGTGCGAATAAAAGTTCGGGTGTTTCCGAAAATTGACGAATACAGACGAAACAGGTAGACATCTTTGTTGAGTCTTCACGCGTTTTGATAATTCACTTTTCTTTCCACAAGAGGTCGCCAGAGTATAGAATCTCATTTACAGCGCGTCAATTTGAGAGACCACGATTAAATGACAGAACAATGTAGCCATTCAGTGTGTGCAAAATGAAGCAGTCTATTCTGAAACTGAGTAGGCTAGCTTCAATGTTTTCGAGTGAGAATTGGTTATTGCAGCTGTCACTGACATTTCCTGTCCAACCTCCCCAAAATGTGATTAATGTAGTCTATTTTGAAATTGATATCATGTTTACATTTCCCTATCTGTAACAGCCTAAGGGAAAGGGTGTCTCGGTATGTTTTAGACATGCGGAAGTGTGTGTAAGCTATGACGCGTTGTTAAATGACAGGCGTCTATATCTGCGTCTATATCTGCGCTAATAATATTCATTATGCCTCCGAAAGACCCGCTGCTCGGGACCCTCAAAGGTAAGAACATACTGCAAATGGACACCGAGTGAATGGAGACATGCATATGGGTGTTATGCGTTGTTCATTTGTAGATACACAGACAGGAATAGGCTGAGCGAGAGTATCAGCAGATATTTACTCAGCCTAGTATAGCCTAATCATTAGTCAGACGCTCCTACATAGGCGGCTCAGGTTACGCTCATGTGCTGCAGCAGGGACTATAGAATAAGTACTTTCTTCTACCAGAAAATTGCTTCATAATCTATCTTTTGTGAAGCATGTGTTATCTCTGAATGTTACACATATCATCCTCTGTATGAAATATTTTGAAGGATCACTTTCCCGATTTTACTATTGGAGCTGCGTCTTTGATGTATTAATGCAGTTTCACTGCACCTTTCACCTATTTTATTCTATCACTCAACCACCTGACGCAATCTAGTGCTGGTGAAGCCTATCAGACACTATGCAAAACAGGGGCGAAAATCTGATGTCAACTTTGGGGGGGACAATTACATGAAATTTTCTCAAGAGCAATTCCTGAGGGGGACACCAAAAGTAGTGCTGTAACACATAGCCTACATTGTAATATGGTAAATGTATATTGAGGAACCAAAGAAATAAGGTGTTTGCCGTACTCCTAACTACCGGTACCCAAAACTACACAACTACTCACAACAGCAATACCATTGCCTTTAACAAATCTTAGTTCAGTCACCAGTTTAAGTTGAGAGTGGGGGTATCCATGGCATTTTCCAATTAGGTTCCTATTTTACAAGTCAAAAAAATTGAGAACCTTTCATAATGTTGCCAAACAAAGACTCAACAAACCTACCTGAGACTCCGTCTCTGCCAGTCTGTCCCTGCATATCTGTCCCCAACTCTGCTGTCTGTGTGCCATCTGTTGCCTGCTCTGCCTAATGACATCATTGTGAAACATTTCCATTAGAATTTCATTTCTTTCTTATGAACATTTTATCAACTAGTCTTTGAGATATTAGGCTACTAGGGTTCTTACTTTGCGTTTTGGTGTACTGAAAAATATTCTGATGTCCGTCTTTTATTTTTCTGCCATTTTTCTAACTGGCTGGCTACACACACAGTGTGTAGGTTATTTACAGTAGGAGATGGGCTTCTATCATCTTATCTTTTATCATTCTATTTGGGCTTCGATCTAAAAGGTAGCTAGCAAATGTGAAACGGATTAAAATGACAAGAGTTGACAGCTGTATGAGTTCACCATTTACACAACATATGCTGCAACCTTTTGTAATTTTAATAGTTTGTTTCATATTGGCTGGCTTCCAACAATAGCTGAATTTGCAAAGCAAGCGAGCACCAATTCCGTTTCAGTGGTGTTTGCTATAATCTTTGCTACCCAGGTTAAATAAAATAAATAAATAAAAGTTCCCTTGCGACAATTTAGCTTTTGCAACGAGACCATTAAATATATTTAAGACAATGGTAGAAGAGAGTGTAGTTCTGTTCAGTTTGGACTTCAGTTTATCGCTAACCTTATCACAGGGACTTTGAAGCACTAACTTACATCATCTGCATGCTGATCTCAGAATAAATTGACGATAGCAAAGATTCCATCTTTGACGAGGCCACATAAATGGAATAGGTACTAGCTAGCTTAATGGTTAATATTTGCGCGCTAGCTCTGCATATTCAGCTAGTGTGTGCGCGATTGACTGGATTAACCTCACGTCAGTTACGTTCATTGAGTGCCTTTCAGACAGTACGACACGACCCCTCTGTTACCTTGCCAGTGGAGCTAACCATTGTGAGGAAAAGGGTGGGGGGTCACAATCTTTTGAAACTTAAAAACGCGCTACTAAGTGTCTATAATCAGCACAATTGCTTTCATTGCGTATTATTAATATTATTTAAATTACATAGTTATGTTTCAGTGATATGTTGGGGGGGACAAATCATATTTTTCCCAGGATGGGGGGGTCGTGTCCCCCCCGTCCCCCCCGGGATTTCTGCCCCTGATGCAAAACACAAATAGACAAAAGCAGTGATGTTTTCAGGTTGCCAAGTAACTGGGTCCTCCTTGGTCATCAAGTGTGGAAGAGGTGCCCTCTGTCAGTCATCATCATACAGCAAAAGGAAAGACACCACCCACATGTCTGCCATATTTTGCCCATGTATTGTGCATATATCACAAGCCTACACAGAAAATTGGCCAGTGTTGATTTCTAGTGTTGTTTAAGGAGTTAAATCTTCACTCAGTTAGAGTGAAATGAACACTCAAAATAACCCCAGTGTTGGTGTTAATAACCAGAGATATTTCCATCCAATCCACACCCATCATTATCATATTACCCTGCATGTTATGCAGGTAGATTTTTTTTGGGGGGGATTGTTTTTAATATCTGTGTTTTTGCATTGATTGATTCATCTTATGCTACACAAAATTACACAGCATACATTTTTCTAAACTAATCCAATCAGTTAGTTAGATTTATTGCACCGTTACTGAACTGTTTGTTTCCCGGTTTAAATGGTTTAGGTAGTCTCTTTTACCAGAGTTCCTAACCCTGGTAGTCAATCTGAATGTAAGTGAATAAAAATTCCAACTTGATTCCAAAACGGAATTAAACATCACTTTGCCCGCCAGCATAATGTGACTTGCAGGCCTGATGTGGCCTGTAATTTGTAATCCAGGATTTTCCTAACACCACTGTGTTAGGGTAAAACGAGGCCATCAAAGTAAGGTCTTATGATATATGTAATGTATTGTCATAAAGTTAAACCACAGAGGGGAAATGAACCAATCCTTTCTTTCTCTTGAGTACATCTTGACAAATCTCAGTATTTTAATGATAACATTCGCCTCATTTGGTGGAAGCCATAGGCCTTTAAAAGAAAATAATTAATAGGAAAATATACAAAAATAGGAAATATGCAAATTAGGCGTTACACCACATAGTGTTAAAACAACACCCAAAATCACTTACTGTAACGTTTTT
The DNA here is from genome assembly GCF_965601325.2 of Salmo salar. Lineage (NCBI taxonomy): Eukaryota > Metazoa > Chordata > Actinopteri > Salmoniformes > Salmonidae > Salmo > Salmo salar. Next base: position 13,981,246 of record NC_138318.1, on the reverse strand, counting down.
TTATGTTCAACACTAGATTAACACTAGTGTTGAACATAAATAACACTGTGAGCGTTAATTACCCCATAGTGTTACATTTGAGTAACAATGGCAAGTCTAATGCTGTGTTCATTTTTTACATTATAAAGTGTTGCATTAACACTCAAAATGTAACAGTATAATCACAGTACTATTTAACACTCTGTAGAGTAGGACCATATGTTATCTGGGATGGTGTTAAAATGAACTCCCAAAGTATTGATTTAAAACTTCTAAATTGACTGTGTATGGTCTATTGTTGTGTCTATGTCTACCCATAGCATTGTTCCCTCAACGCCTGTGCACATACAGTATCTACCCAATGTGGCCCATGTAATGTGTGCGCACATATATTGCATTGTGTGTATATTTTTTCCTCGTCCAGTATGCATCCTGAACCTGCAGACAGAAGAGGGGACAGTGACAGATGTCAACCCTCACCTCTCCTCCTGCTGTGAACTACTGGAGCTCATCCTTAGGAAGGGCCTTCAGCGTGAGTATTATAACAAAGCAAAGCCATGCAGACAGGAGTACAGAACATTAGAGCCTGCCTACATTCTAACTAGTGTGTGTCTCCCTCAGAGCCAGTCCTTGGTCTAGTACACAGGGACTACTGGCAATGTTTCGAGCAACTCCTCCAACACGACAACTGTGGCAGGTAAACTACCTACAGCACATTTAGAGATTGTGTTCTAGAAAATAACATACAGTGACTACTAACCCCCCTGTTGTTGTCTTGGCTCCCTCACTGGTGTGTATATATGTTCCTGTGCGTGTATTCTAGACTGAGTGCTGTGTCGCTTGCGGTTGAACAGACCTTAGCCTGCAGGAAGCTGTTGTCAGCTCAGGGACGAGGACGCTACCTCCTTAGGCTAGCCCTCAGACGGAGAGTTCTAGAAGGAGTCATCAAACACCTGTTACACACACCCAAAGTACTAGAGGTCTGTTATCTCTCACTCATATTGGCTCTAATACCTTGTTGTTACATTGTTGTAACATTACAATTGACATTCCTTTGATGTTCAGTAATTAGGCTATATTCCAGTTATGTTTGAATAGGCTATCATATCATTGACTTGTTTTACTGGTTTCTATTTTCCAGTGGTACAACCCAGCTATTTCACTTTTTAAGAATGAGGAATTTGTAGGTGAGGCTTTTCTTCTCTTCCTGATTGTTTTGTTTTCACTGAATGGTTGCTGTTGGCATTGGCCTTAATATCAGGAAGTCATTTTCATCACAGCAGGTCAAATAAAATAAAATTATATTGGTCACATACACGTACTTAGCAGATGTTATTGGTCACATACACGTACTTAGCAGATGTTATTGGTCACATACAAGTACTTAGCAGATGTTATTGGTCATATACACGTACTTAGCAGATGTTATTGGTCACATACACGTACTTAGCAGATGTTATTGGTCACATACACGTACTTAGCAGATGTTATTGGTCACATACACGTACTTAGCAGATGTTATTGCGGGTGTAGCGAAATGCTTGTGTTCCTAGCAACAACAGTGCAGTAGTATCTAACAATTCACAACAATACACACACATCTAAAAGTAAAAGAATGGAATAAAGAAATATATAAATATTAGGACGAGCAATGTCGGAGTGGCATTGACTAAAATACAGTAGAATAGAATACAGTATATACTGTACATATGAGTTGATTAAAGCCGTGTGTAAACATGATTAAAGTGACCAGTGTTCCATTATTAAAGTTCAACTTGTCAAGTGTCCAACAACACTCATGATGACTGAGTCAAATATCCTTCCTCTCTAAGAGCCTTTCATGTCCCTGCTCATGGTCCTCTCAGAAATGGAATTCAAACTGGACATGGAGGTACAAAGTGTTTCCTTCCCTCTCCTGTTTGCCTGACTATGATGTGGTTGATGCACAGTATCAGAAAGCATGAGTCAAGTCTCTGCTTAGACTGTTGGCCTAAAACAAAATGTTGCAAATACAAAGAGTTCTCAAAACATAGAATGTCACTGCTCACATCAGCAAAATGTCTGCCTTTTCACTTAAGAACTGCAGTTTTCTGGATGAGAGCTGGCTTCTACCGGTAAGATATTGAAATGAGCCCTGTACAATCTCAGATCTATGTATGACTTCCCTTCCTCATAGTTAGTCTGTGTATATTTTGCCTATTGAAGTGAGGACTATGTCTGTGTTTTCCAGGTGTGTGATATGTATGAGGCAGTACCATGTCGTGAGCTAGGGATGGTGCTCAGGTAAGTGGCAGTGTTTGTATCCTTCCTCATAATACACAGTCATCTCTCTCTCTCTCTCCCTCTCTTCTCCTCTCCCACCTCTCTCTCTCTCTTCCCCCAGGTATCTCAGTGGCCGTGTCTTTGTCCTGAAACTGTTGCCAGGTAGCCAGGCTCAGGTGGACAAGTGTGTACATCCAGGTGACATCATTGATGAGATCAACGGAATCTCCTTACGGAATGCCTGCAATGGACAGGTAAGGAGACCTTTACAAGAAAAATAGCTCCAGTCCTAATCTAACACACCTGCTTTTTAGTCAGCCGCTCCTCAGGACCATGCAAAATCATCCGACTTAATATAAAAATAATTAATACAAAAACGGAGCTATATTGTATGCAAAGAAAATTGGACAATTCTATGATTTTATCCTAATACAATTGCTCAGAGAAAGAGATTTTGTTTAACAAGTAATACTTTTTTTCTAAAAAAAAGATAGGGGTCAAAATGATTGGAACCCTTGTTTTCAGTACCTTTTAATAGCTCACCTTGCGAGGATAAAGTCACTGAGCCTTTTTCTAAAAATGTTTTATGAGATTGGAGAACACATTGGGAAGGATCTTAGACCATTCCTCCATATAGAATATTTCCAGATCTATGATATCCTACGTCTGCGTTTATAGACTGCCCTCTTCCATTCAAACCACAGGTTTTCAATGGGGTTTATGTCCAGAGACTTAGATGGCCATTGTAAAATGTTGATTTTTGTGGTCAATTAACAATTTCTTTGTGGATTTTGTGTGCTTGGGGTTATTGTCTTGCTGGAAGATCCACTGGCAAAGGCAACCAGGTTTTGGGCAAAAATGTCCTGGTACTGGGTAAAGGATGCTGTTGACCTTAACAAGGGCCCCAGGACCAGTGGAAGCAAAAAAGCCCCACAGCAATATATTTTACAGTAGGTATGGGGTTCTTTTCTGCCTATGAATCCTTCTTTCAACGTGAAACCCACCACAGTTGTGTGTGGCCAAAGAGCTTTTTTCATGTCATCTGATCATAGCACTGGCTCCAATCCAAGTGCCAATGCCGTTTAGCAAACTCCAGGCATTTAAATGTGTTCAATAACATGAAAATAGAGCTCTTTGGCCGAGCACACCAGTGGTGGGTTTCACGTTGAAAGAAAGATGCATAGGCAGAAAAGAACCCCACAGCTACTGTAACATATAGTGGTGGCACCCCAGTGCCTTCAGAAAGTATTCATACCCCTTCACTTTTCCCACATTTTGTTGTGTTACAGCCTGAATTTAAAATTGATTAAATTGAGATTTTGTGTCACACCATACCCCATAATGTCAAAGTGGAATTACGTTTTTAGAAATTCTTACAATTGTATTACAAATAAAAAGCTGAAATGTCTTTTGAGTCAATATGTATTCAACCTCTTTGTTATGGTAAGCCTAAATAACAAGTCACATAATGAGTTGCATGGACTCTGTGTGCAATAATAGTGTTTAACTGGATTTTTTCATGACTATGCCATCATCTCTGTACCCCACATATACAATTACCTGTGAGGTCCCTCAGTCAAGCAGTGAATTTCAAACACAGATTCAACCACAAAGACCAGGGAGGTTTCCCAATGCCTCGCAAAGAAGGGCACAAATTGGTATATGGTTAAAAATAAAATAAATATCCCTTTGTGCATGGCCAAATTATTAATTACACTTTGGATGGTGTATCAATACTAGAAAGATACAGGCGTCCTTCCTAACTCAGTTGCCGAAGGGGAAATAAACCGCTCAGGGATTTCACCATGAGGCCAATGGTGACTTTAAAACAGTTACAGAGTTTAATTGCTGTGAGGAAACTGATGATGGATCAACAACATTGTAGTTACTCCACAATACTAACCTAAATGACAGAATGAAAAGAAGGAAGCCTGTACAGAACACAAATATTCCATAAAAATATTCCAAAACATGCATCCTGTTTGCAATAAGGCACTAAAGTAAAACTGCATAAAAATGTGGCAAAGAAATTAACTTTATGTGCTGAATACAAAACGTTATGATTGGGGCAAATCCCCACAACACATCACTGAGTACTACTATTCATATTTTCAAGCATGGTGGTGGCTGCATCATGTTATGGGTATGCTTTTCATCGACAAGGACTAGGGAGTTTTTTATAATAAAAATAAACACAATAATGCTATGCACAGGCAAGATCCTAGAGGAAAACCTTTCAGCAGGACAATAACCTAAAATACAAGGCCAAATATACACTGGAGTTGCTTACCAAAACGACATTGAATGTTCCTGAGTGGCTTAGTTACAGTTTTGACTTAAATCAGCTTGAAAATCTATGGCAAGACTTGAAAATGGCTGTCTAGCAAGGATCAACAACCAACTTGACAGAGCTTGAAGAATGTAAAAATATTAAGGTGCAAATATTGTACAATCCAGGTGTGCAAATCTCTTAGAGACTTACCTAGAAAGACACAGCTGTAATCACATTTTTTTTTATAACAAATGTTAGAATTTTTCTTTGACATTACAGAGTATTTTGTGTGAATTGATGCCAAAAAAATTACAATTAAATCAATTTAAATCCCACCTTGTAACACAACAAAATGTGTGAATACTTTCTGAAGGCACTACAGTACAGTATATGGGGCTATTTTGCTTCCACTGGTCCTGTGGAACTTTGAAGAAAGTTGAAGCTCATTTATTGCACTTCTATACAATTTAAAAACCCTAAAATGCTATTTGGAGAACAACAAAAACAAGCTAAAATTTCCCCAGCCATTATCACATTGGTTGCGGTAGCTTCATTCACCTCAGTCGATCTACAAACACAAAGCCTATTAGCTAGGCAGCCCCACGCACCTCTCTGATTCAGAGAGGTTGAGTTACCGTAATTTCCGGACTATTAAGCGCACCTGAATATAAGCCGCACCCACTGAATTATAAAAAAAAAAAAAATGAACATAAATAAGCCGCACATGTCTATAAGCCGCAGGTGCCTACCGGTACATTGAAACAAATGAACTTTACACAGGCTTTAACGAAACACGGCTTGTAACAAAAATAAATAGGCTTTAACGAAACACGGCTTGTAACAAAAAATAAAAAATTTGCAGTAAGCTTTAGTTGTCTTTTTGCACTGAGTCAATTCCTCACGCTGCTGTTTCCAACGTCTTATCATCGACTCATTAAGACCAAGCTCCCGTGCAGCAGCTCTATTTCCTTTTCCAACAGCCAGATCAATCGCCTTCAATTTGAAAGCTGCATCATATGCATTTCTCCGTGTCTTTGCCATGATGAGGGTGACAAAATGACTACCGTAATCAGAATGATGGGAAGTTTGAGAGCGCTCGATTTAATCTAAACAGTAAACAAAAAAGTTTTTGACCGTAACCCGTTCGGCAATTTCATTGGTCTAATGAAAGCTCCATGCCGCCAAAAAACTGAGCACGTCACAGAATATTTTTTTTTTAGAAAAAAATATTTAAAGCGGGAAAAATCCATATATTAGCCGCGTCATTGTTTAAGCCGCGAGGTTCAAAGCCTGGGAAAAAAGTTGCGGCTTATAGTCCAGAATTTACGGTAAATGCGGAAGACACATTTCAGTTGAATACATTCAGTTGGATAACTGACTAGGTATCCCCCTTTCCCCTTTACAATTAGCCACTACACATTAACGATAATTTAATACGTAGAGAGGGATCTGTTAGCAGAAAAGGTATTTTATTAACAAAAGGTAAACAAATACGTTTGCTTTACAGAACTTTTTTTGTGTACATTACACAGCTAATCTCCTGCAATGCTAAAAATTATAACTAGGGGTTGGGGAGAATTTTTTGCAGTTTTAAAAGCAAATTTCCTTTGCAATTATACACATTTTGCCGTGTTAATATTGTCACGGCTCACTTTGATAGCAGGAGGGGTGAAGTCAGGCGCAGGAGACTGAGATCCGTTTAAACGTATGTTTAATAATCCAAACAGGAAAAATGCCGCAACAAGGCAGGTTGCAAAAACAACTAGGAAGGAGGACAGTTCCAAAGATCCACAAGGACGGGGCGCAGCCCGGCAACCCGAATGCCTAAACAAGCAGCTTCACTGGGAAAACATACAAAAATTCCCGACTATCAAACAACATGACAAAGAACAATCCCGCACAAATCCCCAAACGAAACAGACAAACTAAATACCCCCACTAATTGACTAACACAAAACAGGTGCAGACCTAATCAGACAAAACCAACAGACACAGAAACATAGATCGGTGACAGGTAGTAGACAGGCGACGACGACTGCCGAGCACCGCCCGACCGGGGAGAGGCACCACCTTCCGTGGACGTTGTGACAGTACCCCCCCTGACGTGCGGCTCCCGCAGCGCACCGACGCCGGCCTCGAGGACGACCCGGAGGGCGAGGCGCAGGGCGATCCGGATGGAGACTGTGGAATTCCCGCAGCAGAGCTGGATCCAGAATGTCCCCCACCGGGATCCAGCACCTCTCCTCCGAGCCGTACCCCTCCCAGTCCACGAGGTACTGCAGGCCCCCTACCCGAAGCCGGGAGTCCAAGATGGACCGGACTGTGTACGCCGGGCCCCCCCCCCCCCCGATGTCCAGGGGGGGCGGAGGGACCTCCCGCACCTCAGTGTCCTGCAGCGGACCAGCTACCACCGGCCTGAGGAGAGAAACATGAAACGAGGGGTTAATACGGTAATATGAAAGAAGTTGAAACCTATAACACACCTCGTTTATTCTCCTCAGGACTTTGAACGGCCCCACAAATCGAGGACCCAGCTTCCGGCAGGGCAGGCGGAGGGGCAGGTTCCGGGTCGAGAGCCAGACCCTGTCCCCCGGGGTAAACACGGGGGCCTCACTGCGGCGGCGGACCGCGCTCTCCTTGTGCCGTCCTACAGCCCATTTAAGGGCCTCCTGGACGGCACTCCAGGTCTCCTTTGAGCGCTGTACCCATTCCTCCACCGCAGGAGCCTCCGTCTGGCTCTGATGCCATGGCACTAGGACCGGCTGGTACCCCAACACCACCTGAAAGGGCGACAGGTTAGTAGAGGAGTGGCGCAGAGAGTTCTGCGCCATCTCGGCCCATGGGACGAACCTCGCCCACTCCCCTGGCCGGTCCTGGCAATAGGAATAGCAGAAACCTGCACACATCCTAGTTAATACGCTCCACCTGCCCATTGCTCTCGGGGTGAAGACCTGAAGTCAAACTGACCGAGACCCCCAGTCTCTCCATAAATGCCCTCCACACCCGGGACGTGAACTGGGGACCTCGATCAGAGACGATGTCCTTGGGAACCCCGCAGTGCCGGAAGACATGCATAAACAGGGCCTCCGCGATCTGTAGGGCCGTAGGAAGACCGGACAAAGGGAGTAGATGGCAGGACTTCGAGAACCGATCCACAACGACCAGGATCGTGGTGTTCCCCTGAGATGGTGGGAGATCCGTGAGGAAATCCACCGACAGGTGGGATCATGGTTGCTGTTGAACGGGGAGGGGCTGTTGTTTCCCTCGAGGCAGGTGTCTAGGAGCCTTACACTGGGCGCACACCGAACAGGAAGAGACATAATGCCTCACATCCTTAACCAAAGTGGGCCACCAGTACTTCCCTTTCAGACCCCGCACCGTCCGTTCAACACCAGGATGACCCGAGGAGGGTAGTGTGCGACCACTGGATCAGACGATCGCGAACACCGAGCGGGACGTACCTCCGACCCGCGGGACACTGGGGTGGAATGGGTTCTGACCCATGATCCACCGCCTGCTCGATGTCCGCATCCACCTCCCAGACCACTGGTGCCACCAGACAGGAGGCAGGGAGTATGTGAGTGGGATCAATGGCCCGCTTCTCGGTGTCGTAGAGACGCGACAGTGCATCGGCCTTCAGGTTCCGGGAACCTGGGATGTACGAGAGGGTGAACTGAAACCTCGTAAAAAACGTGGCCCACCTGGCTTGACGAGGGTTAAGTCTCCTCGCTGCCCGGATGTACTCCAGATTACGGTGATCAGTCCAGATGAGGAAAGGATGTCGTGCCCCCTCAAGCCAATGTCTCCACACCTTCAGGGCCTTGACCACGGCTAGCAACTCCCTGTCCCCCACATCATAGTTACGCTCCGCCGGACTCAGCTTCTTCGAAAAGAATGCACAGGGGCGAAGCTTCGGAGGCGCGCCTGAACGCTGCGACAGAACTGCTCCTACCCCAGCCTCGGACGCGTCCACCTCCACTATGAATGGCAAAGAGGGGTCCGGATACGCCAGCACTGGAGCGTCAGCAAACAGAGCCTTCAGATGACAAAAGGCTCTGTCCGCCTCTGCCGACCACCGCAGTCGCACCGGACCCCCTTCATCAGTGAGGTAATGGGAGCTGCCACCTGACCAAAGCCCCGGATAAACCTCCGGTAGTAGTTGGCAAAACCCAAGAACCGCTGCACCTCCTTCACCGTGGCTGGAGTCGGCCAATTACGCACGAGCGCAATGCGGTCACATTCCATCACCACCCCGGAGGTGGAAATGCGATATCCCAGAAAAGAGACGGCTTGTTTGGAGAACTCACATTTCTCAGCCTTGACGTACAGGTCATGCTCCAGCAATCGCCTAAGCACTTTACGCACCAGAGACACATGCGTGGCGCGTGGGGCGGAGTAGATCAGAATGTCATCGATGTACACCACCACACCCTGACCGAGCAGGTCCCTGAGAACCTTGTCCACAAAGGATTGAAAGACGGTGGGAGCATTTTTTTACCCCATATGGCATGACGAGGTACTCATAATGGCCAGATGTGGTACTAAATGCAGTTTTCCACTCGTCCCCAGCTCGGATACGCACAAGGTTATACGCGCTCCTGAGATCTAATTTTGTGAAGAAGCGAGCCCCGTGAAATGACTCCACTGCCGTAGCGATGAGAGGTAGCGGGTAACTGAAACCCACTGTGATGGAATTTAGACCTCTATAGTCAATGCATGGGTGCAGACCTCCCTCCTTCTTCTTCACAAAAAAGAAGCTCGAGGAGACGGGTGACGTAGATAACCGAATGTATCCCTGTCTCAAGGACTCAGCGACGTATGTCTCCATAGCCGCTGTCTCCTCCTGAGACAGAGGATACACGTGACTCTTGGGAAGGGCAGCGTTAGCCTGGAGGTATATCGCACAATCTCCTCGTCGATGAGGGAGTAATTGAGTCGCCTTCGTTTTACTGAAGGCGATAGCCAAATCGGCATTTCCGATGGAAACTCCTATACACCTGCCTGAGCACTCCCTCGACCACCCCTTAAGCCCCTCTGCCTCCACGAAATCTTGGGGTTGTGAGTGGCTAGCCAGGGAATTCCCAGTACCACCGTAAACGCTGGGGAATCAATGAGGAACAGGCTTATACATTCCTCATGACCCCCCCGCGTCACCATGACCAGTGGCACTGTGACTTCCCTCACTTGGCCGGACCCTAATGGTCGACTATCTAGGGCGTGCACGGGGAAGGGTTGGTCCAGCTGAACCAGGGGAATCCCTAACTTATTGGCGACCCCACGGTCCATAAAACTCCCAGCCGCGCCTGAATCGACTAGTGCCTTATTCTGGAAGTGAGGGGAATACTCAGGAAAACAAATGGAGGCATACATGTGGCCGACAGAGGGCTCTGGGTGTGGCTGGTTCTGACTCACCTGGGGGGTCGACATGGTGCTCTGCCTGCCATCTGAACTCCCGGGCGAGCTTCTCCAGCACCGGTCCGCAGTGTACCCTCTGCGACCACAGTGGGCGCAGGAGAGGTCCCCGCCTCCGGTCCTCCTAGCTGCAGTCCCTCCTATCTCCATGGGCGTTGGAGCAGGAGGACTGGGAGGTGGAACAAAAAGGCCCCGATTGGAACGCCCCCGGGCAGCCAGCAGGTTGTCCAGCCTGATGGACAGATATATGAGCTGGTCCAGGGTGATGGTATTGTCCCGACAAGCCAGCTCCCGGCGGCTTGTCGGGAGCTGGTCAATCAGTAGTGGTCAATCAGGGCCCATTCATTCCACCCCGATCCAGCGGCGAGGGTCCGGAACTCCAAGGCAAAGTCCTGAGCGCTCCTCGTCTCCTGTCTCAGGTGGAACAATCGTTCATCCGCCGCCTTGCCCTCCGGGGAATGATCGAATACCGCCCGGAAGCGGCGGGTGAACTCCGTGTAGTCATCCCTAGCCGAGTCTGGGCCCTCCCAGACTGCGTTGGCCCATTCTAGGGCTCTACCCGTGAGATAAGGACACTCACCCTCTCCTCTTCGGGGGGGGGGGCAGGTACAGTTCTAGCTGGAGTGGGAACCCCTTGCACCCAGCGGCCGTCCCATCGAACTCCCTGGGGGCGTGATCCTCATCCCACTCGAGCTGGGTTCCGTTGGTGCCGGTAGAGACACAGGGTGGTGAGCTGGCATTGGTGTGGGTGGGGGAGCAACTCTCTCCCAGCTCTACAAACGCGCCAGCACCTGGTCCATGGCTGTGCCCAGGCGATGGAGGAGGCTAGCATGCTGTGTCACCTGTTCCTCCATGGACGGCGCTTTTGCTCCTGCTGACTCCATGTTTTTGGTGCGGGATTCTGTCACGGCTCACTTTGATAGCAGGAGGGGTGAAGTCAGGCGCAGGAGACTGAGATCCGTTTAAACGTATGTTTAATAATCCAAACAGGAAAAATGCCGCAACAAGGCAGGTTGCAAAAACAACTAGGAAGGAGGACAGCTCCAAAGATCCACAAGGACGGGGCGCAGCCCGGCAACCCTAATGCCTAAACAAGCAGCTTCACTGGGAAAACATACAAAAATTCCCGACTATCAAACAACATGACAAAGAACAATCCCGCACAAATCCCCAAACGAAACAGACTAACTAAATACCCCCACTAATTGACTAACACAAAACAGGTGCAGACCTAATCAGACAAAACCAACAGACACAGAAATATAGATCGTGGCAGCTAGTAGGCAGGCGACAACGACCGCCGAGCACCGCCCGACCGGGGAGAGGCGCCACCTTCCGTGGACGTTGTGACAAATATGATATCTGAGTGAAAGTGACTAACAAAATTAACAGGGACACTGGGCACGTGCCCTGCTTTCTGTCAGAATTCCAGTCGTTAAATAAAGGTTAAATAAAATTCCAATAAACGTTATACCCCTTGATCTTCAAGAATAGGACTTTGAAATATGGAAGTATAGATTAGCCAAATTGTTTTACCTGAGCATAACCCCACAACCAAGGACTTATTAGCCAACCCTATTCTGTTGTCTATTTTGTTGTCATGGAGGACTGATTGGGCTCATTGTTTCGAGTTGAAAAATAAATACTGCGCTCATGGAATGGCATGCTTTGAGAATGACTGAAAAGTGCTAATTACATGTGATAAATGAATGCCATATGCTGCATTTTCTATAGGCCTATTGTTTACCTTTTTGTTGGTGACACTTTGATATATTGATAATATGCAGCTGTTTAAAGGGCACATCCACAGATGAAATAATAACAAAACGGTCGACCTGCCTCTGGTTTGGTAAAAAGCTGGGGGATGGGCCTAGAGAAATGTAACCACAGTCAGATTAATAGACAGAGCTATGGATGCAAGGACTGACCATCCATGATATAAAAATTATTGTTTTAACCATGTTATGAAGCTACACAGTGTTTGTTTACATTTACAATGTTTACAAACATTGGAGAAAAACAATCAAACCCAGAAATGCTGATAGAATGTAAGATGTCGCCGGAGCAGATGGCAGACATTTTACGTGCCCCCAATGGATAGTGTTTTTTTGTTCGTAATTGTTTTATTTTTTACAATTTTTGTACATAATGTTGCCGTCTCTTATGACCGAAAATAACTTCTAATCATCAGGACTGCGATTACTCACCACGGACTAGCAGAATCCTTTTTCTTCTTTCACAACTCTGACGAGCCCGAGGCGGAGGATATACGGCTCCCTCGGGAACATGCCCTGACCCCAGTGATCTGCGTGAATAGGAGGCGGAGAAAGAGAGGCTGGAGGGCGGGCTGTCTTCTGAGGAGTCGGAGGCGATCAAATAAACCCCCACTCCCCTCAATTCTGCTAGCAAACATGCAATCTTTGAACAATAAAATTGACAAGTAATTGTGAAGATTAAACTACCAATGGGACATTAAAAACTGTAACATCTTATGCTTCACGGAGTCGTGGCTGAACGTTGACAATATCAACATACAGCTGGCTGGTTATACGATGTACCGGCAGGATAGAACAGCGGCGTCTGGTAAGACAAGGGGCAGCGGTCTATGTATTTTTGTAAACAACAGCTGGTGCACGATATCTAAGGAAGTCTCGAGCTATTGCTTGCCTGAGGTAGAGTTTCTCATGATAAGCTGCAGACCAAATTACCTACTGAGAGAGTTTTCATCTATATTATTTGTAGCTGTTTACATACCACCACAGTCAGAGGCTGGCACTAAGATAGCATTGAATGAGCTGTATACCTCCATAAGGAAACAAGAAAATGCTCACCTAGAGGTGGCGCTCCTAGTACCCGGGGACTTTAATGCAGGAAAACTTAAATCAGTTTGACCAAATTTCTATCAGCATGTTAAACATGCAACCAGGGGGAAAAGAACTCTGGACCACCTATACTCAACACACAGAGATGCATACAAATCTCTCCCTCGAAATCCATTTGGCAAATGTGACGATAATTCCATCCTCCTGATTCCTGCTTACAAGCAAAAATTAAAGCAGGAAGCACCAGTGACTAGATCAATAAAAAAGTGGTCAGATGAAGCAGATGCTAAGCTACAGGACTGTTTTTCTAGCACAGACTGGAATATGTTCCGGGATTCCTCCAATTGCATTGAGGAGTACACCACATCTGCCAAAGCTTCATCAATAAGTGCATCGATGACGTCGTCCCCAAAGTGACTGTAAGTACATACCCCAACCAGCATCCGCACTGAGCTAAAGGCTAGAGCTGCTGCTTTCATGGAGCGGGTCTCTAATCCGGAAGCTTATAAGAAATCCCGCTATGCCCTCCGACGAACCATCAAACAGGCAATGCGTCAATACAGGACTAAGATCGAGTCGTACTACACCGGCTCTGATGCTCATCGGATGTGGCAGGGCCTGTAAACCATTACAGATTAAAGGGAAGCACAGCCAAGAGCTGCCCAGTGACACGAGCGTACCGGATGAGCTAAACTACTTCTATGCTCGCTTCGAGGCAAATAACACTGAAACATGCATGAGAGCACCAGCTGTACCGGAAGACTGTGTGATAACGCTCTCCGCAGCCGATGTGAGTAAGATCTTTAGACAGGTCAATATTCACAAGGCTGCAGGGCCAGACGGATTACTGCGAGCATTCACTGACCAATTAGCAAGTATCTTCACTGTCATTTTCAACCTCTCCCTGTCCGAGTCTGTAATACCAACATGTTTTAAGTAGACCACCATAGTGCCTGTGCCCAAGAACACTAAGGTAACCTGCCTGAATGACTACCGACC